>NC_137104.1:14809806-15137599 GCF_949357685.1 Gobio gobio | reverse complement strand
AATATATATATATATATATATATATATATATATATATATATATATATATATATATATTATATATATATATATATATATATATATATATATATATATATATATATATATATATATATATATATATATATATATACCGATCAGGCATAACATTATGACCTAATATTCCTAATATTGTGTTGGTGCCCCTTTGCTGCCAAAACAGCCCTGTTCCTTGGTCCAGTTCCTATGCTCACATGCCCACTGTTGGTGCTTTCGGCGGTGGACAGGGGTCAGCATGGACATCCTGACTGGTCTGCGGGCTATGCAGCCCCATACACAACAAACTGCGATGCACTGTGTATTCTGACACCTTTCTATCAGAACCAGCATTAACTTCTTGAGCAATTTGAGCTACTACAGTTTGCTACTACAGTTTGAACGGACCACACAGGCCAGCCTTCGCTCCCCACGTGCATCAATGAGTCTTGGCCGCCCATGACCCTGTCGCCGGTTCACCACTGTTCCTTCCTTGGACCACTTTTGATAGATACTGAACCACTGCAGACTGTTCACATGTTCACTTGCTGCCTTATATATCCTACCCACTAACAGGTGGTGATGAAGAGATTATAAAGAGCTACCAAAAATATTAGGTATGTATTTCTGTTTGTCTTTAGTGCTGTATATTTCTTGCAGCAAAGAGGACATTTCAAATGTTGACTTATGCATTTTATATTCCATCTACTTAATCCAACTGCAAACAGTGTAAATTATACATCTGCACATCTTTCCCCTGGGCTGCAGAGCTGCGCAAAACCTGTGCCGGTTTGGATTCAAAATGTGGAGGCTCGTACAGACGGCCATGCTATTTCAGTACTCTTGTAGTGTAGGTTTGTGTGTATATCAGAACAGGGAGAGAGCAGGAGTAAAGCAGTACATCACTGTTTTTGTGTGTATGTGGTGTGTGTGTGTGTGTATGGACACAGTTGGCTGCCGAATGGCCAGTGGGTTCAGTCAGAGGAGATGCACTGTCTCTGCCCCGCTGATATGTCCTGGCTGCTCACCAATGCCCAGCACTAACAAAACACAAGAGCACTTAAGAGTTAACAGTATACTTCCTTCACCAAAGTCATGTATTAGACTTTATTCTGGCTGTCTATATACTTTCTAAAGTTGCCATAACTGATTATAATTATTAACAAATCCTCTGGGCTCTGTGGGCTTGTCATCATAGTACTCTAGTTAGATCACCTTCGCATACAGCATAAAAGAGTGATTATGTAATCCAGTGAGAGGCTGTAGTTACATCGTATCGTGCGTAGAGCAGGCATAGTGAGCTCAGAGAGAGGCAGGACTTGTCCCCCCCCCCACGCAGCCTGTCAAGAGTGTTTGGGGTAACACATTACAAGCAATGTGTAATCAGATGACTTTTTCATGTAACTAGTAACACATGACTTTTAAATTTACAACAAAATGATTATTTTTCCAAATAAGTATCACAAGTTACTTTGTTTTCCCATTTATTGACTGACACCTCTTCTATGTTGAGAGAAATCGTGAGTGAGGTACAGAGGCGTTGTGTGCTCTGTGTGAACATGATGGTAATTGTAGTTCTAGACTAAATGTGAGCATGCATTTACTAATCTCGCTTGCACAAGAACAGATTCAGTATTCCTCAAAATGATTAAAAACAGTGTATGCAAACTTGCAATAATTAACTGTTAAATTACAAAAATATACTTGATGTATTTAATCTCACTTTATTAACCCATTTAAGCCCTGTGGCAACTATAGTGTATAGTTGTCATTTTCCCTTTATAAGTATTTTTCTAGATAGTATCCATGTTTTATATCTCAATGACACGCAAGAAAACAACCAAATAAAGGATTTCAAGAGGAAAAAAAAGGTATTAACTTCCTTCCTACCCCTACTTCCAGGAAGTATAACAAAGGCAAACCCTCCCAAACAAAGGTTATTTTCATGTTACTAATAAGTATTTTTTGTTGACATATATATAATATATCTACATAATCGTGAAGGTCTTTAGAATCACCCAAACAAAACAAATCTAACAACAGATCTATAGTTTTTTGTATACTTAGTCAAAAGTCCAAGCGGCAACTATAGTTGCCAGTGGGCAAATTACTTGTAAGTACATATCATGGGGAAATGGGGTATACCGTGTTAACAGGTTTATAAATCAAGATTTTTGGTCTTGTTTACTTTTTGCTTCCATAATATCCCACCTAAAACATTAACCCTTTAACTGACATCTCTACTGTACAGTAGACCTTAATTTGATAGGGAAAAATATCATATTTTATGATATTATGTCTTGTAAGGGCCAAAATATTGAGGACCCTTCATCCAGTTTGGAATGGATGTGTTTCATTCTAAGCGGTCAAGGAATTTAATTCATTTTATGACTAGTAGCTTACGATTCCATTATAATGTGGAAATTCAGACAATTTAATAATATGGGACTATTTATTTATTTATTTATTTTGGTTATATAGATGTCATTTTTTTGTCATTAATTTATTTTCATTTAACTTTTTGACACACAATGCCCTGTTAGGGCAACTTAATGGCTGCACTTTGTTCTGCACTATGTTCCACCACTTTAAGACAAATGTATTTGTCGTTTGTCGTGTTTTCATATTCAGCAGATTATAAGATAGATGCAGCTTTTTTGAGTTTGCATCTAATGTTCTTCGACTTTTATACATAATAAATTTGTTTATGAATAAAGATTGATCTGTTGAAAAAGCAGTTATTTTGAGTTAGATGCCAAATGTTTTCCTCCAAGTCAAATTTGACATTGAAGGGCTGCATACAAAATATTAACATTTATTGCTGATATTAGAGTGTTAAAAATGTCTTCTCCTGCATCATATTATTCTACCATCCAGAATGGCAGCACAGCATTCGTTTCACTTTTGGTGTGAAAGGACCTTTACATTTGCCAAAAATAGATATTTTTTTCAATTAAAAAACAAGTAAATCCAGCCCAGATTAGAAAAAATAACGCAAAAGTAATGTAAAGCATTACTTTCCATAAAGAAGTTCAAATGCAATGAGTTACTTTATAGGGAGTAACGGAATATCGTAATAGTTTTAAAAGTAACTTTCCCCAACACTGCCTGTCAATCTAGCAGTTGTGGGATCACATGTTCTTTTGCTGGTGGTGGCTTGGAGCCCAACGCTGGATCAGGCATCACTTCACTTCCACCTGAGGATCACTTCCTGTTTGAGTTATGAGGTTCTGTTTCCTTCAAGTGGAAGCGACTAGCAGTTTCTACCTTCATTGATAGCCATTCAGAAGTATCAGCATGAATGGGTATGCTAACATATTTGAGCTTTTTCCTGGTATTGTAGTCCAAAACTACTAATAAGTGACAGAATAAATGTAAATCTGTAAACCGAGTTGACATGACATGGCTGACAGTAATGTGATGTGTGGCATCATATCATGACACCATATGTCATCAGAACCTGCTGATTAAATCCTTGATCCCTTGCTGGGCAACAGGACTACAACACAGAGAGTTATTTTCCAAGCTTTCCAAGGCCTGCTGTCAGAATATTTCCAAAGACCAATGCCATTGTCTCCATAGGCCATGCATGTGACCTCTGCGGTTCTCACCAGTTGAGTCTCGGACAACGGCATACAAAAGTAGCTTTTGGTCTTGCATTACTCAGGAAGAGATCGGTATAGCAGGAAATGAGGAAGTGGTTCTATGAAATTTCTCCAGTGAGATGAGAGGATTCTGGGTAGGATAACATGATGAAATCCGAACTGCTCCGGTATATACAAGGCCTTGTTCTTTCCTGGTTTGGCTTCTGGTGTAATCAAGACTCAACTGGCTCACTTCGTCAAATATTAATCTGAAAGCGGAGAGTCAGTGGTCGCAGCTGTTATATACAGTACGCTTGAGAGCTCTGTGTTTGTAGTGTATGGAGCAGAGATATTATTATAATTTGGAAGGTGACCCTGAGAAGGTGGCGGAAACACTTCAAAATAACTGCAAAATAGGACGCTGTAATTAGATACCCACGGTAATTTTGCATCTGAGTTAAGCCGATAGCTGTTTCCCTGCCCGCATAGCTTTGCTGTGTTTTTTCGGCGTAGCCTATGTGAGAAAACAGCACATGAACAATTAAGCCATCAAAAAGTCAGTAGTCAAGCATATGTGTGCTGTAGACTGATACATGTTTTATGATATATGAAAGGGAGTCGCTAAAAGGCTCTGTGACCTACTTAGGTTGTTGATTTCCATGCATGCTTCTTGACATGCTTCAGAAACACAAGGAATGAAGATTCAGATAGCAGTCAGCCATTTTGGCTCCAAATGGTGTCCCTGAGAAAATGTCTTACTAATCATCTCTCTTTTGTCTCACTGTCTTAACAGCTGACCTAGTCAGCACGGAAGGTCTCGTATAATGAGGTGTTTCTATTTTCATGCTGATTCTTTTTTTAACTTGGAAAGTTTGTTCATTCCAGGAGGGAGGAAACAGACTACATGGTCTCGCTGCATGCCTGTGTGTGTTTCCTTAGTCTCGCGTATTGTTCTCAAGGCAAACCTGAATTCGTTGGAATAGTTCAGTCTTGTCACTCCAAATTCAGAGTTTCTTCTGTGAAACACAAAAGATCATACATATAAAAAAAGCAGACCAAGATTTAAGTTATTTACAAAAAAATCCTTTACACCCCCTTGATCTCATTCATTTTTCCGCATATGCAGTACATTGCAATTAGTTATAAGACGTGATAACCAATGGCATTTGTTGTATTTGACGTCAAACATGGTGTGGATTTTGAACATGTGGGAACACAAGTGATTTGCGATCTAGTGATTTTTAATTTTATTTTACAGTATGTGCACATACATGTGCTTACAGTGTACCTAAGAAAGTACTAAGTAATATGAGTTAACTACATGGGTTAAGGTTAGGTTTAGTCGTAAGTAAAGGGTTAGTACCTAGTTATTAGCCAGTTATTGTAATTAAGTACTGTACATAGTATGTATATGCGGAACAGGACTGTAAACTAAAGTACTATCAAATGTTCAGTAAATACTGCCAAAGGCCGCATTTACACTGCAGATCTTGATGCCCAATTCTGATTTGTTGATTGCATTTACACTATACACTTGGCAAAACAACCCAAGGCGTACTGATTGGGAAAAGCTTAGGCTGAAAAGGAAATAAAAACGCACGATTTGCAATGGACGCATACGAAATGACAATACAAGCTTTTGCATTCTGCACCATCTTTAAAGGTCAGCAAAACATGTCACTTAAGGCGGAGAAAAAAAGAGAAGAGCCCTTGTTGCAGCCTGGGCATTGAAAAGAGTGTGATCATGGTTGGTGTCCACCTGAGTTGACGTCATTCGCCACTTTTTCAATGACGTAAGACTCGCATTGACAGAGAAAGATCCGATCTGTCCGATTACATGGCAGACACAAATGTACGTATCCAATTCATATATATATTTCCATATATGAATGAGGCCTGAAAACTATCTGAGAATATCAGAATCCAAGTCCGTGGGTCATACTTTTAAATGTTTTTAATTTGAACCCATTACACTTAACATGTAATGTAAATGTGGCCATAATTTCAGGACGTTTATCACATAAAACAGTTGAAAAGTATAATATAGTACTTATAGTACTTTTCCTCCCTGGTCACAATATGCTGTTGTTTTAAAAAGAACGGCATAACACCCTCCTTTTGCATTCCATGCAAGAAAGAATGTCTTACAGGTTTAGAGCGACATGATAACAAAATGTTCAGTTTTAAGTGAACTGTCCCTTTTAAAAAAGTGATACATTTTAAATCACCTTTTCTAAACAATATTCCATTCATCCATTCCAGTCGACTTAAATGAGCATCTGACTGGCAGTGTAAGAGAAGTAAAATGTTAAAACTGACTAACCTTCCCTTTAATTTCTCTAAAGATTCAGGCTCCCTGCTCATTCCCTGTAGTCATGGCAACGCTGTGTCTGACATCAGCTCTTCAAATGAGTATTTTCTGCCTACTTCTGCCGCAGCATTTGTATGGTCACTTGTTTGGTGTACAATGGTCTCGACTGTACAGTTACCTTGATTAAATGCACCACCAAAAAGAAAAGGGAGTAAGCCCTACTGTTTGAATAGATGTTTGAAGCATAAGAGGGTTTAATGCTTTTCTCTTTATCCATTTTGCTATTCAGTTCAGCCTACAGTGCTTATGAGGTCAAATGCTTTTGCTTATTATTTCCTTCGGAGAGACAAATCAGTCTTTTCCTGCAAGTTTGTCAGCTACAGGCTACAATAAAGAGCAATTAACTTTGTGACCTACTGGGGGAAAATAATGCCATAGCATAAATGAATTTAAATGATTAGATATTTATTTTGTTAACTCCAAATTAGACCCCGTACTAGTGTGTGCAAGCATACTTTATGTAAAGCTCCTCAGACAACCTCAAGGGCACTAATTATTAAGTGGGATATCTTGTGCTGAGCTGTCTTCTTTATGATAATGTCAATTAAGACGGCAAGTTCACATATGATCTGGCTCGGTGTTTCATTTACGGTTAACATCCCATATTTGCTGGCCACCTGGTCCGTGGATAAAGCTGTGCTCCTTTGTTAACCGATTGGTGATTGCCGAGGGTCATTGTTGGCTGTCTGTAAACACGCAGGTTAATGCATCTGTGTTCATGGTGTCGGCTTTGTGCCACACAATCAGAGCTGGGCTGCAGCACTCAAAAGCTCTCCATTTGAACAGGCACTCCAGCATTGCGCATCACAATGCCGCTGCATAATTCTCCTTCAGAGCATCAGCAGCTTCATTTCCCTGCCCTCTGACTGAAGGCACGCCACCAGGAACACTTCTTACGACAAACACATTGTGGAGGAGAAGCCATTTCCTCTCTCTTCTGTTGTAAGCACAAGTGATGTGCCGTCATGAAGGACAAGTCTTTTTTTGGCAAGAATTGCATGAAACATTGCATTCCTAATGCAGAAGGACAGTGTCAATCTATATATATACTGTATATATTTTATATATATTATATATATTTTATATATATATAGTCTGGTTCTCATGAGAGCACCTGGAGATTCAGTTGCTCACACGGCAAATAAAATAATTAATAAAAGAATTATTGCACTTTATTTAGTTAGTTTTAATGAAATAATTAATAAAGTATGATAATACTATTATATTTTTAAATAAAAAAAATTGTATTAAATAAAAATACCTTTTTATTTTTATATACATTTTCAACATTTTCAAACCTAAAATCAGCTTTTATTTTGGCAGGTTACCAGGAAGTAAGTATATGCACTGTTGGTATATGTCGGTTTTAGCACTGCTGAGGCTGGATCCAAATGGCACCCTAAACCCTCATGGTCTTCCTCTGAGTCTACACTCTTGTGACGTAATGCTGCTTTGACTGCCGGGGAAAGTCCTCTGCGTAGTGGGCTCAGTTGAAGTGCGCATCAAGGGTGCATAACGGCCGCAAAGAAGGGTGCTCGCGAGCACCCACTACTGAAACCTAAAACGATGAACGGGACACCCTACAGTCTCGTGGACTTAACGGAGCGAATCCGCCATGTTGCAAGCGTAACTGGCTTTTAAAGGGAATGGGAGATGAGACTCTGATTGGTTTATTGCACATTGCCCACAACACACCCATGTCTCATTAAGATACTAGGTACAACCTTTTTAGACCATGCGCCTGGAGCGCAGAGCGTTTTTTCCGTCGTTAAACTAACAAAAGTGGATTCGGACTCGCCCTAAGTGCATCTGCAACATGCGCTTCAGACCATGCGCTCAGATTGTTCAAATAGAGCACAGTAACTTCTAAACTACTGTAGCGAATTAATTTGCTTCAGTATTACTCATTATATGTTCATAAAATTAATAAATGCTTATAATGTTGGCAGTTAAAAATGTTAAAAAATAAACAATTGTCTTTACAATATTTTGTCTAGAAAAATGATATTCCATATTAGTAAAATGGGCGACAATTGATAAATATATGAAATGATGAAATATTGACTTGTGAAACAGTTAATTCAGTGAAGGGGTTGTCATACTCAGTCTTTTTGAATGATTCTTAAAAAAAAATATGTTGATCCTACTCTTCTGTATCGGACTACACTGGTCATGCTTTATATTAGTTTTTTGCTTGCAGCACTGGATAGTATTTTTGTGCACTGTAGGAAACACTGACTTTATGCCTTTGTGTGTCCCTCTTTGTTACGAATTTTCCATATGTCTATGCCTTTCCAGTGTTTACATCTGAGGATTGTCACAAGGATATTAACAGTGTGAGTACAATCGCCATGGAACGATTGTGGAGCTGATTAAATGGAGTTATGTTGGACAGAGGCAGGACATTGTTGTCACAGGACTCCAAATAATGTGAGTCTCAGAACAGACTTTAATATGACCATGTCACTCAGCCGTCCACCCTTTGCTCTGCTCCATGTCCAAGAGCAGTCAGGTTGATGAATGGTGCCCATTACTCTGAGCATTATAGGTGGGAGCAGATGGGTGCATACATGGGCCTTGAGCGAGAGGAGTATTTTACCCCGGTTTACCCAGCGGTTGGACCGATTGTCTCATAGAATGACCAGCACATGCTTTAGAGTCTGCATTTCCCCGTCGGATGCCGCGGCATCATTAAGTCCCGCAAGAGAAACACGGCTCTATCAGACATCTCACTGATTTCATGCATGAGGATCTGCTGTATGTGTATATCATCGCTCCCAAAACATTTTTCTCTTCTCGTTCAGGATGCTTAATGGCCTCAGCCATGGCACCAGTTGTAATGACAAATAAATGGAAGTGGTATCAGCGTTTAGGGTGAGGCTTAGGCTCAAAAATGGGTTTTCTGTTCAGACAGGGAGTGGTAGTCTAAGTAATAACCTGTCGCAAGCAGAGCAATGGATCAACGGCACGTTAGCTGTCAGCAAGGAGGAACATACAAGTCCTGGGTTACTCAGGGTCTCTGCAATGCATCTCTTTGTGGCAGCTAGGAAGATAATACAGTTGTGTTCACAACTCTTGGCATCTTCAGCTTTAAATGTTCTCTAGAAATCGCCTTCCCTGGAAAGAATGAATGTATGAACGTATTAATCATGGACTTATCCACTGACTGCATTTCATTTTATCACGTTTGTATATGTTACCACTTCAGAGGAAGAGATTTTAGTCTGAAGGGCAGTTTTTCAGGCCACGGGACTGCTTTAGGGAAGTACTGCGAAGAATGGACTTCTGGGAAAGGGAACTAGATGGCGTTCCACTTAGAGGAACTGTAGAGGGCCGAACGCAGGCTGGTCTTTTATCCCGGCCTGATGCTGTACCGAGCACCACATCACCACAATTATCCAAAATGGCAGTAATTATCCCCGCCTCCCCTCCCTGGCTCTCCAGAGGAGACATCCTGGGGAGAATGGAGGACCTCAGGCCAAGAAATAATTAACTTGATAATGGCCTTCCTTTCCACAGCCATCCTTCTCGCTCTGTCTCTTTCCACATTTCCACCAATTACAAAGATATATTGTTTTAAGCCTTCTTCATAACAGTATACTAATAGCTCTCCTTACAGTTTGTTTGTATACAGTGTCGTTCATCTTCAGGTGGGGAACCTTTGAAAATCTTTGAGTCTGAAAATATCTCGATGTCACAGCGATGTAACTTGCTTGATGCTAGTGTTCATTTAAATTATTCGCCAACGACCCTTTTTCACTGACGAAAACGAGACGATAACTAAATAAAAAACAGTTTTGGATGACAAAAACTATGTCGAAAACCTACTGTTATTTTCGTCAATGAATAAAAACGAGACGAAAATGTAAGGGAGGGATGTTTAGGGAAGATATCAGTCAGTACTGATGTCCTGTGTAATATGCACACATTTGAATTGTAACGTGCTGATCTAACCGCGGGAAAATGCGGGAGGTTCAGAGCAGGTTCAATCAATGAATAGCGCACATTTATGCCTGGTAATTGTTTATGACCTAATGCTGATGAATAATGACAATGTTTACTTTACGATGTTTATATAGTCATGTGTTTTAGACTGTTGTAACAATGCATATTTTATCTCCCTCATCTGAACTTGAATGAGCAGCCTGCAACTGCAATAGTAAGGCACATACATTTCAAAATAAGAGTCAATGTGTATTTCGAGCTTAAAAGTCACGCATTATATATACGTTTTTGGTTACACAATAAACTGTATTTAATTTCAACCCCATTTGATTCATAGTCAGGAGGAAAGACTAAGAACAGTATTTTACACATTATTCAATAAAGTATCAGGGTTATAATAGTTAATTAAAACATAAAAAAATCCTCATTACTTGAAGTGAAATAAATGTTAACTGAAATTAAAAAAATAAATAAACTTAAACTTATTTGAAGCTTTAGCTTAACCTAAAATATTAACTAAAACAGAAATACACAATTATAAAAATAATTAGATGTTTTTAAAAAAACAAACAAAAAAAGTTAATTTAGCTTTTTTCATGTATTTTTGCATGTGAATGGTCAAAAACACAATTATGTCAAAACAGTCGGTTATGTAATGCTTAAATGCTCAATTAATACATTACAATTTAACTAAACTCATTAGATTGTAGTCGACTAAATCTACTGTAGATTTAGTCGACTAAACTCTTATGATATTTAGTCGACTGAAACTAGACTAAAACTTCAAATTCAGGTGACTAAAATATGACTAAAAGTAAATGGCATTTTAGTCAAAAGACTATGACTAAAACTAAATCAAAATTTGCTGTCAAAATTAACACTGCTTGATGATTCTCTCTTGCTCAACACAACATTGAGCACAGCTTCCTCAGAGGTGATGGATTGTGGAATATTTTTTATGTATTTTCCCATTTTTCATCCCTTAACCAAGTCGTTGTATAAGATTTGTGCCATATAAGGCCCCCTGACAAGTGCAAACCACTAATAATGGTTCAGTGCACTCAAAACAATATGGCTTTTACAGTTCATGACCAATCTGGGCTGATCCGGAGATGTTTAGTTCCCAGTCTTCTGGAAAAGCGAGGCAGTTATTCAACACTAGTCTTGGCTCAGCCCCCTCAAGCACTACTATTTACCACCAAAGTTCACAAGTGTGTCATGTTAGTGCTTAAGCTGCTACATTACATGTGTGGTGTCTGATTCACTCGGTAGCATCAGGTTTTTGCCAACATGCAGAGAAAAAGACAAAGGTCAATAATTAAATGTTTTAAAATATCAGAATATATTTGAACTTTTTGGCAAGGTTAGTGTAAGTTGTAAAATGGCAAGGGGTGCAACTCCTCCCAAAATGTAATGATTTTTATGAATTTAATAATTGAAGATATTTGTCTGAACAATACTTTTTACCTTGAAAAAATATTTTAATAAATGGTGATAAAGATGTGTACACTCACATGTATTTAAGATATGAGGAAATATGTTATTCATTTTTCCTGAGGGTTACACCACATGACATAAAGTTGAATGATTTGAGTCATTAAATTTAAACTTTTTCTTGAAAATGGCATGGAATTTTAACAAAACCATTAGAAACTAACATGTTTTTGGCACGTGTTTTAAACTGTTGTTTTCTTTATCTTAGACATTCTTATTTATCTTGGACATCATATTAAGCCGGGTGTACTGTGCGATTTTGGCCACAATTTGGCCGTCTGAGACAAATGAGCAAATCCGTAAAGAATCCTCTGATCCTACACTCTAAAAAAAAGGTCTCGTAATCATAAGGGAACCTTTTTTAGTGCTATATAGCACCAATTTTGGTTCTTCAGAGGTGCTATATAGCACCTTAGTCAAAGAACCGGTGAAGAACCTCTGAAGAACCGGTGAAGAACCTCTGAAGAACCGCTGAAGAACCACTGAAGAACCGGTGAAGAACCTCTGAAGAACCGCTGAAGAACCACTGAAGCACCAAAAATGGTGCTATATAGCACTAAAAAAGGTTCCCCTATGATTACGAGCCAAGAACTATTTTTGGTGCCATATAGAACCTTTTTTTTTTAGAGTGTAGGCTAAAATCTGAAGTCTTTGATCGTTAGTTTGACATGTTCATCGGCAGCCGATTAATGACTGCTGCTATCAAATTTTATCTCAGACGAAGTTCTGGCAATGTCAGAAGATTTGGCGCACAATCCTGCAGTGTGACTTCTCCTACGACAACTGTCAAATTGTCTTTGTTTTTCAAGACAAACTATGACCAAAATAAGCGCTAGAGATTTCTTTGTAGCCACCATTTCAGTCCCGCGTGTAATGCAGCTCACTACGGTGGCCCAGTAGTGCACAACACAACGAAATTTAAAAAGCAAACATAAGTTCACAACACAACGAAAACAGGCCACAACACAAAGAAATCAAGCTACAACACAACGGAAACAAGCCACAACACAACGGAAACAAGCCACAACACAACGAACGTCTGCCAATTCCACAAATTGGTTGAAACGTATAATTTGTATGAATTAAAATTGCTTTTAACATTTAAAAACAGACATGTTAAAATTCCACAGCTTGATTGTATTGGTAAAACTGACTTAATAATGCACAACACAACATTGGAATAATAAAAAATAAAAAAATGTATTAGTTAATTTAATTCATACAAATTATGTTTCAACTTGGTGGAATTGGCAGACGCTCCCTTAGCGCCGTGGCAGCGGGTAAAAGCGTTCACGAGTATAAATATGCAGCTATAATGCACGTAGATGATTTTGAATTTATATTTCATGTCGATATACAACTGCACACTTAAAACTGATCATAGTGTTTAAATATTTGTAAGATTGGCGAATCTATAGAACAATGCAAGGAAAACTAACTTTACCGCACTCCAAGAGTCCCCTAGTGGTCGGGAGCATTTCCGTGGAGTTGTGGATTTTTCGTTGTGTTGTGGCTTGTTCCCTTTCAAAAGCTACACTCAATGCTGCATAAGCTTATGCAAATGGGAATGTCTTTGACATAACCAGCTGTGAAAATAGTGTGAAAACACGTCAATGAAATTGACCCGGAGGTATTTATAGCCTCGGCCGGTGACGTCATAGGCGCACCTGCTGCACGAGGCTATAAATAGATGAGCTTCCGCTGGAGCAAACCAGGTCTTTTTGTTTTCAGACCAACTCTGTGTTATGGTGTGTTACAAAGTCTCTGAAAAAAAAAAAAAATTCTCTCTCTCTTTCAAGACTCAACTCGAGATCTTTGTTAGGAGTTAGTTTTCAACATGGCAGTGTGCAGATTTCTCTCTCTTTCTCATCTCTGTTACAAAGAAACATATGTGGAAAGAGTTCTAGTTAAATCTGATCAGTTGGAAACAAGTCAGCAGAGTAAAACGCTGTATATCCATGTTCTCTTTCAAATAACAGAACTGGATGCACACGTTTATTGCTGTGTGTGTTTGGGGAAGAGTATGCGGTCGCTGCATTGAGTCAGACGAGTGCGAGCATTGCAAGCCTTTACAGTTAGAATGCTTTATGCTCGTCTGGGCTACTTTCAGTCCGCACCAGTTTTCGGAGCTCTCGAATGGGTTTGTTGACGAGCAAGAGACGGGTCCGTCCCTTTCGCTTGCTCGCTCAACAAATGCATGTTTCCCCGCGTGATCCCGAAGCGCGCTCCGGCGTTTCTTCGGCTCGCGCGGGGAATGATGATGAATCTCTGGGTCCGCGGACCTCGAGCAGCCGCCTGCGATCGTTCCTCACATGATAGTGAATCCATACGAGGAATTTATCGAGGTGGTTGTTCGCGCGGTGGCCAGGGCAGTCTGGTACCGTGAATGAGAGATCCCCGAACGCAGTGAGCTTGAGGTTTCTGTCTAGAAAAAAAAAAAAAAAACATTTACTTCACGTGTTTTTGTACCCTTGACGTCGACATTTTCGACTATCATGGGTGCGAAATCGCGTGGATATGTGAGAATACCCCAGGTGGGAAACGCTCACGAGCTATCTCTCGCCTGGGTCTGCATTTTCATTAAAGAGACAAACCTCCCCATAAAGCCATGTAGAAAATAAACGTCGGCTGTCATGGGCAAAGCTTATAGCCTATATATGAATTATATATTGTATATTATTTTATATGGAATATATATATATAATATATTATTTTATATGGAATATATATTGTATATGATTTATATAAGAATAATAAATATAAAGGGACAGGCTGGTGCTGCGCTGCACACTATGGCTGTCTTGCAAGCATATCAGGCTGACCTTCTGAAGGATTTGAGTGGTTCATTTGGTGACTCAGTTAACTCTGTAGTGGCCAGATTTAAAGGAGTGGAAAAAACATGAAGTGTTCACTCAGTTTCTTCCTCAATGCACTCAAGGGGAGGGGCTATCAGCCACAAAACCTCTCTTCAGTCCTTCAAGATTTAAGGGGGTAATAAGCAGATTGTGGCGAGTCGCGCTCTCCCTCGTAAAGACTGGAGACCGGCTCGTCATCCTCAACAACCTCCCAGGGCAGACTTCGTCAATATAAGAAGTCCGGTGGTCTGGTGCCCAGTCTGCCCCCACGGGACAGGGCGTGTCAAACATTTGCTCGCCCCACCCCGTTATCCTCAAAACTACTCCATCCCCGCCGCCTCTGGTGATTCGGGGGGGCAGTGGTTTCCAGTGAAATGTTAGACGTTCAGTGTTTAAATCCTGCTATCATCCAGGACATAGAACGTCTAACATCCCCTCAACAGGAAGTGTTAAAATTGTCACTCTCAGAGTCTCAGGCAGCGTGTGAACTTCTGCCAGGCGTTTCTGCATGGGTGTTAAGCACAGTAAAAATTAGTAAACTAATTTATTTGTCATCCTCCTTGTTTGAACGGCGTGGTCTCCACTTCCGTGAAGGCGGAGTTGGCGTTTGTACTGTCACAAGTGACAGCAGTTACTTCCTGGTCCCCAGTAGGGTGGGGGGGGGGGGGTGTCTAATCTCAGATCTTCGAGTCTTAAACCGTGAAGCAGTTAAAGTACTCAAGGTCAAGATGTTACAGTGAAGGCGGTCGTGTCGCATATTCAACATTGTGATTGGATTCGGCACGATTGATCCGAAGGACGCATGTATTCGCATAAAAAGTCTGCCACAACACAGGAAGTTCCTGAGGTTCGCTCTTGGGGGCAAAAGCTTACCAATTTCGGGTCTTCCATTTGGCTAGCCTTGTAACCGCACATAAACAAAATGTATGGATGTATTACCGGCTCCATTGGGATTCCGGGGCATTCAAATTTTGAATTACAAAGGCGATTGCTAAAATTAGCACAATCACATGAGATGGTGCTTCAACACAGTGTGTTGGCTCATCTAGTTTCTCTAGGGTTGAGACTCAACACCAAGAAAAGTGTTCTTTCTCCTGCCCAGAGAACGACTTATCTAGGGTTTGTTCGGTTTTTGGTCACAAGGTGGGCACAATGGTTTCCCGCTTGAATCAAGACCATTCAGTATTCCCTGAGCAAAGTCAGGCTAGACCAAGATCTTACTGATCATCAGCACCAGAGTGTTAGGTCTAATGGCATCAGCATCCACGGGTTTCCCTTTGGGGTTGTTGCACATAAGACCGTTTCAGTTGTGGCTCAAAGCCAGAGGACTTAGGGCCAATCCTCAGGCAAATAAAGTGGCGCGCCATGTGGCTTCGTACACTAACTATGTGGTTCAGACCCCGGTTTTTGCCTTGGGTCCCACTCTAGGCGTACCTTGTCGTCGCAAGTTGCTAACGACGGACGCTTCCCTGACGGGCTGGGGTGCGGCCTTAAGTGGTCGTCCAGCCCAACGGGAATGGGAGGGTCATCAACTCAGTTGGCACATCAACTGCCTCGAGTTGACGGCTGTATTTCTGGCCCTGAAATACTTTCTCCCCCAATTGAGGGGCTGTCATGTCCTAGTGCGGGTGGACAGTACAGCTAAATATCTTGTATATAATCACCAGTACAGAGCTGACCACAGGGAGTGGACCTCTTCGCCTCTTCTCAGACAGCGCAATGTCCCTGCTTCTCTCTGTCTCTGTCTTTTCTCTCTCCCGCTGGGTCTGGATGTGATGGTTCATACATGGCCCAAAATGTGTCTGTATGCCCTCCTTCCAGTCGCTCTGCTCCTGGGAGTTCTAGCCGGGGTTCGCCAACAAGGGTCTTGCTTCTTATCAATAGCGCTGCGTTGGTCGAACAGGGTTTGGTTCTCGGAGATAGTGTCTCTCCTCAACGGCTCGCCTTGGGCGATTCCGGCGAGGAGGGACCTTCTGTCTCAGGCAGAGGGCACGATATTCCATTCCAGGCCCGACCTGTGGAACCTTCATGTTTGGCCCCTGAAGGGCACCAACTGAGGGACACGGGGCTTTCGCCTGCAGTTATTGAGACCATTCTAAGTGCTAGAGCTTCCTCCACTCGGAAGTTTATGCTAATAAATGGGGTGTCTTTGAAAGGTGGTGTACGACACAATGTAGATTCAGTCAACTGCCAGGTAACTTCAGTTCTGGATTTTCTGCAAGAAAAGTTGTCATCAGGCACCTGCCCCTCCACTCTCAGGGTTCATGTGGCCGCTCTTTCGGTTTGCCACGCCTTGGTGGATGGGGTGCCGCTCGGGTGTCCTCTACTCGCTCGCTTCATTCGTGGGGTAGGCGGTTGAGGCCACCTGTTAGAACCAAGATCCCTTCATGGGACTTAGCTTTAGTCTTCGAGGGTCTGGTTGAGACCCCCTTTGAAACATTAGCTTGCCCCTCCACTCTCAGGGTTTATGTGGCCGCTCTTTTGGCTTGCCACGCCCTGGTGGATGGGGTGCCGCTTGGGAGGCATCTTCTGCCTGCTCACTTTGTTGTGCCAGGCAGTTGTGGCCTCCATTAAGAGCCAAGATCCCTTCATGGGACTTAGTTTTAGCCCTCGAGGGTCTGGTTGAGACCCCCTTTGAACCTCTAGAATCAGCGTATGACGAACTTCTGACTCTAAAGATGGTTTTTCTTATGGCTATAACTTCTCTGAAGAATTGGGGACATGCAGGCTCTGTCAATATCGCCAATCTGCTTAGACTTTGCCCCAGGTTTGGTGAAAGTGATTTTGCATCCCCGCCCTGACTACCTGCCTTAGGTTCCTTTGTCGACTGTACATCCTGTCACTCTTGAAACCTTCTGCCCTCTGCCGTTCACAACGCCGGATCAGGAGAAACTTCATAGACTGTGTCCAGTCCATGCTCTTCAGGCCTACGTCCACCGCACTAGCCAGTGGCGTAAGTCAGAGCAACTGTTTGTTTGCCATGGGGGCCGTAACAGAGGTTCTGCCACCATCAAACAATGTCACATTGGGTCAGGGATGCTACTGCTCTTGCCTATGAGGTGCGCGGTCAAGCTTCGCCTATAGGATTAAGGGCTCACTCCACCAGGGGAGTCGCTTCTTCTACTGCGTTAGCAAGGGGTGCTCCCTTACAAAGTGTTTGTGATGCGGCAGGTTGGTCCTCTCCGCACACATTCTTAAGACTTTATAGCTTGGATGCTCATGCCACTCTGGGCTCTCATGTCCTTGAGTCGACATCACAGGCTAATGCCTGAGGCTTCTTGCGTTCTTGTGCACACCTACACAACCGTAAGGGGTCCAGGCACCATCAAGCACGGCGGCGTGGGTATTCTCGTTCCCATTTGCATAAGCTTATGCAGCATTGAGTGTAGCTTTTGAAAGGGAACACTTGGGGTTACTTGACTGTAACCCTGTTCCCTGATAAAGCGGAACGAGATGCTGCATTGCTAGGCCGTGCTGATGATGCTTCAGGACTGGTCTTCAAACAAAGAAGATCTGGTTTGCTCCAGCGGAAGCTCATCTATTTATAGCCTCGTGCAGCAGGTGCGCCTATGACGTCACCGGCCGAGGCTATAAATACCTCCGGGTCAATTTCATTGACGTGTTTTCACACTATTTTCACAGCTGGTTATGTCAAAGACATTCCCATTTGCATAAGCTTATGCAGCATCTCGTTCCGCTTTATCAGGGAACAGGGTTACAGTCAAGTAACCCCAAGTGATTTCGTTGTGTTGTGGATTTTTCGATGTGTTGTGGATTTTTCGATGTGTTGTGGCTTCATTCTGTTGTGTTGTGAACTTATATATGCTTTTTAAATTTAGTTGTGTTGTGCACTACTGGGCCACCGTAGCTCACTGTCACAGAACGCGTCATTGAATGATGATATAAAACTCTGAATGTGTTTCCTTGCATGCGTCTGACATTAATGACAACTGAGATCTTACAGTGTGACATGGCTTACAGTGGGGATCATGTTCGTACAGTCTGACAAGGAACAATCTTAAAGGACTTTATAAATGTATAAATCGCACCCGACTTTAACCAATTTCTAGACCATAGCTTTACACATCTAGGGCCAGATTTACTCCCCATTTATATTTACTGCCATCCTGAACGAGATTTTGCGCCAGCGCAAACTCTTTTTTGGAGAAAAAACTCCAAAAGCCAAGGGATTTACTAAAGACACGCTGTGAATTAGTGCTGAAAAGGCGTGGACGCAGTTATTTTTGTTGACCTTATTGCATATGCATTTGTAGGAGTTTCCCTTTCAGATGCAAAATTTATGGGAGGAGACTTTACTGGAATCACCCAACCCAATTTACTAAGGGTTGCGGCTAGTCAATTTACTGGTTTTGCGCCATTAAAAGCATGTCTTAAACCAGACGCTAATTTGCACTCTTCTTGGTTGATTGCTTTGGTCATTATGGAAATAATCCGGCTGCTTCTGTGTTCTTTAATTTGGGTGTCATCAGTAGATAACGTGCAGAACTTTCCACTTCCATCTGCGCTTTTATGGGATTGCGCTCTCGCGCTAATTTACCTTGTTTAGTAAATCTGTCCCTAGTCTTTGATTAGTTGTGCAGTTTACCAACATGACAAAAAAAATGTAATATACACTGGATGACTAGCTTTGGTCTTGTGGTGTGCTCTTGGTATTGGTCAATCAATGCGCCCTCTCAGCTACTCCAGTGTGCACAAATATTACAAATCCAATTTTACTTGGTTCAGTTTTAATGTGACACAAAGGTGTGAACATCTCAAGCAAAAATTCCCACAGCAAGCAATGGTGCTGGTTTACTGTCACAAATGTCCAAATGCCCAAGCCACTTGTCTTGGGGTCTTAAAAATCGAGGTGGATTTATGCGCGTGAGTGGAGCTCGATGGATCCCTGAGCCCGGTGAAGGGGAACAAATGCACAGGGCTGTTTTTGCCCTCATGCCTGTGTGCTCTAGATGCGATGGGAGATAAAGCCCTTGGGTTTTGGACAGGAACAGCGTACATGACCCTCATTGTAGGCCCTTTGATCTCACTACTGTACTTGCTGCACCCAGACATAAGGTAATTTAGGACTCTTAAGGAGTTGATAGAATGGACTAAACCATATAGCCTTATTTTACGATAAACATCAAGGATAAACTGCACGTTCTCTATGAACAAAGAATCCATAATAGCAGTGCAGTGAATAATAGCCTTATTTTGAAATTGCATCCATTTGAACCATGTTTCCTGTTTTAGAAGTCTTTGTAAGATAGACGTCTTGGCAGTAGTTTGATTTGGGTGATGACGGTGTTGGCGGCTGGGATTAGACCGGTTCCTGCTTTGGAGGGTGCATAACTGTCAGCATCTGCACGACTGCCATGCTGATCTCTTCCCGCTGTATGCTTTTAAACAATGAAATTGGACATAATGGCAGCATTGATTTGATTTCTCCTGCTTAACTCTTGATGTGCAATGCTGAGAGTTTGAAAAGGTCTTAGGGCGTCGTTTCTTAAAGGTCCCGTTTTTCCTGTTTTTTTGAAGCTTTGATTGTGTTTACAGTGTGCAATATAACGTGTTCATGTTTCACGTGTAAAAAAACAGTATTTTTCACACAATTTACTTATCTGTATACCGCTGTTTTCACTGTCCTCAAAACGGCTTGATGATTTCCTTATTCTATGAAGTCCCTCCTTCAGAAACACGTAACGAGTTCTGACTGAGCCAGCGGCTCCCGTGTTGTGATTCGACAGCAGCTTACACACGTTGCCCGGAAAGGTCACGCCTCTTACCATAACGGGGAGATGAACGCGCTCAAACTACAGCCCCTGAAGGCCAAACAAAGGTGATTTGACTACGGAATGAAAATAACAGCGTCTGGACGACATGGCGACAAACGCAAACGAATGCAACACTTCCTCTTCTCCACGAGGGAGAGCAACAAGACCACGCCCCCTTTTTTGCGTATTCTTGTGGGCGGAGGTTAGTCAACAAACTGTTCTACTGACGTCATTAAAGCAGGATGTACAGGGATGTAGTCCAAACCTGCCATTCGATGTAGGCTTTGAAAGGGAACTTCTGTTAAATAAAATATCTCGCTTGGCATTGAACTTTGAGCTTTATAATTTTACAGGTATTATATAGGCTCTAACAGCAACATTACAGACTAACTAAAGTTTGAAAAATGGGATCACGAAGAACAGGACCTTTAAAGACAAATAGAAAGGGGAAAGATTTTGGAGAGGCTTGGCATTCTCGGATAATCACTTTTAGGACTGTGATTATGATATTAAGCGGTGCACATCAACATATTCATTTAATATTCTCTTATGTTGCTCTTTATTTATGTAGCTCCAAAGACTTTATATATAGAAAAACGGCACACTCAATAGATGGATGGATGTGTGTGTGTGCATTTAAACTTTTTTTTTTTTTTGCTTGAGTACTTGACCGATAAATTGAGTACTTTTGTAGATTGGAGTGCAACTGGAGTAAGTTCTTATCGTATCTCATAGTTTTTACAGCATCCTGATCCTATGCAATGAATGCTGCATTTTAAAGATTGTGTGTCAGTTTTTGAATGCAAAAACACATCCTGTGTGCACATTTTCACATTTTACCTGATCCATCTGCAAGGTTCTTTCCATTATGCAATCGTCACACAAATCTAAGAAAATTAGATTCTAATAAACATATGCACTGGTATGTTTATGTTGTGGTATTTCAATAATAAAACCTGCATTTTATTGGCGTAACACATGCAGTACTGTTAAATGCTTTATGCATTTAGATCTTGTTTGTCATGTAGGCTATTTATTTTCCTTCATAATAGCAGTGTCCCAGTTTATCACTTCATATCCCCTATATAGTGCATGGTGTGGCACTCACAATATAGTAAAGAGTAAACAAGTGAGGGATTTCATACACAGTAAATTCCACTGACCAATCACAAATACAGTATTTATGGCGAGGTTTTTACAGAAATAAAACATTTTATGGAGCAATAAATGTCATTTGTTAGTTTTATTAGCTATCATTTACATACATGCTTAAATCACTCTTCAGTCTTCACACAAAATACAATCTTTATAATAATCACCTGAGAGATGCTGAATGCTTGTGCTGGCACATTCCGCATCGCTTGTTTGTGGTTGGAAAATGGCCTTACATAAAGTTGACTGTTGTTCCACTTACTTTGTAAAATAATTCCATAATGCAAAATGAAAAATTTGATATTTTCTTCAAACCCTGTTTCAGCAGCCCTTACCACAAGATTCATGTATTTGTGTAAAACATTAACCTATGAACGTCAAACCTCAGACGTTTATTCCAGAAAGTGGCTTTATTTACAATAGAAAAGCTGGGAGTAAAAAAATTGAACTCCATAACATGAGAAGTATTCCATGACCATTGATAAGATGACAGGCCAATGAAAGGCCGTTACCGGGTAGAATCAGGGAGAAAGGGTCAGTGATTGTAGAAAGAAAATCGAATGTGGGCCGTCATCGGCGCGCAGGCTATTGAATGGAAGATGACAAAACTGTTTTCTGATTGATTTCTTCTTCCTTCAGTTGTATGCGTATGCACTTTTGGTCATTTTTTTGTGCGTGTCATTAAGCCTCTTTAGAAGGAGCAGACTCCATGAGACATTCTGCTCCTCATTTGCTCTCTCCCTTTATCTCTCTCTCTCTCTCTCTCTCTCTCTCTCTCTCTCTCTCTCTCTCTCTCTCAGTCCTGAAGTCTTCAGGTTGCATACTTGGGTGCAGTAATTTGCCATAGACTGGCGACAGGTGCAGCTGCTGCCGTTGCCACTGTTAACAAGCCGTTTCATCATGGTTAGCTTGCCGTGATTATCCCTTGTTGTTGCCACAATACCTCGGGTGGCCATTTTATGATGCTGAAGATGTCAGAGGAAATAGTTTCATTAATAATCCTTAGCCGACTGTCCTTTCCGAGTCATTTGCTTCTGCAATTGCAAATTTATGTGTCCTCTTCTATTTATTTTCCCCCCCATCAGATTAGAGCTATATGATTCTTGATAAATTGAGAATCACGATTTTTTGTTTCTAACAGAGATCACGATTCTAACATGATTCTCGTTGCAAATTGTTGTTGTTAAATTAATTTATTAAAAAATAGTTTGAATGAATAATTCAATAACTCACTCATATACACTTCAGCTGTTTCATTAAAGGTGCACTATGTAACATTTTTTCAGTAAAATATCCAAAAACCACTAGGCCAGTGTTTTTATATTTTGTTCAGTTGAGTACTTACAATATCCCAAATGTTTCCAACTTTTTGTAAATCGTGAGAAAATTGCTATTTTAACCAAGGAACCGGGACGTGTGAGGGAGTCGCCTGTTGATGGCGTCATATCTGCGTTATCCTCGGTTTCCGGTTTTATTTTGCAGAAACACTTTACTCTTACTGCAGTATAGGGCTGTGAAATATGGACGGAATAATCATATTGCAATTTTTTTTTAATGAATATTGCATTTGTGATTTCACGAGTTTGCACTTACATATCATTTATAGAGAGTAATTCAATGCGTATTTGGCGTGCTGTCCGGGGGGAGGAGTTCGAACTCGGAATTAGGCCGAACCGAGAGTACCCCCTGTATATGTAAGTGGTTTTAGAGTTAAAAGTTGTGGCGAAGGGGTGGTGGAAGGGGTGCTGATAACTGTCAACAAACGGAGGTAGGACTGCTGCGTGTATACTATATACCTCTATTGTTGATTAGCTGAGTGCTCTCCACCTGTGTCAATTATCTGAACGTGCTTCTCCCGAACCTTGTTTATAAAACATCATTTTATTTGCGATTTTGGAAATTGTTTTTGCTTTTTCAAACATGCCAGTGTAAGTGCATAATAGGGTTGGGCGATGTCTCCTAAATTGGCAGATGACAATGTTTACAGTAAAACATTGTGATGGACGATGATATCGTCGTTTTTTTTTATTAATACAAATATATAATTTACTATATCTGTATTTTACTATCTCTTTACATAAATACTATTTTCAACTTAAAAACGATATAATTTAGTTATTTTAATAACTCAAATAATGACTCATCCGCGCTAGGTTGCACGTGAGGGAAAAAAGTAGCTTCCTTCCACTTAAGAAGAGTTGTGCACTTTTTATTTTAATATATCTCTTTACATTAATACTATTTTCTACTTCAAAACTATAATTTCGTTACTAACCCAGTGTTTTGTATGTTAATGCTGTTTTACGTGAATAATACCGAGTGAAGCACAAAGATTTGTTTACAAAGGAAATAAATTCGCAGCCATGAATGGATTCATGCCGAATGAGAGAGGTAGGCTGAGCCCAATTTAAGATTTGTCAGCTTTTTTATTCTGTTTTGCGATTTCCGTGAATTTTAACAATAGGCCTAACGTTAATCCATTTTATCCCACATGCACATCTCGTTTCTTTTCTCAAATCTTCACTCGCGTCGCACCCATTTTCGCAGGGAAATATAAACGTTTCTTCCTTTCGTTTGTTTTATAATTAAGTCTATTATACCCATTCACGTCCTTTACTGTGGGAAAGGAGAAAAACACTGTAGGACGAATAGGCTACCTTTTTACTTCATTTTATTTAACACAGTTTGTGCTTGTTACTAGACTTGGTAAGGCGCGTCAAGTTTATTTGAATGGCGCATTTCACACACACAGACCATTTTACTTTCGTTTTCTCTGGCAGTGAATAATCAAACATAGCTTAAATGTCTTGACCCTGTGGGAGATAAAATGCGCTCTTCAGAACTTTTACAACAAGTGTTGCTTTGCAACATCAGGAGAACACATGAAGACGAAGATATGTGAGAAGGTGTCTACAGCTCGTGTTTCATCTCACGCAGAGCGGTATATGACGTATCTTTGAGGGGAAATTAAACAATTTTTTTAAACTAATATTTAATTTTCTTATATTCTTTAGGTTACCATTAATTACTGATAATCGTTGAAATGTTTTACAGGCTGTGGTGTGTTGTTTCACTGACGGAAGTGCTGAAATAAACACGCATGCTTATGAAATTGATGTTTGAGCCTCGTTTATTATTTCAAAATGTAGGCTATATCTGGCAAAGAGTACAGTATTTAAAATAGAATATATGCATTAGTTATATTCTCAATTTAATTTACAGAGCAACCCCTGCAAAGTTTTTAGTTTAACTATAGAAGAGGATTAGTGTGCGTCGCACTCACAACAAGACTCGCAATGGGGGGCGTGGCATCACGATGGTGGCGCTCCATCATGATGTCAGTCAACCATCACATCGTCCATCGGCACAACCCTAGTGCATAACATAACATTTCACAATGAAATAACATTAACAATAGTTTTAATAGCTTGATAAACACAACTGTAATAAACTGTCTTTAAAACAGACAACATAAAATTAAGGTTAACTAACCTACATTCCAGACCTAACAATCAATAAACTTCAAAACCGTTAAACTTATATACGGCTCCATTGTTCTGTGGTCGTGGCGTAGTAAATGTGTTTTTATGTTATTGTTCACTAGTAACATTTGTTTCATTAAAAGCAAATAAATACAGTGCCTTCTAAAATTTGTTTACAGATTATTTTTGACCGCATTACAGTTCTGAATATAATTTATATATGTTATATATGTTTATATATGTCTTTGGAATTATATTCATTGTGAAATGTGGAAATCTTAAATCAATTATTCATCATGCAAGTGGGTGGTATACATTTTTTTTTATATGAAATAAATATTTCCAGTTAGTTTTCAAAAATTTGCTTTGGCATTAGTGGCAATATAAAAACGAATTATTCAAGGGTGTAGTTTTGGTACAGCCTATGGTTTGAATATTAGCTTATTGGTATTAGCTTGCAAAAAAATTACTACAGCAAATAACAATGAGGTCTGAGTTTCACAAACAAAAACCGAATACAAGCTGAATGAAAATGTAGATCCATCCTCTGTCAGTAGGTGGCGCCTTTTAGAACAAGAGAAATAGATCTGTTTCCCCAGTAACCTCAGAAAACAAAGCAGTGCTGAGTTTATAAAACACTGTACACGGAGGGAAGAAGAAAAGAAAATGACTTCAACTCTTTTCTCAAGGCAGTCATTTCCCTTCAGAGATACATTAATAGAATTCATTCCTACTTTAATTCATAGACTAATTTCCCTCAGCCTTCGCTTGTAAAGGTTGTACAAACTCTTACTTCTTTCTGTAAAGAAACCTGCACTACATGCTGTGTCTGCGTGAAACCGTTGCTTACTTACTGTTGCATAAGTCAAACTAACAAAAAATTTTTGTCATTTTTTTTACTATAGCATGATAGGAACGGCTCGCGCAAATCTCATCACCCTTTTGGAGCGCGATGGTGAAAGTATGCTACGTTGATTCGCGCTCCACTAATAAACCGGGCTTCAGCCATGTTGCGCTGATAATCGGTCTGTTCAGTTCGTACAGGAACTTATGGCTTATAAAAGTTCAGAACGCATGGTGCATATCATTCATTAATAGCCTAATTCACTCACCACCATATTTCTCATGCTGTGTCCGCTGCAGTGAGATAACTGCGGTGTGCTGCCGCTGAGTGAGCTCTGATTGGGTAATAAACGTGCGCAAAAGAACGTTGTAGTATTCTGAATTAAAATATAAATAAATAAATAAAATCGCAGCCTTATGCGGTTTAGAAATCGCATGTGCTCAAATCGCGATTGTTTTGTGATTAATTGCAGAGCCCTACTGCAGTGTGCAACAAGTGTCATAGCAGCCGCCGAGCGAACGCACAGAGTAACGTCATAACATAATTTTCAACACACTCAGATATATCTAATATGATAAACAGAGCTGCGTTACATCATACTCATGACCGGAAAAGCGGAAATGGCCCCGACGACTGTGGCATAATAAAAGTCCCGCTGACGACTGTGGCATAATAAAAGTCCCGCTGCTCGCAAGGCGTGTGACAAACCTGCCGTCATCAAACAACGCCTTTGTTATGAACAGGCGACCTCTAGCTGACGGAAAAGTTACATAGTGCACCTTTAACAAAATAATTTGCGTTTTTGAATAAACCTGATATGATGATAAATAATTGAACTTGTTGCCACCTAGTGGTGTAACAATGTAATTGATACAGTTGTTATTTGAAGCATCAAGTTACTTTCAAAAGGTGATTTGTTTGCTATACATCAGGACTATAAACTTTTATCCCAGTACTTATGTGATAATTTGAATCTTTGTAACAGAAATAACAATACTGTGTGATGGAAAAGACTGTTTGTAAAGCTGTTTCATAGCTAAACATGACAACTTCTCTGGGTCAGCGGCAGCACCAACGCACATTTGAATGTTCAAGTGAGACTTTGTCAAAAGTCAAAGACACAGGCGAATCATTGTCATTTAGGAATAGGAACACGTGGGTGTTTGAATCGAGATTGCGATCTATTAACGCATAAGCATGTTGCTCTACATCAGATATAAACAGCAAATGAGCAAATTAAGCTGGTGAATGATCTGACTAAAGCATGTTTGTTTATAGTTTTGTTCATGCAGTCAAATATATAATATGTAAATTCAGTTGTCCTAATTACTAATGCTTCCATAAATAACCAGTTCGTTATACTGAGTATTTCCTGAGGGTACTAGTACCCTAGAACTTTTTCCAGGAGGATGTATTTGGTGTGTTCAGTAAGCATCCCCTGAATCTACACATAATCGTTGCTTCAGAGCTTGAAGCCTGGCTTTATGCTTTTTCCTCCTAATCTACTGAAGGTCTAGAGTCCGGTCACAGGAGAGATGATGTGTCAACAGCAGTAAGACTTGTGGTCACTGTGCTGGCCTGAGTTACCATGCTAATGGCTTGAATGACAGGACTTTGGGGCACAATCCTATAAACACAGACTTGCCCTCTGCCATACTCCCGTTGAGATGCCTGCCCAGCTGCGGCTCGTCTGTATGGGCAGGTGGGGCAGAGGCCCACCAAATTATTAATCCAAACATAGACCTCTATATACACTGAATTAATAATAAATTATGAATGTGTTCAGGATTCTGCAACAAATATTTTTCAGCTTATCTAGACTATTTAAGTGAGCAGGATATATTAAAATGAAGCGCATGGATTCGGCAGGCAAGTATTATACTAATCAAGGATGCCAGCTCTACAGCGCCCCACGAATTTCCAATGTAAATCTTTGGTGAAAAATGGAACTGCAGCGCGCTCTCATAGCCTGCATCTCAATATTATGCATACTATCCATCCTAAATAGAGACATTAGTAATATTCAATACTATTTAGAGCGGATAGGGGGGATAGTATGCACATTGGGATGCAGAGAGCTATTGGGGCAGATTTCTGTCTGCCCCGCTTATTTTCACTTTACCTTACGTAAACCTCGCTCCAGAACAAGACGCTATCAGTCCGCTTCAGCTATGTGTCTTCATCAGGTCAGTAACGAGTTGGCATGTCTGTTCTTCCAATGTGGAGTAGCGTATCAAATTAATAAAAGTATAAATGAATATACATTACTCATGTGAATAGCCTTTGTACAGTAGTTCTGTTGTGTTGAGAATTGACATGACTTTGTTTTCCTCACTGGAATTCTTACACAACTTGTAATATTATAAAACTACATTCGGATGCAATAAATACTACATTGAGGCAATTCTAAGATGGCATTCTATGCGTTTGTCATGTATACTAAAGTCTGTCAATCACCAGAGCGCCACCCTCAGACTGAATAACGCAAGGACATTAGAATTCTGCCAAAAGTCTGTCCAGCGATTAGGGTATAAAGCTTACAAATTGTTTATCAATAAACTAGCGCTAAGGCCCGGAATCTGCCCTACCTGAATTTATGGTCAGGAGCCGCTACTGCCTGCCAAAGACAATCGTTTGATTACAAAAATCCAAAATTGATCCAGATAGTTAAAGGAATGTTGCAGCTTCAGCATTTGTGGCATACACAGAAAACCACAGAAAATATTTTTAAACCCAAGCACTTAAAATGGCACTAAACAGAACAACCCACGTAAACAGTGACCGTATGATTTTTTTATTTTTTTTACCTTGACATGAAACAGGGGGATTTTCGAAAGGGGGTTATTTAATGATAATTATAGCTGACTGTACTTTTTCACACTTAATACACACATACTTAGGAAATGCATAAATACATGTACATGAAATTTTGATTTGAGTCGAAATTATTTTATCAGCTTACTTGTAGAGATTGTTACGAGACAGAACAGATTCTCAAATGAGCATCAGCATTGTTCATGTTAATGTTTTTAGTAACTGGAATAAAGTAAAAAATAAAACAAAAAATAAATATTAGATGAAAAACTTTAAAAGTTACTTAAAAAAGTTAATTGTCACCTTTGGCAGTAACTGATGTTTTAGTTTAAGTACTAAAATGACTAAATCAACTAAAAACTAAACTAAATCAAAATAAATTAAGCTAAATATTTTATATATATATATATATATATATATATATATATATATATATATATATATATATATAAAAAAAATAAGAAATCCAGAGAAAATGCTAATTTTGCAGTGGTCTCTTCATTTTTTCCAGATATACACTTTCTGTACATTCTGTTGAAATCCAGAATATTCCTTTAAAGAACCGTCAGTGACTAAATCCACTGCTGTTATGTTGTTAAAATGTTTTTACAAGTTATGGTGGCCTATTGTTGTGAAGTCTGTCAGTCTGACACCAGCTCTGCCAGATCCAAAATTAAGCCCTTGAACGTCACCTCTGAATACTGATTAATAGCCCCCATGATTTTAGCAGCCAATCCATACTATATCTATCAATACGGGCCTTGCTTTCTCCTTCATTTAGTGTTCAAAGTGAGGAGTGTGTTCCCATGACAACATGGTCAAAGCCAGCTTGGCAGATTGTGGATGTGCGCCTTATAAGGCAAACAACCACATTGTGATTGTTGGTATTCAAATGTGCCTTGATTTCAGTGCAGAATGTGTTTCAGTCACATGAGCACCACAATTTCTTGGTCAATTACCTCACATCTCATTTAGCTCGAATGTTCAGGAATGGTATTTGTATCTAGAGCTTCATTACAGACTGAATGATCACGGGTATGCTTGAAGACAACAGTCTTGGTCAGTAGGTTGAAATAAAGCATAAATTGACTGTTGATGATGATGTGTCTAGGTAAATGTTGTTGCACTGATTCATTTTCACAGTAGTCCTTAATTGGTCGGGCGCTTACCCGTTCATCACTTATTACATCATATTTCACCCCTGAAAACTTTCATTTCTACACCTGCTGTAATCGCATCTTGTTGGAGAACAGACAATTTTTCGTTAAACAATAAGAAAAGCCTCTTTGCCCTGTGTTTTCATGGTTACTGATGACCAGAATTAAGTGAATATGGAGGAAATATGCAAATGAGATCTTTTAAAAGCCTGCTGTTTTATTCAGCATTATGAACAGCATCACTTCAATCGCCTCACCCTGCAGTGCCTCATCTCATATTCCTGCTCTTCATACGCCACATTCTATTTTCAACACTTCTATTTCTGACGCTGAAGCTCACTGGCTAGTGAATACTACCAAGTGCAATGGAGTGTCAGAAATAGAGATGTACGTCTGTTGTATCATCATTGGTTGTGGGCCAGAAATAGCCACCACATAAATGCTCTAATAAAGGCATACTGGAAACAGAAGCGTCATGCTTGTTCAACCTGATGGGTCGTGTTCCAGCTCAGATTTTTGAACAGAAGATTCTGAATAGAACTTTGGGCTGTGATGATTTAAGCTACACAATCACTAAAAAACAGTGTTTGTCTGACATCTCTAAATTTGGCCAGTCGAATCGAGTTGCTTTTTTCAACTAAAAAAACAGTCATTTACACATTTTCCCCTGGTTTCACAGACAAGGCTTAAGCCTAGTCCCAGACTAAAATGCTTGTTTGAGCTGTTTTAACTGAAAGCAACTTGCACTGACTTATCTTAAAATATGTCAGTGCCATTGTTTTGTCTCAAGACAAAAACCAGACTTCATTTGCCCCAATGGAAAGCATATTTACACTTGTTTGAATAGTTCCCTATCCCCTATATAGTGCAATATGTGCCATTCACCATAGAAAATAGTAAGTGACCGATTTCAGCCACAGCTTTAGCGTCTATTTAAAATGTAGGGGACGGGACCCTTAGATTCTAGAGAGCATTTGATTGGACAGAAAATCTGATGAAAAAACGTTGATGCGTATTTGCGGAAGTGAGAGACTGTAAGTTTTGAATGCTCATATCTTCTAAATGCAAATTTTTTCATTGTTTTGGAGTACACTACTAGCTTATAGATAACTTTAAGGCAAGCATATTCATACTAAAAGCCAAAAAAAAGCTTTTTTAATTTCATGGGGAACTAAGGCCTCATCCTGGCTTAATCTAAACCCTGTCTGTGAAACTCTGCCTTTATGTTGCTCCAGACTTTTCTTTTTTATGACTTTTCCTGTGGAACACGAAAGGAGTGTTTATCAAAATATCAAAGCTTACTCATTTACACACTACAAAAATACATTAGCCCCCGGTTTCACAGACAAACTAAAATGTGTGTGTGTGCTGTTTTAACTCTTGTGTGGTGTTCATATTTTTGTTATTCAGCCAGTGTTCGTGGGTCTGGTGGACCCGCTGCATTTTGGGGGTTTTAATTCAACACAATCAAAAATGTTATGTTAAAATACTCAACAGATGTTAACTTCATCCCAATTACAAGCAATATAAACAGCATATATGGTTAATATTTTCTTTTTACCTTTATTAGATCACATTTAAGAATTGCAACCTCGTGTGGGAACGGCAGGAGTAGAAACAAAACTCACTCTTGCACTCTCTCACACTTACACACAATCTCTCTCTCACACGCACGCGCACACACACACACACACACACACACACACACACACACACACACACACACACACACACACACACACACACACACACACACACACACACACACACACACACACACACACTCACTTGGATATGTGGTGTATGGTTACTCTCCATAGGCATAATGGATTTTCTAATGTACAAATTGTATAATCTATCCCCCTACACTAACCCTATCCCTAAACCTACCAATCACAGAAAGCTTTTGGCATTTTTTGAATTTCAAAAAACACCATTTAGTATGTTTTAGTATGAGGACACAGATGTCGTCATAAACCATGTTTACATTGTAATACCCATGTCATTATACACATTTGTGTCCTCATAAACCATATACATGAACATACACACCCTAACAGCAGGCCCTGACAGGAGAAGGACAGGGTAAAGGTACACAGGACCTACAATTTCCACACTTTTATTAGCCCCGGGTCCAGTGGACCCGAACATCCTGTGTGTAATATAAATGTGTAGGGGGGGTGTACAGTGTGTGGTCATTGAAAATGTGTTCTGATATATATTCCTCACAGAAAATGAGCCAAGGCCAATGAGTCTCAGTTTGAAAAAATAATGAATCGGATCATTTTTCTTTTGATAAAAAATGAAAACTGGTCCAACAGACCCGAACACCATACAAGGGTTAAGTGAAAGCAACTTGCACTGACATATCTTAAAATATGTCAGTTCCATTGTTTTGTCTCAAGATGCACACCAGTTATGTTTTTATCTAAGGCGAGTTTATAAAAACTACTGAAACGTCCTAATCCTAAAGCCTAACCTTGGCTTAATTTAACCCCTGTCTGTGAAACCAGGCCTGAATCTTAAAACAAAATATGTTCTTTGGTTAAAACAAGACAAGTAGGCGCTTTAGCAAGCAAGGTGAAAAGGCAAGAGGAAATTCTTGACCGGGCCACTGTGTGTAGTGTTGAGACATTTCTGGTTATGACCAGGATTGAGTCAGGTCAAGCTGACTGCTGTTAATTGACCTTCGGAAGTGTTTACTAGGGGCTGAAATATCATTACCAACATCAGAAAATCAAAGATAAAACAGTTAGGGGCTCACATCACAATCAATAGCCCTGCTACATCTTTTCTTTCCTTCAGCACATCTACAGAGCCAAGAGCGTTGCCATAGTGATATGAAATAGGCGCATAGTGCCGCAGCAGTAGGGCTCTCCTGTACATCAGACCATGTTTTCACATTCAGAAATTCGATGTCCATGTTTTCTATCCTCCATTTACACTCTTCCATTACATCATGTTATGGAAGAAACATGCATTGGATTTTTGGTTGTGCAATATAGGGTTGTACTTGAGGAATATATATATCAAGAAAAAGCTCTCAAGATTGAAACCTGCTTTTAAGTGAATTAATTAAGAGCCTGCTGATGTCACTATGATTGACATTGCTATTCTATGTACAGTATATTTAGAAACTTTTCTGACTTCATTTTCCTTTTCCCCTCCTTTTCTCTTTCTTCAGTGTGACAATGCAAAGGGATTGCGGGCCTTCTTTGATGCAATCTGCTACGGTCCGAAACATTTGATGATCTTTGGAGGTGTGTGTCCATCAGTGACTTCAATCATCGCTGAATCGTTGGAGGGGTGGAACCTTGTGCAGGTTTGTGCAACAGCCAAGATCTGCTTCATAAAATCTGCAGTGTGATTATTCACTTGCATATCATTAACAATTCTCTTTTTCCCTCGAAATGCCATGCTGCTCTGAGAGAGTTTACATACTTGAAGAATTCATGCCATACATCTGCGCTTATAATTTCCTCTGTGACATAAATAAATATGACTATCTTAAATCAAAAGGTTGGCAAATCCAGGCCAGAAATGTAATCCCAGTGCTGATAAAAACTGGAAAAAAACGGTTAAACTTCCCAGAGACCTCTGTCTTGAGCAGACCCGAGGGGGTGTTTAGTGTGTTAATACTGTGATTTTAACAGGAAGTCAGCGTTCGCTTACTCTAAGCCTGTCTCCCCCTCTTGTTTGCAATATCCAGTGATATCGCTAATCTGTGTATTAGCACATCACCGACAAAAGTAGTACACTCAGGTTGCCATCGGCACACATGGCCCGAGGAAGTAATGTAGTTAAAATGTCTCTGATGGAAGGCATGGAGGACAATAAAAGAATTCCACTGAGGAATCTCCTCCGGGCTCCTATGCTTTCACTTTTGTGTTGGCAGATGTGTGGTCAGCTTCTAAGCCAGCTGACATTTCACCAAGAGACCCTGGCAATTTTCCAAAACTGCCCCACAAAAGTGGCCGATTTCCATGAGAGGAACAGAAATTTGCAATTACGTATATCGTTCCAAGTAGGGAAAAAAGGGGGCAAAAAGCCAAAAGAGCTGAGAATTGATTTAATACATGATTTTAAAGCGAGGATGTCATTATTCTTGTTTTCCCACATAATGTTAGAAATTAGAATGAACTTTTTTGCTCCAAAATAGTCATAAAATATATATATATATATATATATATATATATATATATATATATATATATATATATATATATATATATATATATATATATATATATATATATATATATATATATATATATATATATATATATATTTTATGACTATTTTGGAGCAAAAAAGTTCATTCTAATTTCTAACATTATGTGGGAAAACAAGAATAATGACATCCTCGCTTTAAAATCATGTATTAAATCAATATATATATATATATATATATATATATATATATATATATATATATATATATATATATATATATATATATATATATACACTCTAAAAAAAAAGGCTCGTAATCATAGGGGAACCTTTTTTAGTGCTATATAGCACCAATTTTGGTGCTTCAGTGGTTCTTCAGCGGTTCTTTAGAGGTGCTATATAGCACCTTAGTCAAAGAACCGGTGAAGAACCTCTGAAGAACCGCTGAAGAACCTCTGAAGAACCGCTGAAGAACCTCTGAAGAACCGCTGAAGAACCACTGAAGCACCAAAATTGGTGCTATATAGCACTAAAAAAGGTTCCCCTATGATTACGAGCCAAGAACCATTTTTGGTGCAATATAGAACCTTTTTTTTTTTAGAGTGTATATATATATATAAAATTATGACCATGTTTCACTCTCTTAGATTTAAACAGACAATTTTTGGGTTTCATGTTTCATGTTAATCTTGGTGTTACCTCAGCGTGATGGCTTGAAGATCTTGAAGTAGTGACTATGTGCGGTTGGCACTTAAATGCGGACGGTCCTGTGTTCATCTAATGTCAGAAAGTTTCAGAAGTTTTGAATGAGTTTTTTTGTGCAGCTTAGATATTAATAAATATCTCCAAAAATAGCTTGGAGTTATTTTTCATAGTGTTATGAACTCTTTTATGGCAAAGATTGATTACTTTGTTCATGTGGATCAATTAGTGTAAAAAAACAAAAAAAGTAATACATTAAAGGTGCAGTAAGCAATTTCTGGTAAACGCTGTTGATATTTGAAATCACCAAAACAAACACCCCTACCCAAAAGGATCACTCCCCTATCTTGATGCCTCCACCCCTACATTCACGTACACGCTATGCGACACAGGCAACGACTATGGCAGAGTCTGCTGTGCCTGCCGCCCGAGGGTGCGATGTCACCAATAAGTGAAAGCAATTTGTATTACTATGATAATTCAGGTCAAATGTCTAATTGTTATTTAGCTCCTCTACTCCTGGCAAAGTCATCCCTTCCATCCCAAAAAACAAACACCCTTTTCATGAACAGCTCCTTACATAACAAGTCCAAGGAACTAATATATTACAAATGTGACAAGATTAAGAGGTTATAGCGATCACTAAAAGGAGAACCAAAAGAAAAAAACATATATTAGGAGTATCTCATTTTTCGGACACACTATGAGAGCCGATGCTTGAAATGGGCGGTGGAGGTGGTTTAGACATTCCAGGCTTATAATAATAATAATAATAATAATGCAAATGAACAAACTAGCGAAGATGACACACAAGTATATATTAAAGTTCTGTGAAAACACAGCAAAACCAACGTTACGCACGTATCGAGAAGAAATAAAGCAACATCTCTGTGTCCATTTTCAGGACTTCCCGCTCCTTAAGGTCTCTCCAGCGCTGGAAAGCTTCTCGGATATTAATTAGCCCTTATTTTTAAAGTAATATTCCCCTGGCCTTTTCCTCTTTTGTACTTTCTCTGCCATCACTCTCTTTCTAAAGTCTGCTGTTGTCTGTCTTGTGCACTGAACTCTCTCTCCTCCCCCATCATGAGTGGACATGCCCCTTTCTGCTGATTGGCTAGTGTGTTTTGGTGCTCGTTTTAACCCACTTTTCAACAGTGTTTTTCAAAAATCGCTTAGGCCGCGTGTCCACCAAAGCGTTTTTATCCAGCTGAAAATGCTAGGTGCTCTGCTGAAAATGCCTCCCTGTGGGCACTTGAGACTCAGTTGAGACTCTTTGCTTGTTATGATACGGAATATCCGCGGAAGTGTTACTAGTATCTCATTTTACAGATAGTTTTTTTCTGTATTGATTCTATATAAAAATGCGGATACAATGTTAAGTATTTGCTCTGGCTCTTGTTTTAAATTATTTTGTTCCGTTATTATACTGCTTGTTTTCATCTGTTGACGTTGTACAGTACAAGCAGAATGTGGCGGTTGGTCGGTGTTGTATTTGTCCCGCCCCTCCTCATTGGACGGCTGGGTGAAAAGTGACAGTGATGAGCGCTGCGTTGTACTCAAAGTTGAACATTCTTCAACTCTCGGCGACCAGTAAAAAACGCCCAACGCTCAGCACTTGAGTGTGAAATACTCGCCTCGTTACGCTCATAGCATTCTAAAAACGCAGCGCTCCCATTGAAAACAATTGAATACGCCAGCCAGCTACGTGAAAAAACGCTTTGGTGGACACGCGGCCTTACTGCAGCTTTAAATTAAATTTAGGGAAAAAATCCAACAAAATTCAAAGACATCAACACTGTCAGATAAAAGAAATGGCAAATATTGTACATTAAGGGGTTCAACAGCTTGTTACTGAGGCTGTACCCATAAAGGGACAACTTTTTATCTTATACACTAAAAAGTGTAGGGTATATTATTACAACTCTTAGGCACTAAAATGCATCTTTTAGGGATAGATAAGGTTGTTCCCTTGAAGGAACACGCCGACTTTTTGGGACTTTATCTTATTCACCGTATCCCCCAGAGTTAGATATTGTAAGTCCATACATACCATTCTCATCTCTGTCTGACGCACCCACCGCTAGCCTTGCTTAGCACAAAGACTTGAGTTAAACGGCTCCATCTAGCCTACTGCTCAATAAGTGACAAAATAACGCCAACATTTTTCTATTTACATGTTGTGATGTGTATATTTACATTGTGTATTAAGACCAATGGAAAATTTAAAGTTGCGATTTTCTAGACCGATATGGCTAGGAACTATTCTCTCATTCCTGCGTAATAATCAAGGAACTTTGTGCCGTACCATGGGTGCAGCGGCACAATGATATTATGCAGTGCCTAAAAATAGGCTAACTTCCGTCAACATAACCAACGTGACAACCTGCTCACATAGAGAGAGTGATTGGGACTATTTTCAGGCGCTGCGTAATGTCATTGCGCCGCTACACCCATGGTACGGCAGCAAAGTTCCTTGATTATTATGCAGGAATGAGAGAATAGTTCCTAGCCATATCGGTCTAGAAAATCGCAACTTTTTATTTTCCGTCGGTCTTAGTACACGATGTAACTATACGGTGAATAAGCTGTTGGCGTGTTCCTTTAATGTTCTGCCCCAATGACAAGCTGGTGTACCCCTATATTAAAAGGTACGATTTTTGCACAGTGAATGGAATAATTCTCTAATTAATGTATTTGTGATCTTAGACTGGTCTTGCCTTCCTGAAGATAAGCTTACAGAAGTCCTAATTTGTGGACTAATCTCCCATTAACCCCAGATGAGTAGATCTCTAATTAGCCAGGGTGATGGGAAGCGAACACATCCACAATGGGATTAGCAGTGACAGGCCTCAGAAAGGCTTTTATATGACAAAATAAAACAAAGAAAGAGAAGTATGTAAAGTATGGGATAGTGAAAATCCGAAGGACAAAGATGAAAAGGGGACAGCAGGTCCAGGGGTCTGGGGTCACTTCATGTATTCAATGCTGAAATCTCTTCGGTGGTGAAGAAAAGCAGTTTTATGGTGGCAGTGACGAGGCAATAAGCACCAGGTGCACCTCATTACGCTCTTCTAGCAGCGTTTCCATTTCCGCGCCCCTCCTCTTGGCCGTACTGTGGCATTATTAAGCTGGATGGAGAACAGCAGAGGGGGGCCAGAACTCTGGCGGCTGGAGATTTCTCAGTCACACCTGCTGATCCGTTTCACAAGAGCATTGAGGAAACCTATTCTTCAGCTTCCTCAAAACCACATCTTTCCTCTTCAACGCTAAGATTCTGTACCTTTAGTTTTCATTTAAGAAATGTGTTTAATGAGAATGGGAAATGGCGGCTGGTTGATGGATTGTGTAATTATATTTAATGAAGGCATCAGACGCTTCTGAGAGCCAAAAATGAGCCAACACGGTTGTGTTTTCACCAAAGAAATTATATGCACGTGTTTGAACCTCCAGAGATGTGCCAACATGCAAACAGCCCTAGAGTAAACTTTTGACCTCAAGAGCCATTGAAATCTGTTAGGATGTCAGTTTCCACAGGCATCCCTCTCCTGCGTACTGTGTAATTAAACAGTGCTGAGCTTCCTTTGTGCTTCTCAAATCATCACTTGGCATTCAGTGGATCTGAATGGCTCCTCTGTTATGAAGTGGCTTACATCAGTGCTTGCAATGTGCAGAGATATTAACATGACTCGAGTGCTTTGAATCAAATTGAATGTCACCCAGACTGTGAGAGAATGATTATTTTGAGCCGAGACATTCCTTTCTCCCTAAGTGCTCGGATGATATCGTACCCTCGTGCAATATGCATCTTTTGTAGCAGGGGAAACGATAAACAGGAGAGAATGTCATTTTCTATTATGTGACTAATAGGGGGGCCTTATTGCAAGCCGGACTCACAGGTGCTGCTTGTGAAGTTATTATACTGTTAAAGTAGTCCCCGTTCTAGCGCTGATGCGCTCACAACATCGTAATAAAAGTGATTCGATGAGATAAAGCATATTGCATACATTGATATGCAATGCCAAGATGCAATTAGACATTTAGTTGCATAAGTAACTGCAAACCTCCCTTGATAGAGAATACCTGCTGGAAAGAACAATCACAAATTAGATCTTATTAATGTCTCAGATGCTTCATCTCAAATGGAGAGCGATAGGAGGCTTCTGCTGAAATTTCACAAGAGATAGCAACACGAACAGGGTTTCCATGCTTTGATTTAATTGCTAGAAGGGCCGTAGCTAGGGAATTCTGGGCCCCCTGAAAAAACATTGATGTGGGCCCCCAATGCCCTTCACTTATATCATATACTATATATATATATGGTAACGGTAGGTCTAAGATATGGGCATGGATATGCCATGCACATAATAAAGATTTCTTGCAAAATAACTAACCGGATATAAATAAAGAAATGCAAATAAGGTTATTTTTGTATATAAATATTATGTAAAAAAAAATGGCATTAAGCGATTAATAACTTAGTTTACATCAAGCAATTATGCAAGACAACAAAAGACAAGAAATTGATAAAATGATGAAAATTGAAAAGTAGGCATACCAGCAATAAATATATATCCAGTCAGTCTGGTGTCTAACAGCTGAGATAAATATTCAGAAATGAAAAAGGATGCAGTCAAATGTAAAATAAAAACAATGAAGTCTGATGAAGATAATGCGCTATTTTATTAAATAAAGCTAATTATACTACGGGCCGTTGAATGCTTGAATCTGATTGGCTGATGAACGTTCTGAGGTGTGCAGTTATTTTCTGGGAGACGCACAGCGAACGTAGTTCCAGGCAGCTCTCTTGACCGCATTACAGTTCCATATCACTGCGCATAGTTAACTGTAATAACGGAAATTACAGGACTAAAAAACAACAATATGACAGACGATTTTCCTAAAGTAAATCTTAATATTTACAGTGAATATAAAACGTTCAACAACTGGGCGGCAGCAGTATTAGACAGTCCAGATGAAAAACAACAAAGGCAAGCTTTTCTGTCTCATTACTGAAATCACACATGCTCGCACACGCACTACAGTTTGCACAAAAAGCTGTCAGCGCTGCCCTGACGATTTGATCAGTTCGCCTATATAGTGGAGCAACTTAAAGGCTACACGTGACATTTTTTCACTAGCGAGGTAATAACAGCGCTGTTTAGAGACGCACAGAGGGAGCCTAGTTCACACAAGCGCTCTCTCTCTCTCTCTCTCTCTCTCTCTCTCTCTCTCTCTCGCTCTCATTCTCTTTCTCATAACTTTATTAATAACTGCAGTAGAATGCTATCAACGGCTCAAGCCTTCGTTAACAGCTTTAAAATGACGTTTCGGAACTAGCAAAAGAGCTGTTGGATGAGACGCGGAAGAAATAGTCCTACTCACAATAGCGATTTAAGTACAAAAACCGGACGAATCCCATTAAAGGTCCCGTTTTTTCGTGTTTTTTTGAAGCTTTGATTGTGTTTACAGTGTGCAATATAACGTGTTCATGTTTCGCGTGTAAAAAAACACAGTATTTTTCACACAATTTACTTATCTGTATACCGCTGTTTTCACTGTCCTCAAAACGGCTTGAAAGATTTCCCTGTTCTATGAAGTCCCTCCTTCAGAAACACGTAACGAGTTCTGATTGTGCCAGCGGTTCCCGTGTTGTGATTCGACAGCAGCTTAGGGCACGCAGAGCGCACGTTACCGGAAAGGTCACGCCTCTCACCATAACGGGGATGCATGCGCTCAATGATCTCTAAGTACAGCGCCCCTGGGAAAGCCAAACAAAGGTGACTTGACTCCGGGATGAAAATAACAGCGTCTCGACGACATGGCAACAAACAAACTATACGAACGCAACTGAACGCAACACTTCCTATTCTCCACGCGGGAGCAACAAGACCACGCCCCCTTTTTCGCGTGTTCTTGTGGGCGGAGGTTAGTCGACATACTGCTCTACTGACGTAATTAAAGCAGGAAATACCAGGATGTTGTCCTAACCAGCCGTTCGATGTAGGCTTTGAAAGGGAACTAAAAGGGAAATAAAATATCTCGCTTGGCATTGAACTTTGAGCTTTATAATTTTACAGGTATTATAAATGCTCTAACAGCAACATTACACACTAACTAAAGTTTGAAAAATGGGATCACGAAGAACAGGACCTTTAAATATATAATCGGATCGATGTCTTGAGGCGTGGTAACGGTAGCATAAGCGGAATAATTGACTCCGGGCCGTTCAATTATTAGAATGATAATGCACACCCGAGGTGTAACTGCCACTCCGCTTCGCGTCGTGACCGCATCACCACCTCGGGTGTGCATTATCATTCTAATAATTGAACGGCCCGTCGTCAATTATTCCTTACTTAATGTATCCATCAATTGCAGTGAGTTGTATTCGTGTTTTCTTGACAGATGTATTCTTTTGTTAAAAATATCACATCAGCAGCCGGCAAGTCTGTAATCCTTGTGACACGCATATTTTTCTGCATGTTATACAAATCAACAAACGAAATAATTCCGCAAAAAGACGGGGACTTTGAGCGCGTAATCGTTCAGGCGGTGTGCGCTGCGCAGGTATACTGAGATGTTGACAGCTACCGGATTGGGCAGGCAGCGTCCTAAGCCTTAAAAGAGAGTACACTTTCATGAGTACATTTCTTAAAATATATTAACTTGTAAAATGTAATATTAAATTGTAAATTAAATTAATATAAAAATCGTACTTCACATGCTTTAGTTGTTAGTCAACACATCAAAATCAGCACATTTAATAAATGAATTACAATGACAAAGTTTTATTAAAACATATTAATTTTAAAATGTATTTAAACTTTAAACTTAACATTATTACTGTTGACTTTTTAAAAGTACACCTGTTTACCATTACATAATTACAAAAATATTTAAATATATGACAGTTTCAATAGAAATTACATTAAATTAGGTTTTATTGTACTATAAATACTTTGCAGTTAGGGCAGTCAAGCAATTAATCACAATTAATCACATCCAAAATAAAAATTTGTATTTATATAATATATGATTGTGTACTGTGTATAATTATTTTGTATATTTGAATACACACACACACACACACACACACACGCACACACACTCACACACACTCACACACACACACACACACACACACACGTGTATAAATTTAAGAAATATTTGCATGTATATGCTGTTACCTATTTATATTTATATAATACCTCAGCAGATATAAAAAAACAAACCTTTGAAAATGCATGAATGAATCAAATGATTTTACAATGTGGAGAGAAATATAAATATTTTCATCAATATGCAGTACTGGTCTTGTGTGTACTGTTTGGTCAATACATTCATATACTTTACTCTAACAATATCTCTTAAAAAAAATCAAACCCAGATTATATCATTAGAAAAGTAGAAATTTTACAAGTGTTTAAGATTGAGAACAGCAGTGTGTAAATTAATCAAACAGAATCAGATTGTATGAACCATGTGTGTGCCTTACGGTGTCAAATGGGTTTTGTTAAATTACTGTAAAATTCTGAAAGAAGTGTTTCATTTTGCAAAATATCTGGGGTGTTCTGCTACTTGTGTGTGTGGATGTGTGAATTGTGTGCGGTGTTTTGACAAAACAAGCCTTGTTTTTAAAATTGTGCTTAAGCAATCGTAAAAAACTGTATGTTACATATAAAGATATACTTAAGTCCTACTTAAATGGGTCACAAAATAACTCTTAAGTTCAACCAATTACATTTATAAATTTCAAATAGAATACATTTTCATTTAATTGTCAATCTACATGCAATTAGGTGTCCGAAAACATTACATTAAGTTCACACTTTTTAATACCCTTTTAAAGTATATTATTTTCAAGTACTAAATAATAAAAAATAATAGTAAAAAAAAATTCAGAAGGGAACAGTTTTTGAATTGATTTCCATATTAAACATTTCTCATCAAACTTTATAGATTTAAAAAATTGCCTTTTTCATTTTGTCATTTTAATTTTTCCAAAGAGATCTGAATTCTGAGACATGAAGTTTTTCATGGGATATTTTTGGAGGTGCATGGAGGTGCTGCTGTCAAAAGTGTCATTATTAGGGCCAGAGTACCGATGGTACCCTATTGTAATTGCTCTGACTATTATTTTTCACCGAAATGAGTCGCATTTTTTAGGGCCTAAACATGCTCGAAAACTCATGAAACTTTGCACACACGTCAGAAGTGGTGAAAATTTACGTCTGATATGGGTTTCAGAATTAGGCGTGGCAAAATAGCTCGATAGCACCACCTAAAAAAAATTAAATTAAGCTCTGTACGTTTCACGTACAAGTATGAAATTCGGTACACACATGTAACAGCCCGATACCTACAAAAGTCCCGGGAGCAAAATCTGAAAACCAACAGGAAGTGAGATACATTTTGTAGTTTTTGCCATTTCCAGACATTGTACTTTAATGAACTACTCCTAGATATTTTATCAGATAAACATCATATTTGGTCAGTCTAATCTAAAGGCCTTTGTAATATTAAATTGCGAAGATCTTTCGCTGAAGGCCATGTCCGTTAACCTGACAAGCCAGACCCACATCAAGATGTTGGGTAAGCTAGTTGAGAGATTAAACTTTCGCAACTTTCGCCGTATCCGGTCGGCAAACCTCAGAACACATCTTCCTTTTTTAAGAATGACTTCAGTGCCGTTCTTTGTTCTTTTCTCAAAGAAAAGCTTAACTCCAAGTCTTCCAGAGTCGCGGCAAAAGCCGATTCGAAAGACCGCTGTTCGCCAGCTTCTTTGTTTACACGCGGAACCGCCGCAACTCTGCCGTCATTATGTTAAGCCCGCCCACCGACTCTATACACGATCTGCCCCAAACTTCACATGTTTTATCATAGTCCTGGCCTGAATACATCTACATGTCAAAATTCAGTTACAGTCATAGCGCCACCTGCAGGCAACAGGAAATGTCATGTTTTACACTGTGATTAACTCCTCAAAGAGATTTAACCAGAACAACATCATATTTGGTCAGTCTAATCTTAAGGCCTTAGCGATGTTAAATTGCAAAGATCTTGAGTTTTCGTTGAAAGGCGTGTCTGTGACGGCCTGACAAAATCTGATGTTTCGCCATGAAACAGGAAGCTATTGTAAGTCAAGTATACAATGTGCCCCAAACTTCACATGTTTGATAAGAGTCCTGGCCTGAAGACATCTAGTTGCCAATATTCAGTCAGTCATTGCGGAAATTGCATACTTTACACTGTAATTCACTCCCAGAAACACATTTAAATATGCCATAAAGTCCGAAACATGCTAGAAACACATTAAATCATGCAACACTTGGCTAAGTGCTGATGTATGCGATTAACGCCACGAAACAGGAAGTTGTTGTAACTCAGGCACACAATGTCCAATCTGCCCCAAACTTCACATGTTTGAAAAGTGCCCTGGCCTGAAGACATTTACACGCCAAATTCTTTTTATAGTCATAGCACCACCAGCTGGTACACTCTAAAAAAAAAAAGGTTCTATATTGCACCAAAAATGGTTCTTGGCTCGTAATCATAGGGGAACCTTTTCTAGTGCTATATAGCACCAATTTTGGTGCTTCAGTGGTTCTTCAGCGGTTCTTCAGAGGTTCTTCAGCGGTTCTTCAGAGGTTCTTCACCGGTTCTTTGACTAAGGTGCTAAATAGCACCTCTGAAGAACCGCTGAAGAACCACTGAAGCACCAAAATTGGTGCTATATAGCACTAAAAAAGGTTCCCCTATGATTACGAGCCTTTTTTTTTAGAGTGTAGCAGGAAGTGTGGCAAATACAAATGACTGACGTAGTCCTCCTATTTTTATATACTTAAATTTTCCTAAAGCCATCGGGTGGCGGCGGCACGGGTGCGAGGGCCCTTTCATCACTGCTTGCAGCTTTAATTTGGAGTTGGAGTTGTGGCTATATGGTTAGCATTTTGCTCTCACATGTTTAACTGTGATAATAATATGCAAGTTTGAATTTAGCTGATCCTATTCCTGCCTGTTCTTCTCAAAAATTGTTGTTCTCTCCACTCCCCAATAACATATTACTAAAGCTAAAAGTGAAGTAAAATAATGAAGTTAATGTCTGTCAGTAGCATCTGCTAGATTTGCTAGGCTGATAAATTCGTCATGCTTGCGTTGATGAAAATCTGTGCCATCACAGCCACAAAATTAGGCCAAGAGAAGTATAAATAGACAGCGTTTCTATGATTTAGAGCTGTTTACATGGGCGTTTCCTCTTGCGCTTGCATTATTCTTGGTATTGTTGAGATCCAAGCAGTCTTTGAGCCTGTCAGCCTCTCATCTGCTCCCAGCCGAGCATGTGCCAGAACCAGACTGCTGTCGACGTGCTTCAGCAGACGCCGTCTTCCTCTTTGACGTCAACTACAGGAGTGAGAAGAACAGCCAACTCCCAAAGCTGTTTACATATGGCCGCTTCCCAGACTGACAGAGAGAGGTTAGCACACAAAGTTAATGTGAGGCCTACAACTATAGGGACGCAGTTGCTGTATTGAGAGGATTGATCCTCACATTTGAAAATCGACCATTTAAAGTAGTGGTGTTTTAATTTATGTATCATGAAAATGAATATGTAGCTGCATAGGACAGGAACTATTTCTCTTTCTGCTCATTTGAACACAAGCAGAAATGCTAAAAGACACACGCATTCACAAACAGCACTCGACAAAGCATTTTATGAATGATGCAAATAATGAATATTTATAGTATTTTATATTTTGTATAATATTTTATTAATATATTATTTATCACTCAATTAACACTCAATTTTTCAACTAAACATTGAAATAAATCTAATTAATAAACTAAATTAACCATTTAAACTAAATTACTGATTGAATTATTGATCTAAAGCCCACACTGTCACTGTATGATAATTGAAATGAACTGATGACATCAGCGTTTTTTCCAGAATGGCTATACAGCTGAATAAAATTATGCTGCATTATTTTCCTGTTTAACACTGTAAAGCTGCTTTGAAACAATCTACATTGTTAAAAGCGCTATATAAATAAAGTTGACTTGACTTGACTTGACTTCATGTTTTTATTACATAATTTATCATTTATATATAATTTATATTTTATTATTAGACAACTATTTATGATAATAGTGTTTTTTTAATTAGGTTCTTGATCATTTTCTGTTGTTATTTTTAAATTATAAACATAAAAGTTTCAACTGTTTCCACAAAAATATTAAGCAACAACTGTTTTGAACAATAAATAATAAAAAGAAAATGTAAGAATAAGAAATGTTCCAAATCCGATAATTAGAATGATTTCTGAAAGATCATATGACACTAAAGACTGAAGTAATTATGCTGAAAATTCAGCTTTGACAGGAATAAATTGCATTATAAAACATATTCAAATAGAAAACAGTTATTTGAAATTGTAATAATGTCTCCCAATATTTCCATTTATACTGTATTTTTGATCAAATAAATGCAGTCTTTCAAAAACTTAAAAAGAAAAATCTTACCGACCCCAAACTTTTCAATGGTACTGTAAACAGAAGTCTAATCATTAATTATTCTTATTATATTAAAAAAATTATGATTTTCAAATGCATTGTTAAATGGCCATAATTACCTCTTTTATGTTCAGGATTGGCAAAAACAAAACAAACAACAACAACAAAAAGCATTTAATAGAAACATTGTTAGAGGAGATATTGGCTTTGATGGAACTTGGTATTGGATCAAAAAGATTTTTCATTTTTAGAGTCTGGGAATATGCACAAATGACAGCTTTTTTGAGTATTAAAACTGGCAGGCCAGACAGACAATGTGTCATAAGCATTTAGATTCTCTCTTTGAAGAATATTTACAAAAATGTCACCTGCCTTTTCGCATTTGCTGGGAGCTGGAAATAAAAGAAGCCGGCAGTTTTGTTGAATAACCTGAATATTTCAGATGCTCCAACCTTAATTAATTTAACTCGAAACAATGCAGGCAATGATCATTAGTCCATGTCAAACATGATGCCAGCTCAGTGTTGAACCAGTGAGATTCCTGCTCTGAGCACTGAAGAAATCAAATTGTGCAGACGCACATATACACACCTCTCACATTTCGCTGTGGGTGTTGCCGTGATCGGTTTGTGGGTACCATCTGCCCTCAGATTTATGTAACAACTGATCCACAAGCAGCTCTCACACATCCTGATTGTGACTCACGTCCCATGATGCCCCAGAATGGTACAGTATTAGTGAGAGGTTCACACTCTCCCTGCCCGCTTTGTTCATTGAGGCCTAATCGAAACGTGTGAGAGGAGGAAACGGAAACTACCCGAAGGAAGATACTGGCAGGGAAAAAATGCACAAAAGAAAGAAATTTCATCTGGTTCCATATGATAATGTTGCTGCTATTTAAAGGGCCATGAAACCCCAAAACCCTTTTGTTGAGACATGCACAGATATGTACAGGCTGCACATCGCTGAAAACACTAAAAGCAGTGGAAATTTGTTATTTTTAAGCAATTTCGTTCTTCCGGGTTGATAAGCAAAGTCGAAAAATCAGATACAGACTGGAGTGAGCCCGTTTCAAGTTTTTAATGGACATATTTCATATACTGTAGTGCTCTAAACATGGACCAGCAGCGTGTATGCGCACATATTTAATCACGTCTTCTTCAAATTAAACATATGTGCAAAAATGGACACTGATACAACCGTATTTCTGATCATGAACACAGAAAACGATGATGTAGACTGACAATTCAAAGGTGAATGGGCAAAAAAGTAACTATGCCTTTATTCTTTCTGTGTTAAACTGGCGTGTTTGGTTTGTTACTGACTGTAGTGCTGTTAAATGTACTGAAAATATTATTAGACATTTTAAATGTTCTTCTGCGTTTCTCCCTCGTTTTGGCAGTTTGTTGTCATATAGGGTTAGATTTATTTTTAAATGTGCCCTCAACTCAGTTTTTTTCTCTCTGTGTGGTCATATTTTAATATTCATGTGTCTGTATAATGAGGTCTGTTTTATTGGTTGTTTTCACCCCTCTTCCCCCCCTCTACAATCCCACTTTTCCACAGCTTTACATTACTTTTTGCAACTCTGAGGTGTGAACGACCAGGCTAAAACGGGGGTTTCATGACACTTTAAAGGGTTCATGATTAAATAAATCACATTTTCCTTGATCTTTTGACATATAAAGCAAGTAATTGTACTATAAAAATAAAATCAAAACTTTCAAAACAGCTTTATATTGAAACAGAGCTCAGAAAACAACTTGTTTCGGACAAGTGCTATCAATCGATTACAATATTTTTTTTCTGTAATTAATCGCAGATAATCACACCTAACATAACATATTTTTATATTGTAATTATTTCACATATAATCTCCAAATTAATGTAGAAAAAAAATAAAGACTAAAGTATATTTTAAATATTTTATCTAAGAGGAAATATACAGAAATTGAATAAAGTTATCAAACACTTCACAGTCTATTAAATATGAATTAAATATATTAAATACATTAAATATAGATTATACCTCATTAAAGTTGAATTAAAAAAAACATTCTGCTAACAATATCCAACAGTGCATATAGTGAAGATTTATGTCATTTTGTTACTTTTTCTATAAATAATTTCCATGACATTATCATTCCCACCGCAGATATGATAGAAATGACAGATATAATTTTTTTTTTTAAGTATATAATGCCATAATTATTTAATTTAGTTATTTTTCCTATGCTTATATTTTATGCATATATTGTATTTATTTTTTAATTGTTCTTTTACCTGTCGGAGACCCAGACTTTAAATTTTAAACTATGAATTATCAATTAAAAAAGTTATTATTATTATTGATATAGATTTGTAATAATAATGATAACAATAGCAAATTTTGAATGATAATTCATAGTTTAAAATTGAAGGTGTGGGTCTGGAACAGGGGTAAGAAACAATAAACATCTATAAAATCTATACATAAAATACATGCAAAAGTAGCAAAATTAAATAGTAATGGCTTGGGAAAACTGCCCGAGGTTGAAGAAACATAGATGTTGTACGTGCCGCTCTTCATTATTTAATGAATGGAGGATTTGGCATGCAGCTAAAGATCTTTGCCAACCAGTCTTGGAAGTGTTCTGGTCCAAAAGTGGACCGGCTTTGTCGATCAATTAGTTGTTAGTGGTGAATATTTCATTATTCGCAAGTTATATGCCCATTATAGATCATGTGTGCCAGAAAGGGTTTTTATTGCACAATAAACCTTTCAAAGCATAATGTGTTGGATCCCGCTTCCCTGTTTTTGAGAAATAATGGCTTCTCTTATAATTTAGAGCATCTACCATCACAGATGTCGATTTCTCTGTTGGACTAAAACTAAATGCAGGCCTGAAAAACGGCCTGGGTGTGAGAGAGAAAAATGTTTGCCATCTCTGTGTTCACTCAGAGTAGACATGCTATAAAGACAACAGCTTTGAAATTTCTTAATCACGAGCAGCCTTGATTCAACATTGATCAATATCCAATGAGAGACTGAATGTGATCAAATGTAGCGCAGCAAGGATTAGGAACAACCCGGCAATTTATATGTGACCCGTGCCGGCAAAATGAGTCGCAATGAGCACATTTTCCAAAAATGACTAAGCTACACTTGTTTGAAGGCGATAGAGAATTTGGAGAAAAATCGAGTTAAAGTTTTCTGAAGGTTCCAAAACAAAGTCACCTAGCAACCATACCTTAAAATCCCTGGTAATAAAACCAAATTTGACACACACCAAGTCAACACCAAATCTATAGGAAAAATATATATTCACCTTTTTTTCCCACGATACCACAATTGTTTGATTAACATAAATGAAATGGACAGACCTACTGTAAAGACCTACTGACCATGGATCTAAAATAATGTAACATGTTTTTTCCCAACAGTTAACCAAATGTTCAACATAAGACATAGCAGATAATGTTTGCGTGAATACTCGCCAAGACAGATATTTAGAAATACTGTAATTCTGTGTATATCGGGATCACGCGCTGTCTGAGACGTCTTTGTGCGCACGCATCGGATCTGTCAGTCAGCACGAGTGAGAGATTGTTTTCATGGACAAAGGAAAGGTACTCCTCTCCGAAAACGTACAAATAAACAATACTTTTAGATGTTTAATTGCTATTTGGGGCATTGGGTTCGCTTGACGAGGGCTTAATGAACACATTTTTGTGAAAACCTCAAAATCAACATTTTTCGCTTGTTTTGTATGTAGCTCGAAATTATCCTGTGCGCATTCTGACACATTTTGCCAGCACGGGTCACATATTGTGAACACTGTACAGCATCAGTTGTTCTGTTCTCCCTCCTCTGATAAGCTCAGAATAAGTGATGGTTGCTGTCCGCTCTCTCTTCCTTTCTTTTGCACCATCACTGTTTTATTCTTTTGGAAAAGTAAAGCTAGTTTTGCTGCAATTCCTCTGAGTGCCATAGTAAACTCCTAAATAAAACATGTGCTGGTGCTGTGTGCTGCTCAGCTAACGTCAAACCCTTTCTTGTTCACTATCCATTTTTCATGGGCTCCAAGTTGAATAAAAAATAAAAAATAAAAATCACAGGTTGGGCTGTTTGCAGGGGTGCTGGGAGCCATTTGATGAGCATGACCTAAATGAAGGACTGAGCAAACAAATCTACACCTAAAACAGTCAGTTTTCAACATGGGTCAAGTGTCAACTTCATTTGTATTACACGAGTGGATATGTTGTGCTTGATGAATCTTGTCAAGCATGGAATAACAGCCAGTTATGAATATTAAATGAGATTAAACCGTGCCTACTCTTGGCTTCTCAAACTCAAATGATGTCACTTCCTCTTTGTTATGCACTTTTACATTTGAAGACTTCAGATGCAGAAGCCTCTAAGTCCGTCTGACGTTTTTCTTTAAAATAAGCATTTTTGTCAGGCTCCTATGTATAGGTTTCTACCTAAGGTACTTCTGAATGGGCTGTATTTTAACATAAGATTTGTACTTTATGAACGTATACAATATGCGGAGAGCATTCATCAGTATCGTTATCTCATTTTTGACCGAAGTGGCTTTTAGAGGCTTTTGCACCTGAACTCTTCATTTGGTCGACAGGTTCAAGTTGGTCTCATGGATTCGCCGCATTGACCAACAGAAAGCTGCTTGGTCTGAAAGTGACTTCTGTGTGAGCTTTTTTGCCTGGTAAATTTCACAGAAATGTGACCACACCTTTAGTCTAAGAATGATTTTACTGCTTCTCTCAGGCTGTTTGATTCAGACCACAGGGACAGAAGAGATACTCTGAAGAAAGCCAATTAGTGTGCGCTTTTACACTACGCACATTTCCCGCTCACAGACACAAGATTTTCCTCAGAGCCACTGTATTGTTCTCACAAACGCCGTTGCTTATTTTCTACGTTATTTGTTATTTCTGCATGTTAAACGAATCAGTCTAATGGCTTAAAGACTGTTGTTAACATAGCTTGCTGTTGCATAACTAGTAATTTGTCGCTCACTAGTGAAAACAGGACTGAATACATGTTTTTGTGGAACAGGTCAATGGAAGGTACAGAATATATTTTTGTCTCAGATCTGAGTAGGAAGCATTGTAGACTAGCGTTAAGTATACGGGTTCCAGGCGCATTGCTCTGTGGTGCTGAAAATCAAGCGTAGCGTCTGTTCTGGCAACGTTAGTCAAGCTCTCATCAGCTGACTGTCAGCTGATCATGTCTACCTATAGGAATACGATGTCTATCACAGCATACATATATAAGCTCCTTCAGTACTATCATTTGCTATCGCGTTCTCCAGAGCTCATTTACCCTCCTCCATCCCCAGCTCCTCCTCTCATTCAGTCAGGATTTGGTATTCTGATTCCCCTTGAATCAGACTAAATTCACTAATTATTTTGTACATTAATGATATCTGCAATACATTATGTTGGTTCTGTTTACCCTAAGTGGGGTTATTGCTGCTCTCCCTGCTCTTATCCATGCAAGGCTGCATGGATGTGCAGGGAGTTCTTGCTCAGGACAGAACCATACCGCCAATTCAAACTGAATGCTAATAGTCAATCAATCATCTTTGACGATAGTGGTCCTGGCAGAATTGGAGAATTAGGTTTGAATCAGGTTTGAACCTACTTCTTTCAGCGAGATTCTGAAGTGTGCATACGATGGACACTTTACTATCCCATTGGAAAAAATTTATGAATGGAAGTGAATGACGCAACTGACGCTGGTAGGTCATGTGATAATGACAACATGGAAATGTAGACCAGATTGCATTCATACTACACACATTCATACTATATAGAACACACTTTTTTAGCGGTCGTGAAGTAATTACTTATTTTAAAAAAATACCTACTCAAGAGAGTATGTGATTTCGGACACAGCCAATGTCTATGATTTCGGACGCGAGAATCAGGAAGACCATGAAAATATGGTCTTGGCAGCGTTGTTATAGTTAACTAAAATTTAAAACTATTAAAAATAGTTTTTGTTAATTGAAATAGCACTGAAAAGAAAGATATAAATATTCAATGAAAAACTTTGAAAAAGAGAAATTTTGCCTTGTTAACTAACTTACATAAAATAAAGTATTAAAATCACTAAAACTGAAATAAAAATAAAGCTAAATAGAAATAAAAACAAGAATGACAAGAGCACAAAACAAAATTACTTAAACTAAAATTTAAATTTAAACTATTAAATTAAAATAAAAAATATTAAGAAATACTATATATTAGGGGTGTAATGATACATCTTTGCCACGGTTCGGTTCATGTCACGGTTTTGGAGCCACGGTTCGGTTCGGTTTGGTTCTGTTTGCTGTGGAGCCATGGTTCATGGCGAGCACCAGCAATAATAACACTAGATTCGCTTTTAACAACAGCAATAATTTAACTTTATACATTGGCTTCATGTTTTCTTTAGAGCAGTTAGCATACCTGAGTAAACTGTAGACTAGTCAGAAATAATCTACTCATTTTACCATTTACCATAATGTAAAAAAAAAGCACATTTATTTCATAAAAATTGATGACACACACAAGTAATGTCCCACTGTAGCCTACTTAATAAACACATTAATTGTATGAATATGACTTATACTGATGAATAAATAGGCCTGTAAGTTAAAGATATTAAATAGCAGTTTTTATTAATACTATAAAGTAGCCACCACACTAATTTAAAAATAAACAAAAATAACATAAAGTGAAAATAAAGTGGCATTTTGTGGTTATGGAAACAACAGTTACCATGGTGAATACACAATACTTCATGAACTGTTAATGAAACATGAAAACTGCTCCTGATAAACAGAATGAACATCATACCTGCATGCCTTCCCAGCTCACACACAGTGATTTATTGGTACTTTACTTTTATTTCATGACTTACAACGCAACGTTGCATGCTCGTAGTTTGTTTCTCTTGCGCTTATAATATACGGCGTGATTGAGCGTGTAACTAAAGAGTGTGCGCTACGAGTGTAGTGTAACGGCTGACAGGACAGCTGAGGAAAGAGAGAATTTTTTATTTTGTGACAAGATACGAAAATGAAGATGTTGCTGGGACTCCAACTAAGGTAGCATTTTGCCTACCTGACTAAAAGGGGAAACTCTTTGTCCTTCCACTATGCAGCTTGAGCGATCACCCAAGTGACGTGACATCCACTTGAAAGACAAAAGTTAGTGTATACTAAGTAAATAATATTATTGTAATAATATTTTGCAAAAATACAGCTCTTATTAGTTGTTAAAAGTGTACTAATTACTATTTAATCTAATGTCAAGGAAGAAAAATAATGTTGTGGCATAAGGTGAATGAGAGCTGGGCTGTGGTAGCAGGGGGCGGGGTGCACTCGGTTCGACATGAGAGGATCGCGGTTCGAACCGTGGGTGGTGTATCACGGTTTTTCGGTTCGGTTTGAATATCGTTAACTAACCATGTTCCGTACACAACGATGTTCCGTAGAGATAAACATTTACCACTGATCGCTGGGTAAATACTTCCTGGTCATACATAAACTATATATATGTGTCATCGTCATGTCTCCCTCTTTCACATCCAATCAACACAGAGACCCTACCGCCGTTTGTTCCAGTGAGATTTCAGTAAACTTGCAAGGTGCGCCCACTGCGCTTGAAATTGGACGGTGGGGAAGCTGCACGTCAGAGTGCAGCTTGTGTGGGGAGATAACTAGAGCAGCGAAAATTTACATTTTGATTTAATTTATGCTTCTCACAGTATTACAGTCTTTATGAAATGAATATTGTTATCACAAATTGTTAAATATATGACCTTTTGTTGAATAAATGCTTTTAAATGGGATTTTTTAAACGTTAAATTGCGGGCGATGACCGCTTTGCGCCACTCAGGCTGAGACAGGCAGAGTTTTGAAGTTTACACATTGGTTTATCATTTAAAAAATGTAATCAATGCAAATTGTTTGCCCTTCTTTGTCTTCAGAAATATATGGTAATATTATTCCCCAATGTTTCCCATGGTTCATGCTTAACTCACATGCCATAATTAATATCACGACACAATCATGCCTAACTCGCATGGTTCTCTTATTGAACCTGCAATTAACTTACATTTTAACCAAATAAAAAGGTATTCACCTTTATTATTCATTTAAATTATGTTTTCTTTAGTTAAAATAAACACACAGCTCACAATTGATCAGATAAATGTCAATTTTCGGAGTTGAAATCAAGTTATTCGCTCTGTACGGAACATCATTGTAAACCTGTACGGAACACCGTTAACGCTCATCATCTTCCGTACACCAGCGGAGGAGGTACTTCAACAGGTACGTTGTTGCATGCGTCGTGGAGGCACACACGGAAGACAAGAACAAGTTGGATAAAGGTGTTATTTTGATTTTTTTTTGCGCACAAAAACTATTGTCGTCGCATCGTAAAATTATTGTAGAGTCACTGTGGTGAGATGGACTTTGTAACGACGTTTTAAGTGCCTTTTATGGGTCTTGGGAGTGTAAATGTACTGAATGCCAATGGAGGCCTATCTGAAGCCTTTCTCAGCCATCAGCTTTCAACAAAAATATCTTAATTTGTGTTCCGAATATGAACGGAGGTCTTACGGGTGTCGAACGACATGAGGGTGAGTAACAGAATTTTCATTTTTGGGTGAACTAACCCTTTAAGGCAGAATGTAGCTAGTTGGTTATAAGCTCAATGTGTAGGCACATAATATGATGTTTACATGACGTTTACCCTCAGTATTCCTTCAAAAGCGTGAGCAGAAGTTGTGTCGAAATGCTGTGAGTTTCAGTTTATCCTGCATTGTAACTTCTTTTACCTCACGTAACTAGCCATAAAATAGTTTCCATTAAATACGATACTACTTAATCATGAATAACATAAGTGTTTTATATGTAGGCTAATTAAAATGATTTAATTAACCTGGTGCACCTGGACCCTTCGGCCTTCACTCAGACTGAAATGAGCTGGTCTTGACTACAACACGGCCCGTTTAATTATGTAAGTAACATGGGTTGCTAATGCCTTCATTTGAAGGTTTCACTGTGGCAGTGGTACAAAATATCAGAACAGACAGGAACGAGAAAGCGCTCGTGGATTGTACATATGTGAGCTGCACTGTATCTGCAGGCGCTCCCAGCAGTGAGATCTCGCTGTGAGTTTGCACTCAGTCTGAGAGCAGTGTGTCCAGTTTACACTCATTAGCCACATTAGCAGCCTCCCCGCTGTGCCGCCCTGCTCTCTGTTCTCAATACGACAGCATTTACCCTAAACTACGACATTGCAATCACACAAATGAGTATTATATACATGACTGGTTATTGTGATGATTACATGGCCGCCTGTGCTCTGTAAAACAACAGAAGGATGTACCACATGAACAACATTCTGTGTCAAATCAAAAGGCATTTCATATGAAGGCAACGGTTTTCAAGCCTTTTTCTTGAGGCCACTGATGATTGTCTGACTGTGTTTAGATAATGTATTATTAAAATGTAAGTGCAGTAGACATGGATGAAAGATCCGGTCTCATACTTTTTCAGCCTTGTTCTAGTATTGAATTTTTTTTTTTCTGGCTTTGAGACTTTTTTTTTATTTAGGTCACATTTTCTGCACCACTTTGAAGAGCTGGGTATGAATTATTTACTGGTGGGAAGAGGGCTTTGAACAAGGAAATACCATGATGAAGGGATCCTGTGATTATTGCCTTTCCAAAATAAATGTGCTTTAATTACACAAAATGGAATGTGTTTACCGTCATGTGATCTGTTATCCCTTTCTGGGCACAGTGCTTGTAGGCACGTCAGTTACAGTCTTATAATTCATTTTTTTGTATTATTTATGTAATGGGCATTTCGGATGAAATAAATATGGGGGGGGGGACTTTATACATAATAAATAAATCATTTAAAATTATATTATATATCATACCAGATTTTTTTGAAATTCTGAAATTCGAAGTTCAGAAAGTTTCCTGTGATGGGTTGGTTTAGGTTTATTGGTATAGGTTCAGTTGTATGGGACAGAATAAACAGTTTGTAAAGTATAAAAATCATTATGTCTATGGAATGTCCCCCAAAAATATGTATCTTTGTAACTATCTTTGTGAGGATCTATATATATTCTTTCTCTTTCTGAATCATGCAGAAGATATATTCAAATGACTAAGCTGGTGATGTAACTTTGTAGACAGCACAAGGAGGAACATGTACAAGTCACAGCTCACTGTCTCCATGCTGTGAATCAAAAAGAGAGAGCGATAGAAAGAAAGTGTTTTGTTTTAAAGCAACTACATTAAGACCCCAGTCTCCAGTGCACCAGCGAGATACAATTAATTTCACAGTGCTGTGCAAATTAGGGGCTCTTTAAGTATCCTCTGAGCATTATTTCAGTGCTTTATTAGTGCCTCTTCTTAAAAAAGAAATGTTTTCATTACAAATCAATCACCTTAGCTCTGTTCCAAAACCTAGTGAGCTGCCTAGTCATCATAGACAGCATCCTAACAGTCATGGAACCTCTTATGTGAACATTAGCTTTGTGCGAAAGACTTCATTCACTGTTGATTTCAGTAGAATTTGATGTTAGCATGTTGCTAAGCTAACAGCACAGCACAGTACATGCATATAAAACAACTATTTGGCTATTTGCTACTCATTTTTATTGCACTGAATAATTTTTTGAATACTTTTTGGTTCTGAATGAGATATAAGTTCAAATCAAATATGGGTCTTTGTCAGACACGTGGGTTTGTTGTGTGTGACGTCACCGCGGCGCCATCTTTGAGGTATCGCTACTGACTGACTCATATTGAAGATGAGAGTAGAGGTAACAAATAAATAACTCGCAAAACTGGAGAAGCAAAAGAAAAATGAGAAAATGCCGTACCGTGATTAACTCAATAAAAATGCTAGGAACCATTATTTGGAAAAAATGTCATTAATTTGAACATAGATCCATATGAGCTGACTGAAATAAGTTGGAGCGCTGATCCCGCATTGCTACCTCTATCCTCATACCTCGACATTGTCAACTTTATTGTTTATGGGATAAGCGCATATACCAATGAACAGTTTAAAAACTATAAATCTCTTGAAGCCCACGGACATTTCACCAATGGCTGGTTTCAGGATTTATTTACATTCCGACCGAAGGACTGCGACAACACAGTAGTGTCAGCAAAGGTGGGCTTGCTGTAATGATAACGATGTCACGTTAACTGTATAATTCATTAATGATTAAGGATGGCTTTTTAATTATTTAATAACCTTTTTGTGCATTTTTGTTCTTTATTGTATCAATCACACAAACCAAAATGCCTAACACAATAAAACGTCTCGGGTTATGACTATAACCCTTGTTCCCTTTCGAGGGAACTCGAACTGTGTCCAAGAAACTTTGGCAAGTTGCAGTTCGAGTTCCCTCGAAAGGGAACGTCTCGGGTTATGACTATAACCCTTGTTCACTGAGAAAGGGAATGAGAACTGCATCTCGCCAAAGTGTCTTGGACACAGTTCGAGTTCCCTCGAAAGGGAACAGAAACAATGTTAAATGTAAGTAGAATTTAATAGTGTATTTTATTATAGTACATTTTGATTGCAAAGGTGATGTTGTCGCACCGCTGCAACCCAGGCCGCGTTGCGTCCGCGTTATGTCCATGTCCTTTCTTCAAAGCGGGAAAGCTAAAAAACCTTTCCCTGTTGTTTAGTTTTGAGTCTGACCCTTTCCGTCATGAGACTTACTATTGCAGCCTATCACACAACAAGAACGGACCATTTTATCTCGGAAAAGAAATTAATAAAAAACACAACTCTAACAACAGAACCCCACAGCATTGATTTCTTACAAATGGCGGCTCCGCCCATAATGCACTTCGGTTCTCACGAGTGTTACATTGCATTGTGAATATTGCAGTGTTTATTATAAATTATTTATCCGTGCACATCACAATTTTTTTCCATTTAGGTGTTCTCGTGATCTTTAATCAAAATAACTTCCCCTCCATCTTGCAGCGACATCTTTTCTCTTCTCTGATGACGTCTTTACTAGCGTGAGGGCGGGACAACCTGTCAATCACATGAGATGAACCAATAGCAAACCCTAACCATCCAATCAATTTCACAAAATCAAGTCCCGTCTTGTTCGAGAAGCGGTTTTACTCATATATACGTCACAATAGGGAAGAAAAGACTATTGCAACCTCCATTTCATAACAACTTGTCTGTTCAAAATGTCTGAAGGAAGCAAACAATTTAATACATTTTATCTGGCCATCATTCACAGGAAGTCATCTCTTTTTTTTCGTACATATTAGTGTGCTGCTCCAGATAGCAGAGATGATTTTGCAACAATTATACACGCATTGTCTTGCAGCAAACAGATCCATTTTCACACCCTGTGGCTACTGGGCTACTGTGTCAGTAGATCTTTGAGCCTGAGCCTGTTACAGTGCTGGACGTGTTTGTGAAAAGGGCCCCAGATGGGTTTGGGCATATGACAATGTGTTGACTCATGTCTGCTGGGGAAACAGCGACCTGTGGTCATTGGAATGCATTGGCCTCATTCACGCTGTGGGTACTGGTGTCATCATTCACCTCTGAATGCCAGTTCCGCATAGTGCCCGGGCCACCATCTGATGCAAGATTGGAGTTTGAAGGTCAAAAGCTTCACCAAATTTAGTTTCACATCCTACAGTGAGTTTGAGGATGTTTCTAAAACTGAGCATTTTAAGCATTGATTTTGACAGGAAATAATCTTGCAGTATGAACATTTTAAAATAATGAAGGCACATCAGACTTTGGAGGTGTTGAAAAGGCAACAGTGTAATGTGATCTCATTAGTGTTCATGGATATGTACAGTACATTTAACTAAACAGAAATACATAGAAATACAAAAAAAAATGTTGAAGGGTTTCTAACATCAGTTCAAGTTAAATACAATTGATTATTTATCTAATACCTAATGTAGTTAATTTAATAAATTCTGACAAATCAGTATCTGCATTGTTGCACTCGTAGCTCTTATTTATACTGGAGTTTATGTACTTTTTAATTATTAAATGTACTGTTTAACAGTAAAAAAAAACAGTAATATAGTTATAGTTTTATAATTTAAAGTAACTGTTTTCTATTTTTTATATATTTTAAAACATAATTTATTCCTGTGATGGCAAAGCTGAATATTCAGCAAAATTACTCTTCAGTGTCGCATGATCCTTCAGTAAATCATTCTAATGATCACTCTAATCTGATTTGGTGCTCAAAAAAATTCTTATCAATGTTGAAAACTGTTGTGCTGCTTAATTTTTTTTTTCTTCAAGATTGAGTAATAGAAAGTTCAAAAGAACAGCATTTATTTGAAATAGAATTTTATGTAACAATGAAAGTCTTTACTGTCACTTTTGAATCATTAATGCATCCTTGCTTTCAAAAATCTTTCTTACCAGAAAACTTATGAACAGTAGTTTATGTACAGTATAGATATATTATAGATTCTTCAACCTATTCCATTGGCTAAGACAACATTTTATGGGTAATGTATTCTCTGCCTAATTACTAATGATAGAAAATCGTTCTGCAAATTACATATACCTGAATCTAAAAACAATTCCTTTTCCTTTGTTTTTAAACAAAGGTCTTTGGTTAGCAACCTAACAGTGCCAACTGGTAAAAAATAGCCCTTTTGATTACCTAAAACCATAATGTGATATATTTTTCCATCAGACATTAGGGGCTTTCGCAACATTAGGGTGACTAGCCACCAGGGTGGTTTCCCAAGAACTAAACGTTCCCCTTGGGCCATTTCGTGGTTGCATTCACACCGCCAATAGGAACTCTGAAGTGTCGTAAGCTGCGTTTGTTGTTGTGACTTTTATTTTGATGGCTCTGAGAACGCCAGAGCCTGAGCACACAGCTCTCACATTCTCCATCTTTATTAGTTTACGAACTGTTTAACAATCCTGTCTAATACATTATCAGACAGAGCTGTTTTACAAAGAAAGTAGACAATATATGGGAAAAGTATTGACATTTGCTGTGTGGTTGATGTCTAATGTCGCTAGCTGAGAAAAATACGTAATCATGTTTTGCTTGGTTTTCAATCAAAGCGGCGTTGGATTTTCTCTTAAGTGTAAAGGTTGAGAGGTCTATCCATCATTGTTTTCCATGTTCGTAGAGTTAGTTTCTGGAGTAAATATATAGGCTATAATCTGTGTGTGTAAACGGCTTTTTAAAAAATGGCGGGTGCTGGAGTTTTGCATGCGTTTGGCCAACCAGTGTACACTTAAGTCACTGGTAGTTCCTATTGTGCTGGGTTAGACCCTACTCTGTAGTAGGAGCTAAATTAGTTCCCCCAAAAGAAGTTCCTAGAACGAAAATTGTTCCTAGTTCCTGCTATGCGAACACACCAAAATCCTTCCAGCAATAGTTCTAGGAACTATGAAACGGTTCCTCCAGTGCGAAAGCTCTTATTTAAGAAGGGGACAGGATCTTGCATGACATTAAATGTGGCGATTCCAGACAGTTTTTAGAAAGAGCACAGATGATAGTAACACTTTATTTCAATGGTCCACCACTTAACTTCACTGGTCTACTACATGTCAATTAACTCTTATTAGAGTATTAGTAGACTGTGAGTAGACTGTTAGGTTCGGTTAGCTCTTAAGGTTCAGGTTATAGAGTAAGTTGATGTACTTGCAAAGTTACTTACAGTCAGAAGAATCTGTTGGGGGAGCATCAAAATAAAGTGTTAGCAGATATTAACCAGACAGTCTACTAATATTCCTAAAATTAGTTAGAATGTCTAAAGTGGACCATCAAACAAAAGTGTAACCAGATGATTCATAAACGTTTGTATGTCTCTGATGTTGTACTTACTACTGCAGATGGGTTTATGCTTTAGAAACTGTCCATACTTTGATACTGTACGTACATAAAAAATGGCATAAGAATAATTACAAATGCTAAAAAGCTAGAAAGTGCACATCCAGAGAACTGCCAAGGTGGATTTTGTCTGCTAAATATACATAGATCTATCCTCAGATTCAGAGCGACACAGCAGTGATGACCACAGTATACTAGCAATTACTAATGACTTGCAGCCCACACACTCAACAGACTAATTCTAGATCATTCTTTTCCTTCCATGACTACCCATTAGACTCACTGTAGAGGAGATTGAAGGAATGGACTCTTGGGAAAACAGGCAAGGCAAACGGCTTGATTGCAATCAAAAACAAAAAAAAAACCTCTTTAAACTCTCATGCAAAAAACATCTCTGAGAACTTGAGGAAAACAAGCTGAGATTTAGTGAAGGGATGGACTTCAAAGTGCAGATCCATTACAATCCATTAAAAAAGTGCTTTTGCTGGATCGAAACCGAGGATCAATAAAAGCCAGTTAAATGTCTGACACAGCTCACTAATATCTGTAACATAAACTCCTATTCAGAGGAAGAGCGAGAGTGAGAAAAGGCAAAATTGTATTATAATGGAAGAGTCCACTCCACACCCTGAGCACACACACACACACCGCCCACCTCTCAGCCTTCATGCTGTATCTGAATGTAAAACACACACGCGTTCACAATTATCATGCTGGATTTTCACGGCATAGCATCCGAGGCTAATACCTGCATGCTTTCCGCCTCCCCCCCCCGAGGGAATCAGGGTAGGAAATGCTGTGATGGGTTATTACCAGACGGAATTCACACTGTAAGACCTTGAATGGCACCATTCTTTTCTTAATTTCATTTCCATTCTTTCCATTCTTTCATTTTTCTGGTTGTTTGAGTCTGAGCAGATTTATTCTGCTTCTCAATGTGGTTCAAAGCCATAAACAGTGAATGAAGTTCTCAGCTATGCAAACTACTACATTTGTACTTTAATATTCTGTGCATGTATTGCATTTATGCTTTATGGACCAAGAAAGTTTCAAATAAACAGCGTTTAGTGAACAGTACATGGAGAAAGAGAAACATTACTCGATATCTCATTTTTGACAAAAAGATGCAATGTCATTGCATATTGTCGTGTGTAGTTTACAGCTGTCTTAATGGTCCATTTAGACTATGTTTGGAGACTATTTAATGGACAATTTAGCCCACCTCTCTGCTGTGTCACTCAGGCTAATGATATACGTTTAGATGTTTATATGCTGTACATTTGCACTTCAGTCGACAGCATGTGGAAATGTTTTCATCCTTAACTGTCACAGGCAAATGTTTGCCCGGAATGACACATTTACCGCAGTGCACATGAAATCTTATTTGAGAGGGCAGAACACTTGGGCCCGTCTTGACTCGGTGAAGTGCATCTGGGGTAACAGTCGGAAAAAAATAGACTCAAAAACCGTGTTCCATTTTGTCATGCATTTACGTAAGCAGTTTTTGCTTGATTGTTTTGCCTGTAAGTGTTCAGAAGGTTTCTATTGTCTGGCTATCAGGTAAATTCAAAAGTCATAATGGTTGATAAACATTTATCAAGCAAAAAGAAGCTTCTGCAAAGTAAGCTTACATCCTGACATGATATTTTCTGTTTCAATGGTGTAATGGAGTGTATATTTTGTTCTTGTAGGAATTAGCAGGTTAGAATCACAAATTAAATATTTTTAACTCTTTTTGCACACCAGAGTATTGTTTTTTTAAGTTGCCATGCAGCGCCATCATTTTTGATTTTTGATTTTGAATATTTTGTTGTATGAAAATGTAAACAGTATATAGCAAAGGAAAAAACAGCAAAAAATTTAATTGTATTTTAGCTTTATTCATTCTTTTTTATCAACACTTGAATGTGGGTAAAATGTTGTTTTTGTCAAAGACTATGTCCGGATTGTATTCAGAACGATGACCAAAACATAGATGGAGTAGATCGAGTGCACAGTCCTATAACTCATCCTGGGTCGAGATTTTATTCAGTAACATTAGGCCGTTTTGTTTTATATGCAGTTAAATGTTTGATGATCGCATTATTTCACATATGCATCTGCTTACATATGTTACATATGTTGATAGTTATGATGTATTACTATCACTTGTTTCTGCTTCTTTTTTCCTTGTGTTTTTATCCGGATATTATGTACTCTTTCCCCTTACCATATTACAGTGAAAAGACGGAAAGCTGGAAAATTCCATCAATGGCGGGGAAAGAGTTAATGAGAAAATGGTGACTGTACCAGAAGGCATGTGACTCTCCCAATCATCTGCCGCTTATTTACACTTAAGTCTCGAGAAAACAAAAAAGCACCATGCCAAGAAAACACCAACTGTCAAAAAGAATTTGGATGAATTGCTGGAGCAGAGCTTAACGCTGTTGAAGGTATCACTATTTCACTGCTGTCCCACAGGAAAAGTGCTCAGGAAAGCAGTGTGACTAGAGAGAACACACAAGTGTCTCATATTACAGTGCCTAAAATTAGGTTTTGACGGTTTTAGATCAAATGTGCCAGTTCTAGTACACCAACAGCATGATTACACAGCTGTGTCAGTCCATGCGGTTTGAGCAGCCGTGATTGTGTTCACAGCAGCTGTCACTCTTGTAGTGTTGACATAGTTGATGAAGATGAGATCTGATGGGAAGAGTCAGAAGAGGCGACCCTCTTGTGGTCAACATGAAATCCAAATGGACTCTGTTTACCTCATTACATGCTCGTGATTTTATTGTGAACGTCTTTATAATTGTGCATAAAAACAATATCCTGTTTCACTCTGAAATCATATTATGGAAGTAAAATGGTTTGCAAACACCATGTTGATTTTAAAAGGGTCATGAACTGCATTGTTTCATTGATTTATAATGTTTCCTGGGGTGCTCTTATAATGCTAGTATGATTTACATCAATCATTTAGAAATAATAGGCATTTTTCCTTCCCTGATTTTAGCCCTCTGATTTGAATGCTCTGTTTGAAGGGGTGTGTCTGCTGTGAGACTTTGATGTAAACGCCCACTGCTGCGATTGGCTCACATCTTTGCATATGAAATAAGTATTACATGTGGAACTCTCTTAAAAACTTTTAGCTCATTTGTACTTTTACAGCTCTCAAGATTATCTAATCATGAAATGTGTTGATTATAGCATTGTATTTAGATCTATAGCATTATATTTAGATCGTGGCATGAAAGGTTGCAGTGTTGAGCATTGTAGCCAATCACAGACATGTTCAGCGCTTGAATGCGGGGATCTCGTCATTGCAGCTCGATTTCGAATGCTCAACTGAGACATTTACAATATTAAAAATAAATAACCACATTCCTAGTATTAGAATCCTTTGGATGGTAATTTTACTGTTAGTTCAGTGATCCAGTAACGCTCTTCTCTCCTCGTCATCTCACTAACACGTCAGTGGGTGGGACCAAAGTTGCAATGATGAAGTAGGCGTTGATCTTCTGCAGATGCAGTCTTTGCACATTCCACAACGAGTCGTTCTCTGGGCTTGGTTTCAATAAAAGCTGTTTTGGACTAACAAGGACTTTTTCAGTTCTGAAACTTACAGGATATTCTTATAGTATGATGACCTCTTATATGTCAAAATCTCAAAATTTCTCAATTCATGAAGTCTTTAACAACAAAATACCATCACAGGTTTGAATCACAGTCTTAGTTCAATTTCCAGGGAATGAAAGAACTGATAAAATGTACCTTGAAAGCATTTGCCAAAGGCATACATTTGAATGAAATCTCCGACTTTTGGTTGCAAGCAACTGTGCTATTTTAGTATTATTTATATACTAGTATTTATTTTGAAATAAAATATTTTAACAAAAATAATAGTTTTAGCTCTAATTAACAATAACAACACTGGATTGCAAAGGTTTGTATCTTAAGCTAAAGTTTCTGTTTGCCCCATCTCATTTGTTTTCTTTTTTCATGTAGTTTTAATCTTTTGGTTTGTTATTTCTGGATTAAGACATTCAAAGCAATGAAAACAACATTCAAACAAGACATGATTAGCAAAAATTGTAAGCTACAGTTTTGTAATTTCTCTGAGCACTTCGTGTTTTCTGCAGCAGCGATTCACCAACTACTCCCTTATCTGTTTGCCTTATTAGCACTAATATGTTGCTACACTTTGTTAAACAGAAAATTACAGCAAATGTACCATGGTGGTTCAGGACGATAATATAGTGTGTGCCGAGACTTTAGATAAGATAAGTGGTCCCACAGATATTACGCATTATCATATTGAAATTTACTTTTGGAGATTTGTAGTGTGGCACAAGCATGTTCCATCATGCCACAGGCTCCATGAGAAGTGCATGTGTTGTGGACGGTGTCATAGGTTTATTTTTCATGTTTGAAAACGCACTCCCCTGAGTCACACAAGGATGGTCTACTGCCAGATGTACAATCAGAAGTTCCCAGGTTTTATCTGCATGATAGATATGTGAATTGAGAGTTCCAGAAAAACTACACAAGGGGCCTCTTAAATGCAGTTAAAAATATAAACAGGGAGATGCAACGATGGTGCAGTCCTGTTTTAAATTTTAATCAAAACCTTTTAGCACAGGATGAAGCAAGTGAATCTAGTTCCAGAAAATGGCCTTGGAGACAAAAGAAAAGCGGCTCATTACAGAACTGGCTGCTACATCATCCCAAACCACACTCGTACACGTAAGCATGCACATGCATGCACAAATGCGCATCCCTGACCCGACGGCTGGTGGAAAGTGGGACGGGATGTTCCAGAGATGAGGTTTCTCTCAGTTCACTGCGGCCCCCTTGAAATAGTGCATCCTCTCTGGTCCCAAATCTAAGCACTCAAACCACTATATACTTAAAATAGTCACATTAGAGAGACCATATGATGAGAAGAGAAGTATACATTTTAGGGCAGGAAACTGAAAAGCTTTTCCATGCTATACCTTGCTAGACAATTGTGTCTATTTCTGGGCACACTAAAGCGCTCTAGACAGGTAGGTGCTGCAAACTTTGCATTCAGCTCTGGATGAGAGTTTTTAACTGTCCCGACAGGATGTAGTAGTATAGCTAGAATACTTTATACTTCATTGTCTCAGAATGTTTTGGATCTTAATAATTGAAATATTGCACAATTGTAAAGCTGACAGGCAGGCCTTCAACATCAAATTCACACGTAAACACAGTGTTGTGCCAAAGCTGTGGACTAGCAGTTAGCACGTTTGCTGCTCATGTGGGAATTGCAGTTTTTTTCCCTATTTTCTCTCTCTCACAATATATATTTTTTGTACTGTCCCTGTTAATAAAAAGTGGCAGAAAACAGCAAAATTGCACGTATGTAGGTAAAATAGCTAATCTCACTATATAATAATATAATAATAATTTGTTACATTTATGTAGCGCTTTTCTAGGCAAACTCCTCAACCACCACCAATGTGCAGCATCCACCTGGATGATGCGACGGCAGCCATATTGCGCCATAACGCCCACCACACACCAGCTTATTGGTGGAGAGGAGACATAATGATGAAGCCAATTGCATATATATATATATATTTATATGGGGATGATTAGGAGGCCATGATGGACAGGGGCCATTGGGCAAATTTGGCCAGGATGCCGGGGTTACACCCCTACTCTTTATCAAAGGACATCCTGGGATTTTTAATGACCACAGAGAGTCAGGACCTCGGTTTAACGTCTCATCCGAAGGAAGGTGCTTGTTACAGTATAGTGTCTCCATCACTATACTGGGGTGTTAGGACCCACACAGACCACAGGGTGAGCACCCCCTGCTGGCCTCACTAACACCTCTTCCAGCAGCAACCTAGTTTTCCCAGTTGGTCTCCCATCCAGATACTGCCCAGGCTCAGCCCTGCTTAGCTTCAGTGGGAAACCAGTCTTGGGCTACAGGGTGATATGGCTGCTGGATATACTGGATGACTAACTGACCATCGTGACCTTGACTAGCAACATCATGAACATAGTTACATCGACGTTTATGTACTGTAAATAGCAGTCAGGGAATGCTTGAGGATAAGCCTTGGCTTATAGATATATTGATCGGTCATTGTTTTAGAATAATTAAAAGATTTCATATCTCACTGTTTTTTTTCCTCATGGATTTCTGCTGACACAATCTGCTATCGCATTGGCCAGGTCCCTAGGAGAAATCACTACACAATGTTATTGATCCCAGATCAGTCCTGTATAATAGCCCCATGGGTGTGTCTGGGGGGAAAACTAATGAACAGAAAGAACCGCTATGAAGAAATGTATGTTTTTGTCTTTTTCTCTCCGTTGAAGCTGAAAGAGGAACTTGCTGAAAGCCTCTTTAGATTAAATAAATCATAAGATCACAAGCCTGATATCCACTGAGTGGCTCCAGACACGGTTATTCATGCAGTTGTCAGAGTGGTTTATTGCATTTATATCACTATCTCTTAAATGACACAAAAAGACAAGATAGACCTTTCATGAAGTCAATGCTGTGTTTTTGTACAGATATGTTTTCCTGATAATCTTTGGCAAACAGGGAGCTTTTAAGCTACATGTCGTAAACAATTTGGACTTTTTCTAGTAATGTACAGTGGCCCCAAAAAGTACCTGAACACTTAAACTACGATTAAAAACATATGAATATTATCATGGTTAAGTTAATATGACCTACATTTTAGATACAGTAGTGCTTTTGCTCGATTTCGTTGACAAAAATAGTTCCAAACAAAGCCTCAAGCAGAAACGTTAGTGTCTTCTAGGAACAAACAGCTGTGTTTTGTTATTGAATGAATCAGCCATTTTGAACTAATTGGTCTAATGAATGATTCAACATTTCCCTCGGCTCCTAAAGGCAGTCTCTTGCTTTGTTCCTGAATGAATCAGTTGAATGAATGACTCAGTGACTCATTAAGACATTGGCTTATGCTGCCTTCACTCATCGGAAATGTCGATACTTCATACTTCTGAAGTCGTGATTACGAGCTCATCCCATTCAAATTGACTTGAGAGGGTATTCGTGTCCATTTTTTAAAAAATAGGAAACTAGTATTTACGATAATTCCGATTATACATGGAGGCAGCATTAATACTTTTAAAGTATATTTCAATTTATTTTTAAAACACACAACTCTAGTACACTGTAAAAAAAAGTCTGTAAACTAGGGCACAATGTACTGTATAATTTATACACTACATTTCTGTTAACCCTTAAAACACAAAATAATGCAATGTGTAATTCAAAATACAGGTAAAACACCTGTAAAGAAAAACTACGGAAAATTCCTTCATATTTATAATAAATATGAAGGAATTTTCCGTATTGTTTTTTTTTTTTTTTTAAACCTATTTCTTTAAAGTAAATTCCATGTTTGGTTATTTAATGCAAAGTGTATTTTCTATCCCAAATATTTTTGGGAGCACTGTAGGCCTATATTACAAAATCATTTTTTTAGAAAGAGCTAAAATCCACATTCGCATTGATGTCCGTCTCATAGCCTGTTAATTTACATCCAAATGAATGTCTGCTCGCATTTATTTCTCCACTTTACCGCTGAAGATGTGGAGCGGCTTCAGGTCCATTATATCCTGTCACACATCCGCCCAGCATGCATGTGGGAGAGAGCAGCAATTTGATTGGCTGCGTTACCTGATATTTGCTGTTTGATAGGTTAGCAGTGGCAGGTCATGGCTTCCTGCGGTGGATCCTGTGCATTTTTAAAGAGACCCACTGATTTACCAGCAAGACTTCCTTTTCTTTCTGTTGGGAAATGCACACAAACAGGCAGCCTGACCTTTAGCAGCAATAAACACAATTAAAAATGAATAAGAAGATAATTGAAAGTAACCCACACTTTACTTGAAAGATTAAAACCCGAGCCAACAAACCCGAGTTGAAAACTCGCAAGAAAGCTGTTGACATTTCCTTTAGCGTCTCATTTAAAGATCACAATACAAATGTCCCAGATATGATGAAGTCGGTAGCGCTACCCTTTAAGCCCTATTTAATTAGCGTTTCTGTATCCCTGCTACAGCAGATAAAACTTGTTGAAGAGAACTTCCTGAGACTCTCCATCCTTGCACAGAAATCCACACCTTCCCATTACTCTGCCGGAGTGAAGTATTTGTTTTTGCGATCGACTGCTCTGTATGAATTTCCCTCCATACAAACACACCCCTCCCTCCATATCCCATTAATCAGAGTGACTGAGCGCCAGTGCTATTTGAGGCTAATGCAATGCGGACACTCGGGCCCGTCTCTCAGCTCCTTTGGTCTGTCCACCATCCCCGTTCTCTCCATCCTTCTCCATGCCGCCTCTGGTTAAATTTCAAGGATGAGTAGCCAGAAGGCCGGACTGAATAATGCAGTCTGTGGCAGTTGCTGCATAAGCAGAAGCCATTAACTTCCCTTCTGCATTCCCTCACGTTGCTGATTCAAAAACAATTAACTCCAGGATTCCAGTTTCTCCTCGTGTATCAGCAGAGCCCGCGGCCATCGATTGCGTCATTCGTTATAGGCACTCAGGGAAACGCTTCCCGTTTTTTGCTTTATTAATTACCACGTCTGTGCGACTGCTCTTTCTCTACACCGGCGGTGAGGAAAAATAAGAGGAAACAGATCAAAAGTAAACAGAACGCAATGTAGTCTTTCTATAAAACATTTATCTCGTCTGTACACACCGTATTTGGCAGCTCTCTTTGGCCTCAACGGTCAGTGGTTTGATATAGTGCATGTCAGAATAAAGCCTAACCTCTTCAGCTCTCTTGGGCTTTGCCAAAGCTTCTCATCTTATCACACACCCTTTGCAGAGACTGCACTTTATCCGCTAACACCTCAGACGGCATGCTCAATGGTGCTACTAAGGGTCAACTTCAAGGGCCCCTGGATGGCTATTTCATTTTAATGACAAGATGTTTGGCTACGTTCAGGGCCAACACGCCATGCCAATGTTCAGAATGAGTTATTCAGCGGTTGATGGGTCAATAACAAAGTGTCCAAAATAAGATAAAAGGGAAAATCTTTGAAAAATCTATTTTAAAACACATGTGCCACTATGTTGTTTTTTCCACTATTTTTAAGCGAAACTTAGCAAAACGAAATAAAATATCATAAAATAAAAGAAACACGTATATAATATTAATAATAATAGTAGTCAATAATACAGTGGCATGAAAGAGTATGTGAACCGCTTGCAGAATCAGTGAAAATGGGAATAATTTTAACTAAATAAGAGGGATCATACAAAATGCATGTTATTTTTTATTTAGTACTGTCCTGAATAAGATATTTTACATAAACTTTTTTTACATATAGTCCACAAGACAAAAAAAAAAAAGCTGAATTTATTAAAATAACCCTGATAAAAAGTTTATGAACCATTGATTCTCAGTGCTGTGTGTCGTTCCCTGGATGATCCACGGCTGTTTTTTTGTTTTGTGATGGTTGTTCACGCGTCCCTTGTTTGTCCTGAGCAGTTAAACTGCCCAATGTTCTTCAGAAAAATCCTCCAGGTCCTGCACATTCTTTAGTTTTCCAGCCTCTATTTCATATTTGAACCCTCTCCAGCAATGACAGTATGATTTTAAGATCCATCTTTTCACACTGAGGTCAATTAAGGGATTCAAACATTCACTGATGCTACAGAAGGAAACACAATGCATTAAGAGCCGGGGGATGAAAACTTTTGAACAGGATGAAGATGTCCAAATTTTTCTTATTTTGTTTAAATATAATTTTGTTTAATTTAGTACTGCCCTTCATAAGCAACAGAAGATACTTGCATGTTTCCTGGAAGACAAATTAAGTACAATTTACCTTGATTTTAAAATTCAACAGCCATCACAAAACAAAAAATCAGCCGTGGATCATCCAGGGAACGACACACAGCACTGAGAATGAATGGTTCATAAACTTTTTATCAGGGTTATTTTAATAAATTCAGCAATTTTTTTGTCTTGTGGAATATATGTAAACATTTTTTATGTAAAATATCTTATTCAGGACAGTACTAAATAAAAAATAACATGCATTTTGTATGATCCCTCTTATTTAGTTAAAATGATTCCCATTTTCACAGATTCTGCAAGCGGTTCACATACTTTTTCATGCCACTGTATATAATAATAAAATATATAATAAAATAAGGTAAAAAGTTTGTCTTTTAAAAAAATAATAAAAGGATTTTTAATTAAACAATCAAAAACATATTCATCAAAGAAGGGGTCTATTCACTATGTATTTTTGAATAAAATAATTGATCCAGACAAAATTAGGAAACAATGTCATCGACCCTTACTCTGAAATTGCTAGTAATGTTCCTGCCAATTCTGAATATTTGATAACTACGTTTATTGTTGGGACACAATACGGGTCATAAACAATTACAGTTTAGCACTTTGGACTTTTATTGTGAAATAAATGATTACATTACAGCATAATAAATATACATGTGTTTGATGCTGGCAGACCCAAATGCCAATTTCACACAGTGTAGACACGAAGGCTGAAATACATTAAGCTCTCTTAATTTGATGTACAGGGTTGACTCTTGTGCAGTTAATCTAATAATCTTTTAATCACTTTCCCTCTATATACAAGCGTCTCTGGAGGGGTAAAGCAAAACGCAACCCATTCAGACCTCACGCCGTTCACGTGACGGGCGATTTCTCAGCATGGACACACCTCTGACCTAGGCCATGTCCTGCTCCAGAAGAGTGATGGGATTTTAAATATTTACATCTTCTCTGTGAACTTGAGAGCGCCTGCCCTAAGGTCTGGGCGAATTAAAAAAGCAGCTCAAAGTCCGCTGACGCTTTGAAGCTTGAATACTGTAGTAAAGACTCTTTTGTTCAGATAGGCTGGTTTCTGATACTATCTGAGGCCCTTCTGTGAATAAAGAAACTAATTGGAGGTTAGTATTCTTTGGAAGTATTCTTTTGGCCGTCCATGTTCAGCGACGGACCGCGGCATGTCTGTGTGATGTAATTTTCGTCATCAGGAGGGTCCAAGCCCATTTTTTTGTGTCCGTGCGGATGGTGCGCGCACAACAGAGACAGAAGAGTCTATTAGTTGGCAATACGTACAGTGGTGATGTACTGTGCACTAGTCTAAAAAGAGTGTGAAAAGAGTGATATCTATCTATCTATCTATCTATCTATCTATCTATCTATCTATCTATCTATCTATCTATCTATCTATCTATCTATCTATCTATCTATCTATCTATCTATCTATCTATCTATCTATCTATCTATCTATCTATCTATCTATCTATCTATCTATCTATCTATCTATCTGTCTGTCTGTCTGTCTGTCTGTCTGTCTGTCTGTCTGTCTCTCCTTCTCTCCGTCTGTCTCTCCTTCTCTCCGTCTGTCTCTCCTTCTCTCCGTTTGTCCGTCTGTCTGTCTGTCTCTCCTTCTCTCCGTCTGTCTGTCTCTCCTTCTCTCTGTATGTCTGTCTGTCTGTCTCTCCGTCTGTCTATCTGTCTATCTGTCTGTCTGTCTGTCTGTCTGTCTCTCCTTCTCTCCGTCTGTCTGTCTGTCTGTCTCTCCTTCTCTCCGTCTGTCTGTCTGTCTGTCTCTCCTTCTCTCCGTCTGTCTGTCTGTCTCTCCTTCTCTCCGTCCGTCTGTCTGTCTGTCTCTCCTTCTCTCCATCTGTCTGTCTGTCTGTCTCTCCTTCTCTCCGTCTGTCTGTCTGTCTGTCTCTCCTTCTCTCCATCTGTCTGTCTGTCTGTCTGTCTCTCCTTCTCTCCGTTTGTCTGTCTGTCTGTCTAATGTTCTATATCATTTTTAGCTATCATTCTACATCCTGTCTGAATATACTATATCTTAATATCTATCTGTATTCAATGTTTGTTGATGTTGAATTGTGTCTCACTTATATGAATGTGGATTTCAGTTTATTTGAATTGTATTCAGATTTGAACAGCATTTCTCCATCCTGTTTGCTCCCTCAAATCAAATTGAGGAATTCAAAAGGCATATTCTTAGTTCAATTCTGAATGGCGCACAACCCCGTAGCGCATGTTGCCGGCCTTTGATATGTTCCGTTGGTGGGAAAATTGAGAAGTCATTATTGACTGAGCAGTCTTAGGTTAATTAATTTCTATTCTGTTTTCTTCATTCAACTCTGCTCCTTGTTCTGAGCCAAACAATCCCTTCATATCGCTCTATTATGACCGCGCCATACCCCTGTGAGAGGAAGGGATGTTTATAGGTGACTGCTCATGCCCACCGTGCCCTGCGAGCAAATAACAAGAGAGGTGGGGGAACGTACAATTGATGAGGGATGGAAAGAAGATTATCTGTGGCGTGATTAGGGTTTGAATGATGGTTACCATGCAGCTGGAAACCTCACATTTATATCACAGCTAGAGGACACTCTCACAGGCTCTGAATCCACAGAGCAAAAACCATTGTATTCAATGTCCTTTAATTCCAGACTGTCTAAAACAAACAGGCTGTTACAGACAGATGTGCGCTAGAGTGGGAGCCTGATGGCGCGTCTCACATTGAGAGTCCTTGGCGCCAGTGTGCCACAGATGAGCTCCGATACCCTGATAGGACAACAGGATCCATTGGAAGCCCGGTCACGTCAGCGGCGAAGCGGGCTAACACGACGTAATCACGGACCGCCGATGAGCCCCACGGATGAGGAAGTGCAGGTGTCTGCCGCTGGGCTGGGTGTCGGCCTCCAAGATATGCCATCTCTCTGAGCACACTTCACCCCCCCACCATTTCCCCTTGAAAAACACACACAAGAGTGCTTGTGTCCACTCTCAGCCCATCATCTTAACCACATCACCCGCTTCAATCTGGTGTCTAGAGAACGCCGGGAATTGGCCTCAATTTTGAAGGGCAGAAAAGTGGAAAAGTGCGGAATCCGGATGTAAAATCCACAAATACCAGTTGAGACAGATGGTAACTCTTTACAATAAGGTCCCATCAGTTAACTTTAGTTAAAGGGATAGTTCACCCAAAAATTGTAATTATGTCATCATTTATGACACAAAAGAAGATATTTTGAAGAATGTTGGGAACAAAGCAGATAGAGCAACTATTGACTATCATAGTATTTTTTTTTCTACTATGGTAGTCAATGGTTGCTCTATCTGCTTTGTTACAAACATTCTTCAAAATATCTTTTTGTGTTCTGCAGAACAAAGAAACTCATACAGGTTTGGGACAACTTGAGGGTGAGTAAATGATGACAGAATTTTCATTTTTGGGTGAACTATCCTTTTAAGGCATTAGGGATAGTTTGCCCAAAAAAAATAAATTGTCATCATTTACTCACCCTCAAGTTGTTCTTGTATGAGTTTCGTTCTTCTGTTGAACACAAAATAAGATATTTTGAAGAATGTTGGTAACCAGACAGTTGCTGGTAGCCATTGACTTCCATAGTACTATGGAAGTATTTTGTGCAAAAAGTAATGCCAAGTTCAGACTGCACGATTTTCAAACTCGTCGGATCACTGCTCTTTTCACACTGCACGACTATCTGGGGTAGCATTCAGTCACTGCTGTGTTCACACTGCACGATGAATCGGCGACAGGGGGTTTCACATTGCATGACATCACACAATTGGAAGAATCAACGACACTTCCCTCCGTTGCGCAAACTACGATTCACAACCAAACACACCTGAGATGTGTCAAGTAAACAACGCGAGTTCTCGCGTGAGACTGGAATTGTTATTAAAAAATTAAAAACTGCAGAAAGTTTGCGATCCAAATAGTCTGTGCGCTGATTTGCAGCGAAAAGGAGAAAAAGAAAAAAGATTGCTACTGTTGTGGCTGGTCAAGCAAATGTTTGTGCTTTGTTTCTGTTTGATATAATTGTAAATATATCTATTAAAATACCGATATTCTGGTCTATAACTCCTTCCTGAATCTCCCGCTGCCCAGTATCTTGCTCTCTCATTGGCTGTTGGTCATCGTCTATGTATTTTTCAGTCAAAACTCATTTCATACAGCAGGAGTTTGAATCGCCGACAGGTCCAGATATTTAGCATGCCAAATATCTCACGGGCCTCAGCGACTCGTCTACAATTCTCTCAGATCGCGTCTTTGATAATACACACTGTGCGATTGTCACTCGCGTGCACAAGCACAGATTTACCTATGATTTTGGGCATTTGTAGGCGATTTTGCAAAACCTTTCAGCGAGTCAAAATCGGGGCTAAAGTCGGGCAGTGTGAACTCGGCCTAAGACTAAAGAATTACTGAAGACTCGTTTTAGACAGTTAGACAATAACTATTTATCATGCACTTTGTTCTCCGGATCTTTGCAGACCTTTTTACATTCACAAACATCTATGTAACACACTGCATAAAAGGTAATATTCAAAAAAGCATAATGGGGCACTTTAAATACAACTTAATTTAACTTCAGTTTAACTCCATTAAATAATATACATATTTATACTGTATATATAATAAATGATAAATGCAAGCAGCTGAGGATCAAAACGTCCCAGCTTGGAGTCTTTTCCAAATTATTTTCAACTCGTCTTTTGTCGCCGCACACTGTTGCCTCGTGCCGATTGTGTCTGCCACAGGGCTAAACTTTCATGCCAAGCAGAATCACAGAAAACATTCTTTTTCTTCTTCTGAAGAAAGCGAGACTATTTCGAGAATGTGTCTGGGCTTGGGGGAACATTGGTTTCTCAGGTTGACAGGCAGAGTCATTTCCCTGGTGAGGAGATATTTCAAGAAGCTTGGCACACCGCGGTGTCTTCAGATGGCAGGCTGAGGCTCTGTTGAATAGGGAGCTGCTGAAGCAACTGGGCCATAAGCTCTGGAGACAGAATGGGGGTTGTAGTCCTAATGAAGTCTGTCTTTTACTGACATGCTCTTTGCACAGTGGTATTTCCTTTGTCAATTGTGGTTTTCCCCTCATTGTGACCTTAAAAGAGGACATTCCATTTTTATGTAACAAAGGTACTCTGACATCAACAGACTCTCACAGTACAAGAGTTAGGGCTGTACAATTGTGGCCAAATTATAATAATAGAAATATTAAAAAAGTGTTAATAAAATAATAAATATATTTGTATAGTCAGTAGCTGTTTCCATCCACCTATTTTTATGCGCATTTTGGGATATCGCATCAAGAAATGCTGAATGGAAACGCCAAGATGCGCATAAATTCAAAAAATGCACATAAAAACGAATGCGCTCGTTTGAGTCGGATAAATGTTCTATCCAATACGAAAACATGCGCATAAACTACGATGGAAATGCATTTACCGAATAAAAACCTCAATGAGCATAAAAAAATGTGACTTTCGCGATGGAACAGCATAACTGTGCTAACCAGTGGAAAAATCTTGTTTGCAAAGCATCTGAAATGCTGTTTTGGTCATTCAGAAGTCTGTTGTCAAAGATGCTCGGTATACAGTATTTCCCTAGAACTGTCTTACATGTCTGCGTTCCCAAACAGCAGCATCTGCCTCTGAAAGCAAGTTTATTGAGACGCACAAGTTTCTCTGAGATGCAAATAATTTATTATATACGATAATGATTATATATGGTGGCTTCTCCTATGTTTCTTATCGGTAGTTTATCAGGAAGTGACGATTATGTTCTCTTCGACTCACTGGATGGAAATGGTCCTTTATTCGCAAATGTTTTATGCGATATTGCAATTTTGCGCATTAGTTACATTCGCAAATTTGGATGGAAACATAGCTTATGTTTGTCTGTGTTTGTGCATTCTAGACTGTGCTAGTGTTTTTTAAATGAATATTTCTGCAAGTTACATCGATATATCAGTAGGTGGCGATAAGTGACTGGTTTTATGAGTGAGTCATTTATTCAGTCTATTAAAAATCTCTATTAAAAACCTAATTCATCAAGCTATTGTTGTTTGAAGAGCACTTGAAACAACATTCTGCAATCCTTGGTGGGGGTAGTTTTCTAATTTAAAGCAGTCAGTACATAGTTTAAAGTAGCGTGTACAATGGTACTGCAAATAAAGGGTTAGGGTTATTTATGCTGTATAGTTACTGGTTTGGTGCATGTGGGTTGTTGAACATTAAAATAAAGTGATAAAAAAAAACTGATTCATTCAACGAGTGACTGGCTGTGTCCAAAATTGCATACTCACTTGAGTAGGTACACTGTAAAACATAATAAGTTGACTTTACTTAGAAAAAGTGAGGAAACCGATTGCCTTAAAATTTTCAAGTAAAGTAGAGTATTATTTTTTTGTCGGCTAAACTTAACAAAATTTGTACAGAAAACTTATTAATGAAGTATACTTAACTCAAAATTATTAGTTAAGTTAACTTGTTATTAGTGCTCACATTACTAGGAAAATATTAGGAAACCGATTGCCTTAAAATTCTCAAGTAAGCTGAACTTAAAAAAATAAGTGAAGACAAAAAGCAACAACTGAACTCCATTCAACACTTATTTATTACTTATCAATAGTCTACAGGTACTAAAAACAATTAAGTAAGCATTACTTAATTGCATTAAGCTGTTCTTACTTAAACCGTTTAAGTTTTGTCAACTTAATTCTATCTGGGATCTGAGGAAGTGTAGCCTACTCCCAGAGTGCATTGTGGCATGAATAAATTAATTGCTTCATTTGACTATTTTTTATTACTTTATTACTTTATTACTTTATTACTTCCCTTCTTTTGAAATCATACAACTATGATTTCTTGTTGCATTGCTGCATTAATAGGAAATTAATTACTATAATATGAATGAAGTTCCAAGTGTCCAACCAAAGGGAACACTAATCACAATTGTGGTGAGAGGAAGTGGAGGAAATGAGTGATAAGTCTATACAAAATTGCACCACCTCAAAAACACTTTGCCCGCCCGACCGTCCGCCTGCTTGTTTTTTTTGCTTTGGCAAAATGGTACTCAAACCAGTCAAGTAATGTTTACTTGAGTTTTCTAAGTAACGAAGGCATAGCATGCAAATAGTTCAGATTACTTAATTGTTTTAAGTAAGTTCAACAAATTATTGGACATTAAATAAAGTTTACTAAAAAAGTCTTAGTAAGAACAACTGTTGGATTTTACAGTGTACTTATTTTGAATGAGTAATAACTTCATGACTGCTAAAAAGTGCATTCTATATAGTATCAGTTTGTGTAGTATGAATGTAATCTAAACGTACTACATTCACCATGTTGTCATTTATCATGTGACCTACCAGCATCAGTTGCGTCGTTTCACTGCCATTCACAAATCCTCTCCTGTGGCCTCATTATGTAAAGCGCTTTGAGTACCCAGAAAAATGCTATATAAATGTAACAAATACTTTTTGCCTCCTCTGAAAAACGCTGATTAATCTATGAACTGATTGATTTCACAAATGAGTCAGTGAATACTATTGAAAGCTGTTTTGCTTTGGCAGAGCAAAAACAGAGAAAGTAACAAGCAATATTGTGTCTAAAATGTAAGTTACTCTTTTTTTTTGTTACACAACTAAGTTTTCAACTAAGAAGTTACTCAAGTTCTTATTAATTCAACTGCTGTATAAAAGTGTGATATTGCTTACATATGTAGGCTGTGTTTGTGTGTGTGTGTGTGTGTGTGTACTGTGTACTGTGTATACACACACACACACATACATGCATGTTACGCCGCATTCACACGGGGCGTCGGCATCAACGCTTCTCGTTTACTTTGAATGGGTGACGTCATGCGTTGACGAACTGAATTGTGGGTTCTGTTGCGTCGCTTCACTCGCGTTGCAAGCGGCAAAAGTTGAAGATTTCTCAACTTTTCAAGCGCCAACGCAGGCGTCATCCAATCAGATCACCCTATGCAAATATCTTAGAGCAGACGCTAGCCAATCGCGTTCGTTTAAAACACTGGTGAATGAAGAGTGAATGAAGAGTGAAGAACGATCTAAAATGGAGGAAAAGCTAATAATTCCGTTGGGTAATCACCCGGTCCTTTACTACCAATCATTATTTACATACCGGGACACAAACTGGAGAGACCAGGCCTGGAAGGAGGTGGCAGAGACGGTTGGAGAATCTGGAATGTATCATGCTTGTATTCCGTCCGTGTACTCTGTTTATCATTGAATGACAGGCAGCATATCATATCATGTGTGGTTAAAATAGGCGCTATCCCCCAGCCAAATGAGGAATCAAATATTAAAGTGATCAGTTTTCATACACAAAATAGTCTCACAGACTAGCTGTCAAAAAAGGCACTTTTTGTGTTGTGTTGTGGTCCAAGCGGCAAGTAATGTGATTAGCTGTTGTCACTATGACGGTCGCGTCAGCACCAAGCTTCAGCCACGCCCTCCGTCAAGCGTTGACGCCGAAGCCCCGTGTGAATGCGGCGTTAAACAGCTATTCTATCGCATTCCATTCAAAACAATTCCTATCAAGCAATATTTCAGTGAAATGGTCATCAGCAGGAGTCCCATTGGTTTGGTGTGTGTGGTGTGTAGAGTTTGACACAAACATATAGTGGATGAATGAGTGTGGCTCTTAATGTTTCTCATTAAATGCCCAAGGGAATGAAGTTTAGACTTCATCGACCATCACCTGCTCTAACTTAGCGTTTCATCACACAGTGTGGCGTACAGGAGAAACACACCTCCTACTGAGGGACAGAATTCAAGAGAGTGAACATGCCCCTAGCTTGGAAAGACAGATACGCTAGAGAACATGCAGAAGTTAGACTATTGCCTCAGTACAATAGCTAGTCCTACTAGAATAGTCCATTCAATCCTCTTTGCAATGTAAGCTTGTACTGCTGCTCTCAAGATGGGTCCCACCGCCTTAGGGGATGCTGTGCCACATATGGGTACTTGAAGGACTGAAGTATCTAGATGAAGTTGGGTTTGAGGTAATGTAGCCATCTGGTAGTGCAGGAAGATGATAACATCTTTCATCCAGCCATAGACTGTGCCGTTTGTCTTTGAGTGCTTTCGTGAGAGGTGTGAATGCTTAGGGCAGACATCTCAGAGCTGTTGAAAGAACCGGGACACTTATGAAACTGTGACAGACAGATACATTTACAAAACTAAAAAAGCTTTTTACATGATGACTGAAATGCATGAGATTTGACGGGTTAAATATTAACGTCATTTAGCGTCATCGGAGGCTTTTTTTGGCCAGAGGCTAGAGACTGCAGCCAGTAGTAGGAGCTAGTTCCGCATGTTTTCAACCCGCCCATAGGGGTGGGATCTCACTCACAGAATGTACAATGCGCACGGCCGCTCGGGCATTCTTAACGGAGCGGTGCAGAGCAAAGCAAGTGTTTTCAATGAATTCCTATGAAAGTTAAGCTTCCATAGACATGAACTGAAAACGCACCAGACTGGACACGCACAGTGAATGACGTGAATGAATGACAATGCGGCCATGACTGAATGTCTGTATGGCCGTGCTCATTTTAGTTTCGGTTTAGAATTAGCGCCAATGCGGGGGCGGGTTGCTTGAATTGTGGGTTCATTAGCCTATTATTCTTAATGAAAAACACAATAAGAAAACGGTACGGGGCGTAGCAGCGGTGGGCAAGTGATGAAACCGGTAGGCGTGGCTTGGGAGTGGCCTCGTAGGGCAGCGAAGCAAGTGCATTCTGGGAGTTGTTGTCTTTCATCCACATGAGCCAAAAATACATTTTCTGGCTTTTGTCAGTCTAGAAGACACCAACTTCTAAAATAATTTCACATTTTTACTACATAAATTACCCAATTTAAATACGCATTCATCTTTCCAGCGGTGAAGTACCCCTTTAAGTGAAACGAGGGGCCTCACCACATTTTTTCTCTAGTGTCAAGAGATCAGTTTACTACATGTTTTTTTAATGGCAATTCAACATACAGTATGTAAACTCTAGCCAGGGCTACGTACACAGAGACAAATACATGGCTATTATAGTAGAATTACTTGTTAACATAAATGGCTATATTCACATTCATTATACTTGATTCGGTGACACTTTATTTTACAATGTCCCTGTTACACATTTTACATGTAGTACTAGTAGTGACAGTTAATTATGCATAGTTACTTGCAAGTTGCAACTAACCCTAAACCAAACCTTAACCCGAACCCTAATTATATAGTAAGTACATGCAGTTAATTACTATTAATTGGTACTTAATTGTATAATTACACTGTAACATGGACACCTTAAAATAAAGTGTAACCCTTCTTGTATATTCTGATTAATAAAAAAAATCCACAATATTATACGATTGCAATGAAAATATGTCAGAGTAGGGTATGTTCCCTGTGCAAAAACAACACCTAGACTAGTTTAAATCATTAGCGTCCCAATTTATGACCTGTTGGTACTATAGATATATCTGAAACCAGTGGAAATGTATTAAATTCTCACTTTATTATTTGCATTGAAATGTTTTTTTGGGGGGGGGGAAGATGTATCTACTTATGTATCCACTTAATCGTTGATTTTTCCTTCTGTGTCTGAAGGGAATAGACAGATTGAAGGCGGTGAGGACAGAGAAATGACTAGAACAAGAGATATTGATAAAAGTAAGGAAATAAATTGTGAAGTAGTGAGGGAGGGAGACGCATGCTAGGAGTTTGTGTGATGGCCCAGAGTTTAGCACAAAGTCGATAACCCTGCAAAACCTAATCACAATGTGTCTGCAGATTCAGATCAGTGTGATCAATTCTGGAGGGGCCGCAGTCACAGCGGCTGCAGGAAAATAAAATGCTTTATGTGGGGAGAATCCTTGACAACAAGTTTTTCATCTCCTATGCTAGAATTCTCCTCACTTCTTTCTTTCTTTATTTTCTCTTTCTTGCCATATCTCTCTTACATCTTATGGTGTTACACCGATTAGTGGATTAGTTATTCCGCTAGTCGCTGTGTCGAATCTGTGGTGACAAGTCATGGATCAATTGACAGTTAAATCAGGGGTAAGTTCTGTCATGTCAAGTGTAAATTGAATCTTTTGGGAATATGTATTTTATATTTTATATTTTTTATGTAATTATTTGAATTTCAAAAATAAGAACATACACTATCATTCAAAGGTTCGGGGGTGGTAAGATTTAAAAACATTTTTTTTTTCTTTTACTCACCAAGACTGCATTTAGTTGATCAAAAAATGCATGTACAGTAAAACAGTAATATTGTGCAATATTATTAAAATTTTAAGTAGCTGTTTTACATTTAATATATTTTAAAATAAATATATTCCTGTGATGGCAAAGCTGAATTTTCAGCATCATTACTCAATCATTTTAATATGCTGATTTGGTTAATCATTTCTTATTATTATCAATATCAAAAAAGTTGTGCTGCTTAATATTTTTGTGAAAACTTTAATTAATTTGATGAATAGAAAGTTCAAAAGAACGATATCTATTTGAGACAAACATATTTTGTAAGATTATAAATGTCTCTATTGTTATTTTTGATCAATTTAATGGGTCCTTGCTGAATTAAGATTTTTTTAAAGAAAATAATATTTTTCTGTACCAACTTTGAATGGTACTGTGAGAGAAAACAATGTACTAACCTCAGTCCAAAATTATACTTTAAAGCACAATATTTGCATTTTCAGAATCCAGACCAATTTCTATTCATAATATTTGAATTTTTTGACAAAAAATATTTTGCAGTAATATTTTAATAGTATTTTATATAGTGACCAAACCACTGACCAGTATTCCAACTTAAGCTTTAAGCTTTTGACACACTTTGCCTCGGAGCTACCATTTTTAGAACACTTCATTCAATAAATCATGGCTAATCTTTAGCCAAATAATTTATGTATTTTTATAAATAGACAATTCGCCAACATGCTGTACCTGATGTTTATTTTTAGGCCTGGGTCTGCTTTGAAAATTCCTTTTAAATGCAATATAGAACATTTTCTTTCTTAATATATTGTCATGTATGAACAGGGAAACAGCAAATACTTATTTTGCTGCACATTGTGAGTCATTTACATAAGGCAAACACTAGCCAGCCAACAAGTTGGCTATATTTCTGGAACAAAGAGTAGCTGTAACAAAATGAGTTGCTGTGCAAGTACATCATCTTGTTAATAACAACTGTTTTCTCACAAAGACAATAGAAACTCTGAGAAGAGGTTTAGCCTGTTGCCTGGAGAAGAATCTTTTGGTATTTCACTTTATAATGTCATCCATGTCCTCAGTCTTTTAAATGAAATGCAGTTTCCAGAACATCACACATGAAGTCTCAGGTCTGTTGGCTGACACTGTGTGAACGTCTACAGATTTGATATCAGTCGCCTTCCACTCAGATTCAAGACGTCAACATTGATTAGGCTGGATGGGCAGTGGGCTTCTCTGTTATCAGGCTCTCAAAGCTTTACCATGTACCAGATCTCTCACTATCAAAAAATCTCTTTAGTAGTTGCTAAGGCTAAATCCTTTGTGTATGTGGTGGAACTTTACACAGGATGTAACTGGCAGAAGTAACGAATGTGGCTGAAATGTAGGTTAGGTGGGCAATATATTCAGAATAGCATATACTGTAACTCATATTATTTCTGCCGTATGTTTTTGGAGTTTGTGCAGCTTCCTCATAGTTGGTACATGTTTAACATTAGTGTTGCTTTCGTCAACGACTAAATATCGTCGTCAATTAACCTTTATCACATGACGAAAACGAGACGAGACGCAACGGAAATGCTGGTCATGTGACGATGACTATAATTAAATGTATAATGCAATATTGTTGATGAATAACGAGACTAAATGTGGTTTACAAAAAAAAACCTATGCTACAATGTCAATTTTCGTTGACTAAAATGAGATGAGACGAAATGTTATAATATTATTTTGTCTCATTTCGTCGCATTATTATTATTATTATTATTATTATTATTATTTTTTAGTATTTCTGTGTCTCACTTCAGGGGTTGCATCAGTTCGCACTGCGCAGACACAGGCGACGTCACTTCCTCAAGCCCCATTTGTGGCATTATTTAGAAGATGCAGCTAGAAAAAACACCACGAACCTTAAGAGATATCTAACATGTTTGGTTGGTAAAATAAATATGTTGTAAATTCAAATCAGAGCGTCTTCCGTGTCTGGAATGGATGTATTCTTGAGTCTATATGGTAACAATAATTTGCAATAACCTTGTTTGAAATTGTGTTTGGCTAAAATAAAATTTTGGTTTCGTCTATACTGCTAGGTACTTATACTATGTTGGGTTAAATAGAATTGCATTACTAAAAAGAGACTAAAATATAATTGTCATTACTAAAACTAGACTAAATGTCATCAGTTTTCATCAACTAAAACTAGACAAAAATTTAATTCTGACTAAAATAAGACTAAAATGCTCAGACTTTTAGTCGACTGAAGCTTGACTAGACTAAAAAGAGTATGAACGTGACTAAAACTAATAAAAACTAAAATGACAGCTTGACACAAAGACTAGACTAAAACTAAAATTAAAACAGGCCGCCAAAAGCAACACTATACTATATGTTGTTGTTCGTTCATCATTGGCTCTCACAAGAACACACAGGTCAAAGGACCATGCCAACATGTGGGATGCAGTATATCTGGTGTCGTGCAAGAATCAATCATGCTACAGGCTCATTGGAAATATGTCTGTGGCAAATATTTTTTTGCAAAAGGATATTATGTTGCTTCTTGTGCTTTTCATAGTGAAATATACAATGAGTGATGCTAAAAGCCTTTTCAGTTTTATTTGAAACAAATGAAATTGAATTTGGCAAGGTTTACGTATCTGAGCAGTTTGGAAATGAAATGTCAGATAAGTGGAAATAAAAGTATAAATAACGTACCCTGAACCTAACCGATAGTGTTAACAAAAGCAAACATGAGAAAAAGCATTTGCTGAAGCAACCATGCCATTTTAGCTTGCTTCTACACGTCTTTGAGCTCTTTTATTGTGACTCATACCGATCGCTTAGCATCCCCTAGTGCAATGTTGTACCAGGTGAGCTATCGAGCCAGTTTACTATGTCAGAAAAGCCATGGAGCTGGTTATGTGATGCAAATGTCAAAATGTATTAGGGTGTGTTCACATTTGTAGTTCAGTTTGCTTGGTTCGTTTGGTCTGGACCAAAACAAAACCGTTAGTCCTGGTCTGCTTAGCGCTCACATTGGCATTTTAACACTGAACTTAAAGGCATAGGGATATGTTCACAACCTGATTGGTCGGCTTTTATTACGTATATTTCATGACCGAACATCCAAAGCGATGCTGTTTGCTGGGCTAAATGCACTTGTTGTATGTGCGTAGCCTACATTTGATGGTATGATGACCAGCTGAGAACTCGTGAAGAGCTTAAAAAATGTGTAAAGGAGTCAAAACAGCAGCAGGAATCCCTCCGTCACAAAAACAAAGAGGACACGCAGTTGTGATGTCTGTACCGAACTGTGACGGGCAACATCGTGACTTTGACCAGAATAAACAGGAATGCTTGACATTCTTTTCTTTTTTAGGGTCGCATCTTGTGACATCATGTCCCGTTTTTGGTTTGTTTACATGTGTTTGGTCCATGTTGCATTCATATATCAGTCGAACCACACCAGAGTTTGTTTGTAAGCGTAACGAGAGCCATCTTTTCAGCAGTTTCGTCTGCTTGTTTGGTGCGCACCAGGGTTCAGATGGCAGCGTTCACACTTTTTCAAATGAACCGCACACAGAGCAATCACACCAGGGTTCGTTTTAATCCAACCAAATGTGCCAAGTGTGAACAGACCCTTAGTTTACAAATAATGCCCTATGGTAAAAGCATTTTGAGGTCCTACATAGTATTTTGCGAGGAACCCCGCAAAAATATGTTTTTACAAGTCAATAATCTGCCCCATAATAATAATAATTTGTGTGAAAAGGAAAAGTATTCAGAAGGAAATTCTGCGATATTGCTATATGTTTTTGAATAGTCATTATAAACATTTAGGAGTCCACGGGTGATTCGATTCTGCAGCTGGATCAAATCTGCCAGACACCAGGAATGGATTGATACTGCACACCTGCAGTTCTTTACAGAATTTAGTACATACTTTGTAAACACAAGGAGTTGGACACAACTATCTTCTTGAAAACAAGAGGCACATTGATCAATACACGAAATCCACTTCCTTTTTGGACCGTTTTGATGAAAATGTAGACCAACAGTGATGATATGGCTTCAGGTGTGTCCAATCAAGCGCAGCCAGCCGTGCACCATTTTGCTAACGCACTCCTTTAGTGCTCCTTTTTAGCTTTCTGGGAGGGATGATGGAGAAGTGGGTGGAGGTTTCACTATCTCTCATGATTCATTGTTGAATATTTCATAGAAAACGCTCTCACGATCCCTGCAGTGAACCTCATCAGCTTCTCTCCGCCCTTTTCAGCTTGTGCTCTCTGCCTCAGCAGCCATGCAAATTCCCGTCATCATCTCCTAAAATAAAGCTCTCCAGAGCCCCTCACTCAACCATGCAGCAGGTCTTACATAATTACTCAGCCTGTCAGTAGCACCGCCGGGCACTGTGTAAGGTTACATCACTAATGCAAAATGTGAAGATCATTTAGATGCCCACCTCACATTTCCAGAGTCTGACCGTTTTACTTCCATTGATTTGTCTGATGTGTCACCAGAAGTGTCTGGTTTTTCAGTTAAGTGGATTTTAAATGGCAACTTAAAAAAACAAGCTTGTTTTGAAAATATTTAAAGTTGGCATGAAACTGAAATTGATATTTGTCTTTTCTTCTCTATTGAGATCTATATCCAAGTGAAATGGCTTCTCGGACAGGAAGAAAAAGTAGTGAGACTTGATTTTGTCTACTGTGTATTGATTGGATTGTTTGGTTGTGAGTAACAGGAGGGAATTAATTATTGGCTGCATCCGAAATTGCATACTTCCCTACTATATATAGTAGGCGATAAAAACAGTACGTGACTAAAAAAAGTATGTCCGAATTCACAGTATTTATAAAAGAGTAGGTGAAAAAGTACTCGGATTACCTACTTCTTCCGGCGAGATTCTGAATAGTGCATACAATGGACACTTTACTTTCCCATGAGGCCACGGGAGAGGATTTGGGAATACCAGTGAAGCGACGCAACTGACGCTGGTAGGTCACATGATAATGACAACATGGCGAATGTAGTCCAGATTGCATTCATACCACACACATTCATACTATATAGAACTAAGGGTTTGAACCTACACTGGTCTCATGGTTCGGTTTCGATTACGATTATCATGCCATCGATTCGGTTCAATTCGATATCACAATACATTGACGATGCACTGCATCCTTATGTATACAATTTTGTCAGTCAGTTATATGAACTGAACCTTTAATTTTACCTGCTCAAAGAAAACACGCTTCGTGAATGTATAAAAAAAACTCAAGTCTGGGCACAGATGACAACAGGAGCATTTAGAACAAATACACAAAATACTAAAAGCCACTTCAGGAGGTGGTCTGGGCCGCATTACAGTCAAAAATGCATCTGGTTGTGGAAACCACATATGTAAATTTTACTCCTCGCAACAATGCTAAAAAACGTTAACGGGTGAGAGTGTGTTATGGGCTATATGACATGTTAGAGCCCGATATGACAGTGCTACTGAAGCATGCATCGCAGCAGACGAGCAGCTGCGTATCTCTTCATCAAGCCAGCGCACAAACTACCGAAAGTAAAGTCGAAGGTGCTCAACATACAATCATAATTATTAAAAGTAAAGAAACTGAAGGATCTTACCAGTGCTGTTGCCGCACTCTCTCCTATTGCGGTCATATCTGTTGTTTTCGTTGACGTGAACTCCAATAAATCTGTATATAGTGCGGGAATTGAAGAACAGATTTATTTCCGTTTTGCGGAGATATATTTATGTGCCCAAGTGTAAATGAAATCGTTTTGATAAATCAGATAGCTTTGATTAACTCACAGACCATGTGTTCCCCAGGTCGTGCTTACCAGGTTGTTCATAAAAGCCGAAATGTGCCCAGATGTCGGCTTTTAAAGTTGTTGGAGCATATTAATTAGGCCTCGCCTGCATCGCGATGCATTGTAGAAACGATTAATTTCAACACCTTTAAATAGAACACACTTTTTTAGCAGCTGTGAAGTAATTATTATTCAAAATAAGTACCTATAGTTGTAGTTATTTTCCCCTAGAAAAGCCGCGTTTCCACCGAAATTACCCAGAACAATTTGTACCAGAACTTTTTTTACAGGAACTTTTTCCCCCCAGACCTGCTACTGTCTGCGTTTCCACTGCGGTCTAACGTACCGTGAAGATTAGGCAAATTAGTCCGGTGATGTAGGGCTGCAAGTGGCTGCTCCTCCCAGTCAGCGATGGGACAGTAATCATTTTTGCGCGACATTGTCTGCAACAATAACAAGTATGGAGGAGATGCAAGCAGTGCTGCTTTTGCTGGTTATGTATTGGTTTACTAAAGAGGTAATTAACAAAACTGCGGAAAAGAGACAAGCACTGATACTAAAGCGTATTCTGAAAGCTCGTAAAGCTAGATTTAAAATAAGACAACGAATGTTATTATCAACTATTACGGACATTGACCGTGCGATTGCTGGGGCGAACGCGCGCCATCGGACAGAAAGAGCAAGACTGATATTTACTGAACGCAGAACGAACCTCGCATTTTGAAATAAAATGCTGCATGAGCTCAACCAATCAGCATGTTAAGCGCCCAAGTCCCACCCCCGAAAGTTCCCGAACTTTGAAAAAGTACTACCTCGGGAGCAGGGCCATTTGGAGGGGGAAATATTTACCTGGAACTTCATTTAGACCCTGGTTCCTGCGGTCGTAACACACCGAGTACCACCCCAAAGTTCCTAGTTCCTGGGGAAAGTTCCTGCGGTGGAAACGCGGCTTAACTTAAACTTTTCCCCTTTGATCATGTTTTATCTAGTCTAGGGTACCAAGTGAGACTGGGGGTACCACCACTGTTGACCCTCAAGTAAAGGCAAAAATTGCATGATTATGATAATTGCAAAATTAAACAATGCTTTTTGACGTACAATGGAAGCACAGTGGCTTTTAGCGTTTCCAGTAGAGCATATGGATGATGTGTAAACTCTCAGAGGTGGGAATTGCAAAGATCATGTGTCAGAAATAGTTAGTGATATCACTTCCCCTTCACAGATCCTCACATTCTCACCTCTGTATGCAAAACAAAACACCCTGAAAGGCCAACTCTTGCTGCTAACAGTGACGTAAGATAGATTCATTATAAACACAAGCACATGGGAAAAAAGGAACATTTATTGAATTAATTCATGACCATTCTTTGAATCTGAGCACCACCTTCCTATAAGCACGCAAGCATATGTACGTTTCACATCGGGGCTCAGGTTAAGCATCTGTCTGCACGCTGAGTGACACGCAACCCAAACGTAGACCTCCGTCGCGCTGTAATAATCCAACCGGCATAATCCATGGCGCCGAGGCCTGAGCACGTGGCTGGGAAGGGAAGGCAACATAAGTGCCTGGGTTAGATATTAAATTCATACATTATTCATGTGGAAGCTGCTGCTCACAAGGATTTTGGCATGGCATTTCCTTTGAAGCTGTCTCCACCAAAGCTGATTAGTAATGTGTTGATTTTTTTTATTTTTTCCCTGGTCAACGTTTAAAAGCCCATTGACGTTGGAATTTCCATGAACTAACTGTAGAGAGGTTTGAATGCTAGAGTACTATTGGAGTGGGTGGTATGACCGAAATCTAGCACGGTGTGAGGCTTTTTATTTCACAGTAACAGTTCAATGCCATATTGTAATGGGTTTTGTAGGTTATTTTTTGGTAGTTAAACCCCAGGATGTTTTATATATTTCATAAGCATGTAGTAATGTCTATTTTTGCAGAAAAACTCACTGTGACAGATGCGTGTGAGTCTGTGTTATGTATGCCTAGTTAGTATTGCAGAATACATCAGCACAACCCAGCTGTCCCATCAAGATAAGGACTTCCTCATTTGCTCACTTGTTTATTGATTTCCTGATATTCTTCCGTATGAATCGTGACCCAGCAGTGAGGCGCGAGTGTGTAAAACACAGCTGTTGATTGGCGGAGTGTTTGTTGTCAGGATGTTTGTTTTCTTGACAGGGCCGCTTAAAAACGTATTTGCTTTATCGACAGAATATATTTGCGGTTGTTGGAGTGAGAAAACTGGCCCACTGCCCTCTTTATTACAGCTAAAACACTTAATTATTATTCTCTGACTACATGGAATAGTATAAAAGTCATTTGATGCTTTTTACTACTTTTACTACTATAAATATTTCAGAAATTATTATGAATATTTCAAGTAATTAAAGAGAATTCTAAATGAAACTGCATTGTTTTATTGTTTTATAATGTTTCCTGGGGTGCACTTATAATGTTAGTATGATTTTTACATCAGAAATTGTCATAATTTAGAAATAAAAGGTGTTTTTCCTACCCTAATTTTTAGCCCTCTGATTTGAACGCTCTGTTTGAAGAGGTGGGACTGCTGTCACACAATGCTGTGATTGGCTAACATCTTTACATATGAAATAGCTGAGTATTACATGTGGAGCTCTCGAAAACTTTTAGCACATTTTTACTATTACAGCTCTCAAGGTAACTAATTGTGAAAAGTGTTGATTATAGCATTATATTTAGATCTATGGCATTATATTTAGATCGTGGCATGAAAGGTTGCCGTGATGAGCTTTGTAGCTGATCACAGACATGTTGAGCGCATGTATGCAGTGATCTCGTCATCTCTCACGAATGCTTTCATCATAACTAACAGTGCAAACACAATGTTAATAAGAGATTTGTTTATTATAACGGGAGTTTTGGTGAGAGTCCAGAACTCAGTCACTGATAAACTCGCACTATTTGATTGACAGCTCCAGCGATTGTAAAGGAAGCGTTCATTGATCGCTTTCTATATATAATTTAATCACAGTTTAAAAAACATATTATTTTCATCCTACTAATGGCGCTTTTCCATTACCAGTACCAGCTCAACTTGACTCGACTCGCCTCGGCTCGGCTCGCTTTCCGCTCTGTTTTCCATTGCAGATAGTACCTCCACAATAGTACCTGGTCGTCATAGCGACGCCGCAGGAAACTTTTTCGTTCCTCGTTGCCCCATCAAGCTCTCGCTGGATCCTCTCTTCGGCAACCAAACAAAGGAAACCTCCTCGTTTGACCACAAATTATTCTTCCGAGTTGCCATAATAGTAATGGGTATATCACGCAATCTCTGGCCAAACTATTTAAAAATGGCGGGGTTATTCCATAGACCATAAAAAAAATATTCAGGATACTCCGTCTGGTGCGTGCAATGATGACGCAGTGAATAGTGCCGATTCTCTCTGACCAATCATTAGTCTGCTGTGTTTTCACGTCACATTTTAGTATCACTTCAGCTTGCTCAGAACCTCGCCGGAGGTGATATGAAAAAAAGTACCTGGAAGCAGGTACAGGTACAACTTTTACACAGTGGAAAACCAAACGAAGGCGAGTCAAGTCGAGTCAAGGCGAGCTGGTACTGTGTGGTGGAAAAACGCCATAAGAAAAACAATATGAAGTTGACCGTTTGTTTTACTGACACATAGTGAAAGAACATCTGACTGTACATGAATCATTACATATCAGATATCACTGGTCACAGATCAGGTATTAATATTAACACAGTTACTTACATGTTGTCGCATTACTGTCGAGAAATTGTGACTGATTTACCAAGGAATGCATAGTGAAATGTAACGAATACAAATAAATAATGCTCTACTGAGACATTCACATTGTTGATAATAAATAACCACATTCCTAGCATTAGGATTCTTTTTGAAGGTAATGTTATTTTTAGTCCACTGATTCAGTATCGCTCTCCTTGTCATCTCACTAACACGCTCACTAACACGCCAAAGTTGCGATGATGAAGTAGGCGTTGATTTTCTTCTGCAGAGGCGGTCTTTCGCCGTTATAGATAGGCACATTCCACAATGAGTAGTTCGCTGGATAAAAGCTGTTTTTTGGGCTAAGTTTGGACTAAGTTTTCACCATCTAATATGATTTGAGACACTTTCAATATCTTACTTGTTTCTCCTAGACAGCAATGAGATTAAATGAAGATCAAATTAGACTTTTGTCATTATTACTTAAGTCATTATTTCCTCACCCGTTTCAAACCTTTTTCTGTGAAACAAAATATATTTTGAGAAATGTCTGGTTTGTGTGCGTACAATGGAAGTCAATGGGAACCAAAACTGTTTCATTAGTAAATGATTGCTGAAATATCCCTTTAGTTTCCTTTTCCTCCAGTAATATTCTCTGGAGATAACTTAACAGTGTCTCAAATTGTGCAAAAAGTGTCCAATCACAAATATCAGGATCAGAAATATTCAGAAAAACTTTGAATTAAAAACCAAATCCTCTGATCTGTGCTCCCCAAATTAATTTTATAGGACTATATTTTATGAACAATTCTCTTTATTTTTTTCTAAGGAATCTTTGGCGCAACATTCGAGAGACATGTGATGCTTGACTGAAACCTACTGTAATTGACACTTCCATTAGATCTCCTGAGGTGTGAAAGAAGTATGAGATGGAGTGCTATGCATTTTTTTGCAGAATAATAAAAAATAAAATAAAAACATGAAAGACCCTTTCAAATTGTAATGAATCCCAGACACAGTTTGGTTAGGTGCCTCTCGTGACACATCCAGATGAACTCTAGACAGATCTTTCGCAATTGATGGACTGTAAATTTAATTACTACAGCTAAGAGGAATGTGTAATGTGTCGTAAGGGCTGTCCCGATCTCCATGACATTAGAAATGAAAATGGAGGATTACGTTTTTTTGTGAATGGAGGGAGGAAATGGGTCTGCCAGTTATATTGATTTCAATGGAGCACTTCTACGGATGTATAACCAATTACTGTCTGAGCCTCAGAGACTTGGACAAGTCATTGTAACTTCTCAAGCACGCATTATATTCAATTGCCCACTAATGCAAAATCTTAGCACACTTCAGTGCTACCTAAGAAGAAAAAGAGAGCTCAAAAGCCCTCGGTACTTCCTGTCTGATCAAATTGAGCCAGGAAATATCTGATTTCAAACAGCATGATTTCACGTTCCCTTTCTATCTTGAAAGTTACCTTACACTGACTCATACTCTTGTCAATGCCCCTCTGTTTCAAATTTAAAATATCATCAGGCTTCTGCAGTCAAGCTTTATGGATTCATTTCTATTTGGTTGTGTTTACTCATTCCTTCTTTATTCTGCCTTCATCAACAATTTAATTGGACGAGGGAAAAGCGTTCAAGCAAACTGAGCCAAATAGCCTCAAGTGAAGATTCCCCTGTTTCTGCCTCCTAATGTTTCTTTGGCAAATGAATTAAAAGAGAGAGGACGAGAGAAAGAGAACTCCTTTACAGCATAGTCCATATGAACAACACATAGGCTCAGTTCCAAAACCTAGTGAGCTGCCTTGCTGCCTACACAAGCAGCTGCCTTCTGAGACAGCATCCTAACTGTAAAAGAACTTCATAAGTAAATCGATGTGTCATACATATAGGGGCCTATTTTAACGAGTGCATGGTCTGAAGCGCATGGCGAAGGTGCATTTAGAGCGTTTCCGAATCCACTTTTGCTAGTTAAATGACGGACAAAACGGTGTGCGCCAGGCACATGGTCCAAAAGGGTTGTACCTTGTTTGTGTTTTGGGCGAAACGTGCAATAAACCAATCAGAGTGTCATCTCCCATTCCCTTTAAAAGCCAGTTGCTCTTGCTCCATGGCGGATTCGCTATTTACATGGTAGAATTTGCGAGCGGAAAGACTGAACGCTTCTCCAGAGATGAATCTTTTATTTTTAACATTTAAAAATGCTTGTGTGCTGCTGCGTGGCTCTGTGTGTGTAATAAGCAGAGTGTACACTTCACAATTCACACATTACTAACGTGGCTTTTAAATAACACAAAAATACTGCTCTATTGACTTTAGACCAGTTTTCAGTTGCCTCAGAATAGCAACGCGCCAACAATGCACCTGAACAAACCTCGTTTTCAGACCAGCACGCCCATGGGCACACAGATGGGTGCAAGTGCATTTGCTATTTAAGCAACGTGGCACAGGACGTGAAAATGATAACTGCATCAGGCTTAAACTAGCATAAAACACTTGCGTGACGCCTGACGTCGCATTGCGATGGGTGTATGATGAGCTGGTACTAGCATGTTGCTAAGCTAAGAATGTGATACCCTAATTAGCTTAAATATACATATTACATGATTTTAGGTAAACCTGTGATTTTATCTTTTTTTTTAATCTATACTTAATGAAATATAATCAACTTTGTTCTCTGTCCTCAACTATTTTACATTTGTTCTCAATTTTTCAAAGTGAATTCTATTGTCTTTTACATTCAAAATGACACACTATAATTAAGCACACTTTATTTTCAAGAAAACACAGCAGGAAAACAATGCAAAAAAATGCTTTAAAAAACACTAGGTGATTTATTTGAGACAACACTAACTTTCTAAAATTCCTACACTAGTTGGCAGAGGACAGAGTTTGTCGCAATGCATTCTGGGAACAGCAGTGTGTATGTGATTCTGCCTTCTGGAACATTACAGAAGGAATACCATGAATTATAAATGACAAGAATGAAACTTGTGAAAATAAACATTGATAAATAGGTTTTTAGTCTGGTATGCCAGATCCATAAGACATGGAGATGAAAACATTACTCTCTCTTTTCTCTCTCTCTCTCTCTTGATTGGTGGGTTAGGGGCTGCAGGAGGGTTTTTGCTCGGAAATATCCTGCTCAGCACAGAGAGATAGCAGCGCATGCATTGTAATCCTCTCCCTCCCTGTTGGAAGGAGTGACGAGGAGAAGAAAAAGAATAATAATGGTTTCTACAGTTCAGCATCTGCTCATTAATCTTTCATACAGCCCGATCTGCCAGCAGCGGCAACGCAGCGAGATTTCGGGTTACGCTATCAAATCTCAATTTATAAATAGAGAGAGTTATAGAGAGCGTGATGGAACACAATCATTCATCTCTCTTTGAGTGCGCTGCTTTCATTTTTTACATCTGTTCAAGGGTCAGTGTTTCTATTGCACTGATAACAGGTAATTTGATAAACTGCTGAAAACCACTGGCATGATCAATAGAGAAAACATGAATACACCTTGCGCTAATCCTGGAAGTTAGTCTTTGAAGAACGATTACATTTGAGCTCGTTTTTAAAAACTTTGTGGCTACTTACAGCTAATTATTCAAACTCATGAAATTTTTCCTTTTGCTTTCTAGACCATAAGGGGAATTCAAAGTTGAATGACTTTTGAAACAATGTAATGTTCGTTGTAGTGACATTTTGTAATATATTAAAAGTTGATATGTGTGAGAGTTTAATGTGCACAACTTTAAGACATTTGAAGGGTTGAGGTTCCTGAAGTGTAAGCACAGTCTATGTGGCTCTATGAATCCATTGCTCTATTTGTTAGTTAGAGCATCACAACTAGCAAGACACTGCAACACTTGTTCAACCAATGGACCCTTTTCACAGACTGTGATGCATTTCCACAGATATTAACAGCGTAAATCTGGCAACATATTACCTTGGCATTAAATTACAGAAAACTTGTTAACACTGCTCTTCTGACCAATGTACTCAACCTCTCTCAGTCTTTTCCCTCTTTTGTAAAGTCATAGAAACACAGTAGCTTCAGAGATCCCTGGAAATGTGAAAAGGCTCCATGATGTGAGTTTAGGGCAGGACTTTCTGTTTGTCTGAGCAATACCAGACAAGGGAGAGTGTTCCAAACCTGTATGACTTTCTTACAATAAAAGTCAATGTGGTACAAAACAACATCAGACCCCATTGGCTTTAATTGTAAACTATCCATTTAAGTTGTGAATGGAAGTACTCAAGTACTGAAGGTTTTAGCTAGGTATCCAAACCATTTGTGTTTATCAAACCTCTCAAGTTCAAGTCTTCCTGTCTTTTCAGCAGCAGCCAGATTCCCAGTTTGTTTAAAGGTGATTTTTTTCACCCTCAATTCAATATTTATATTTTTCTTCCTATGTTAACATCCTGCTTACAGACTTCTTAATATTTCCGCACAAAATACATTTTGGGAAATAATTGCAATGCAGTTTGTGTGTAGGTCTATAAGAGATCGACCAAAATAAAACTTAAAACCGATTTATGGCCGTTCGACCGGTGCATCTCTAAAGGTGATTATAATGGGATTCAAAACCGTAAGACCTGCAGGTCATGCAGCAGATCAATAAGCTGATGAAATGAGGGCTCCTTAGCCCCTCTCTTTGTGCGCAGAGGGAATACTATCCTCATCTTCCAGGAAACTTGGGAGTCTGAAGGACACCTGAGTCACATGATCAATATCCCTGGCTGTTTAACCAGGTCATACGCTTTTACTCCCTCTCCTTCCTTTTCATCCAGAAGAGCACTGGTGACAGCTAACTCTCCCTATTGATTAATGTTGCAGCTCGTCAAATCACCCATTCCAGACACGCACGGGAAAACACAATGCCACAGATGAATTGCCCTGCTGAGAGAGGAGGCTAGGCCAGCCCGGCATATTTATGCCTCACTCTGAGCGCTGTGGATCATTGTTCAACATTTTGTCTCTCTCTCCAACTGTTGTGTTGCAGATGCAGATTTTCTTTCTTGCTTCATTACAGTTTGCACTGGCTCTGTTGACTGTGACAGTATGGAGAAACCAGAATAGTGGCAGGGCCACAATGTAGATGTGTAAAAATACTACATGGACCTTAAGATGAATGAAAAGATGGATTTTTGTTACAACAATTTCAAAATACAAGTAGTAAGACTTGGTCACCGTGGTTTTGCCAAGCAAGTCACGTTCCTGGATCATCATATTTTGTTGATCCTGGAACAACATTCCTGTCCGAAAATATTGTCCTAACATTATCCTTACTCCTAAACCTAACTCTTACCCCTGTTGTAGAAGCACCTAACCTTGGTTGTAAGCCTAAACTTGACAACTTTAAACTTGTCCCTCAAATCTGATTGGTTGATTGGAATGTTGTTCCAGGATCAACAAAGATGTTGATCCAGGAACATGCTACACTTGGTGAAATCACGTTCACAAGACTCTGATATCCTTTGACTTTGTAAAGATACAAACACTTGTTCAAGTTGACATGAATTCAGCTCCGGCCTGGTCAGCTTTATTTGTCTTGGGTCACATGGAAGCACAGTTTTGTGACAATTTGGAATGCCTTTAAAATTACAATTTAATCACTGAATTTGGATTGAATTTGAGGATGCAGAAAAATGCATTATTTCTTTATGTTTAGTTTTCATGAATTAATCAAATGCATGTTTTACACAACACATGGGGTACTTCCAGAAAGATTAGATGCTATTTATAATCAGTGTCTTAATTGCCACCTAAACAGAACTGTAGAAATCACAGTTTCCACTAAAAATGTTAAGCAGCAGAACTGTTTTCAATATTGATAATAAGAAAATTGAAAATAATCAGCACATTATAATGGTTTCTAAATGATCATGTGACACTGAATAGTCAGCGTTGCCATCGTTATATTAAAATAGAAAGTAGTTATTATAAATTGTAATAATATTTCACAATATTACTGTTTTTTTTGTTTGTTTTTTAAATAAATGCAGCTTTAGTCAATATAAGAGACTTCATTCAAATCCATAAAACCTTTTGAACGGCAGTGTACACTGATATTTATATATTTTACAGTTAATTGATTAACTTTTCATGCATTATGAAGGAAAAACACTTAATTTCCCAGAATGCTCTATATTATTCATGAAAAAAATGTGTTGGGACTAATGAAATCCTGTCATTCCAATCAAATTCCAGTGTGATATTTTGTGGGGAATTTCTGTCCATTTCAACTCTTCAGTTGAATTCATAATAGTTTAATTTGGCACAGCTCTTCCTGGAAATCCAAATCCTTGGGATATTGACCCCACTGGCCTGATCCATAATCCAGCTTTGGACTGTAGTTAGGAGTAAAATGAATATCTGCTATAACCTCAGATAATGCTAGTTAAATAGTCTTGTGGTTATTTATAAGCCTGTTATAAGAATTAACATGACACGAGTGAGACAGGGATCTGGGGAAATTCACCTTCCGTTATTTCACTAGGAATGAATAATCAAGAACTCACTTAGGACTTCCACAGATTTCATATACCAAAACAACTTAAACATTTGTTTGTTTCTCATGTAGCCTCTGAAAGCAAGCACTTCTAATCCTGATATATTTGTTCCTTTATGCATTGATATGCAGCAATGAATTATGGATGAAAGGAAAGCTCTTGAACATGGCGCTGTGTTTCTCACCAACATAAAAAGCGCCGTGCCCTCTCACCCCGTCACATGTGCACAATGTCGGTGGGAAATAATGGTGGCGAAATGCAGGGCGAGGGTTGGTCATTTCTGTTGTGACAGGCATCTAAACAACCTGCTGGATGGATTGCGGTAATTGGGGTTAAATGCCCTCAATTAGCAGTGCATTGGCAGAGTTGCGCCGCTCGCTCCTCTATTCTATCTCTCTGTCGCTCCTGCGGGAGGGGAGGGGAGAGGAGGGGGGCAGGTACAGGTGTGAGACTCAGCAGACTCACTCATGTGGCGCTAACGCTCGCAGCGGTGTGGAGAATGAAGCGGCGGCTCCCTTACAAAATCGATTGCCATATCATCATTGGGTCCACATGCTGGGCAGGAGGGGGTGATATGGCTGCAGATGGTGGAAAGGGAGAGGCATCTTTTCAACGGTGCCCTCTAATGGGTTTTTCTCTGTGTGAGAGTGTGTGTGTTTTGCCTCTGCTACTTATGAGAGAGAGAGCTTTTATAATCATTGGCCACTATATCATGGCTAGAGATGCCAGCGTGAGATTGATTATGAGACTGACTCACTTCGACTTTGATAGTTTTACTATAGTGTCAAACCAAAAGGTGTCGGTGAGTAACAGCTTCAATAACCTCCAAATATGTGGGTAATTGTTTTTGTTGCTCATTAGATGAATATTTTCTGGTCATGACGCAAGGTTCTGGGCAGAGATTAACATTTACATTACAGTACAACGGTATGGATAAAATGGATGCGCACAATAACACACACAAACACACACTAATTGTCAAACCAATAAGTTCCATGTCAGTTACTTAGCTTGTTATTCGCAATTTAACCGATGATTTTCATGCAACTGGCAGCATAATTGAACGGACAGCATGGTTTCAAGAGGGGTTTTTCATTACCGTTTTTTTGGGGGCGAAAGTCACATGAGCTCCTCAGCTCAATGATTGTGTTTAAATAGAATACTCCAATATTAAATGGAATTTGGTGATATTTTACATTGTGAAAGCATCATGTAAATGTGGTTGCCATTGCCATACTAAGATATTTCAGTTTTAAAAACACACAACGTAATATATAGCTAACATATATCCACTATCGCCGTTCAAAAGTTTGGGGTCTGCAAGATTTTTTTTTATGTTTTTGAAAAAAAATATTTGTTTCCTATTTTTATATATTTTAAAATTCTGCTTTATTCCTGTGATGGCAAAGCTGAATTTTCAGCATCATTACTCAAGTCTTCAGTGTCACATGATCCTTTAGAAATCATTCTAATATGCTGATTTGGTTGTAAAGAACCTTTAGTGGAAACCTTGTAGATTTTTTTCAAGATGAACAAAGTTTTTTCAAGAATAACATTTATTTGTATATAATAGAATATTTTTGTAACATTTTATAACAACAAGCTCTGGCATAACAGGTAATACGCCTGATATTTCCTAAATGCCTTTATGAATTAGTCTCTTGAAACACAATTGGCGAGTCTGGGGTGTATATTATGCTTTAATGAGCTGGGTATGTGTGTGTACCAGCATAGCATTCCTCATGAGCAGCAGATCGTGCTGAGCTTTCATGCCGAGTGCCAAATGCTTCTCTTGAATACTGAATATCAAACGCATCTTTTGTGTGGACTTCATGATCCTCAGCAGCTGATTAAACCTCTTCCCCTGTGTGAATATCCCCACCATGAATATCAGATCGGTAATGACGTAAACAGGATTTATCCTCTTCGTGTTGACTTTGTCTTGTATGTCTATGTGCGAGGATGCCTTGGATAGCCACCTGCCCTCATTATGGCAAATATTGGAATAGAAATGGACCTTGGATAACCCCTCTAATCATGTGTTATTGATGTCCCACTGAAGCCTTGCTTCTATCTAACCAAGTCCCTTGACAAGGCCCAGGTCAATGAACATTGTAGCAACGGAGATTATTAACATTTCATATATATTTATCAGTGTTGCAGTTCGGCTGCATGATACACTAATATTCAAAAGTTTGGGGGTAAGTATTGTATAATTGAGCATCAAATCAGCATATTAGAATGATTTCATTGAAAAGTTATTTTAAATTGTAATAATATATTATTTAACAAGATTACTGTTTTTACCCTAATGCTCAAAATAATTAATTGATTTGAGTAGGGTAAACTTAAATTAAACAAATTCGTTCAATCAAAAGTTGTATGAGTATATAGAACTTTTCTTTTTGAGTTCACAAAACAGACACATTTTAGGTAATCTGAATTGTTTCATTGTTTTGTCATCCTTTGAATTTAAACAAACTTAAATTTAACTGAAACTGTGCTGAGATTTCCCAGCATTCTTTGCCATGGCACTCAAAGAGAGTAAATGCTAAAATTAAGTGTTATTTAATGTTTTTTGTGCAAGATCAATGTTAAATTGGAGATTTAGTAGTGTTTAATGTTTAGTTATGCTAATTTAGAAGAGTCTCTGTTATGTTAGGGGTTATGGGGGTTACCATTGTGGTGACAATTGGAGCATGAGCTTAATTTGAGAACAGGTATGTCGAACGTTCAGCAGTGCAAGTAATGAAGACAGTACTCATTCAACAGTTGCTACGCTCTGCTAATGCTATCAAAGCTTTGTTACCAATTAGTAAGTTAGCATTTATTGAATAAGTTGGTTAAAGCTAGCCAAGTTGCCACTACTAAAAATATTTACGTTGATATTACATGATAATTAATTCAATCGTTTTAAGTTAGCTTACTTAAATATTTCAAGTTAAGAGAAATTAAAATGCAAGAGTTCTAGTTGTGCTTACTTAAACTTTGAATTTCTTAACTTAAAAAATTTGATGTAACTGATTCTCAATTTTGAGTTTTGCCAACTTATTCGATTATACAGAGTACAGTTGGAACAGTCCAGGACAGGATGAATTGTTTCCGATTATGGAAACGGTAAATAATGAGCAAGAATCCATCACGGTCTCTTAGGAACACTTTGTTTTTGAGTACTTTGTTATTGATGATTGGGCCTATGGTGAGAATGAGGGTCGGAGGGTGAGAACCTGAGTCTTCCCAGTTGCTGTCTGCTTTAAAAACTCCCTTTAACTAATTGGGCCTCCTTTGACCCTGAGATCCAGTTTACTTGATGCTAGTTCCGTCCTAGAGATACATCCTGACGTTATTGGTTCATTTTTTTTAAGGTATTCTAGTCATGGAAAACACCATGCCTTATGCCTGAAAATGCCCTCTCATTTTTCCACTACTTTGTACTCGCTCTAATACTGTGGCTGTTGGTATCAGGGTATCTGAGCAGTGCAGAGTTGCAGGATTTTGCCTGGAGCAAGAGGCATTTTGTTTGAAAGTCAGAGCAGAAACTTTCTCTCTCACTTGTAAGATTGTTCCAGTGCTGCTTCATGATGAGCATAACATGATAATGGCAACTTTATGTATCTAAACAATACAGAATCAAATTATTTTTAATTGAGTCTAATTGACTATTGAATCAAATAAGCTTTTGAATTTGATAAATTTGCTTTTAAATCAAATCAAAACCCAGTAAATTATGACTCGAATCACTGTCAACCCAAAATAGTCATATCTTAACTGATTATTAGTAGTTGTTTTTCATTGTTTTTCTTGAACTCTTAATAAATGTAGCTTTTTCATCGAATTAATCCGTAACCTTTTGTGTCTACAGACGTTGTGTCTTTTAAACTGCAGTTGGATTTAACCAGATGGTGATTTATTCATATTCTTAATGGAAAGGTTTCATACACGCATTACACGTTATTTAATGTTCCTACAGTGTTGGTTAGTAACATACATTCTTATTGTGTGTGGGTAAGGAGGAGAGAACTATTGCTGTAGTGACTAAGTTTTATACATCTACATTGCTTTCTCTTGCCTTTACAGTCATGTATATTTATGTATATAAATAACCATTTGATGCATATTTTATGTATTTTACACAGCGGAAACAGCATTTATTTGATCAAAATGATTTTTGTCAATGAATTGGATCATTGGATATTGACTAAATTTCATCAATACATTTTGGCTTTAGTAAGATTTCCCCAAGAAATAGACAAAAATGAGCATGATGTCCTCCATTATTCCTATTCTTTCTGACAACAAGGCACTCGCAATCACGACTTCAGAAATGGGACATAGGAAATCTCTGATAGCATGTGAAGGCAGCATTAGTCGTTAATTTTTAATATAAAAAAATAAAGTTTGTTCATTGCAAAAAAACTTCGCTTGAGAATTGTAATTGCCAGTGCTTTAAGGGATTGAGCAGTTTCCCTTGAGCTCTTTTGAGTATAATAGTGGCTTATTGGCTGCTCTTCAGGATTTTCGGTAATTGGTTAATTATGGATTCTTCACCAGGATTTTACCTAATCATTTTTTTTCCCCCAATGAAGTAGAAATCATAATGACTTTTACAGAAGCATGTCCAGTTGCCTAACAACCTTAGAGCTCTTGGTAGGTCTGGTCAATACGTTTTCTCTGTGGAGAAAATGAATGGCATTTTTATTTCTAGAACCCACTGTTAGACTGTATTGGAAAGCATGTTTCAGGTTCTGTTTCAGAGGGATGAGCATGTGAACGGAGACATTATTTACTATTAATTACAGATAACGTCAGGTGGACAACCACGGCTGCATTTTGCTGATCTTTTCCATTTCCAGTCAGCTTACAAAGAGCAACGAAGTTAAGCTCATTGCAAGTCGATGGCAGCGTTGCTGAGAACAATGTTGTGCAGGGTTGTCAATATTTCATTCTGCAAGGCCACAGTCTCTCGAATTGGCTAGAAAACCTTAATGAGAATGAAATGGTGTCTATTGACTCAGGCAGCCAGAGTGTCAAGAGAGTCGGCTACACTAGACCTCACTCAGTTAGGCTGTGCTCCCAGAATTCAAAATGCCTTATTTTCTGCCCCACCATTCTTTTATTTCTTCAATATCTCCCTCTTATGTCTTGCACACTCACTCGCTCACTTCCACGCACCACAAACGTTTTGTCCGGTAAGGCAGGGTAGCTGTTGCCTCCTCAGAAAACAGTTTGGGACGATAATTAACAATACAGTTAACTAGATTAAAGCAGTTAGTAACAGATAAAGCGGCTGTATTATTATAGTAATCTTTTTTGTATTCATTTTCACATTTCACATTCAAAAGTTTGGGGTCAGTAAGGTTTTTTTTCTTCTAAAGAAATTAATACTTTTATTCAGCAAGGACACAATAACTTGATCGAAAATGACAGTAAAGACATTAATTATGTTACAAATTAATTATATTTCAAATAACGTTCATGTGACACTGAAGATCAAGTCAGCTTTGCTATCACAGGAATAAATTATATTTAAAAATATATAAGAATAAAAAACTGTTTTTCATTTCACAATATTACTGTTTTTACTATATATTTGGTAAATAAATGCAGCCTAGGTGAGCAGAAGAGACTTCTCACAAAAACATTTTAAAAAATCCTACTGACCCCAAACTTTTGAAAGTTAGGGTATTTAGATTACAACTTTTCAATAATATTATTGAATAGTATAGCGTTGTTGCTTGATGATAGTGTAAGGTAAATGGAATGGCTTTTGGAGATTTTACCACACATTTTTCCTCTCAAACTTCATTCATCCTGTTCACCTTTAGAGTATCAAAGTCATCTGGTGTTTTTCTAGAGTACAAATTCCCATGTCCCCTTTATTGGACTTATTAGGTGAGCACTGTGACCTTCCAGTCCCAGGCTGTGGAGCTGAGAGGTGTGACAGGCAGTGACTCCTCTGTGCAGTTTTAATTAACACTGGCACTGGGAGATTGATGGAAAGAAGACGCGGGTTGTCGGCACGGCTTTGTCTCTGGCAGGGGGTGGCAATTAAAACTCTGTGGCGACGCAAGCAACAGGATGAAGAGACAGGAGAGAGCAGGATTCGGAGACCAATAAGATTTCACCTGCCTTAGACACATGGCAAGACGTATAACGCCGCTGAAGAGTTTGTTTGAATGAAATGTATTTTGTGAAGTGAAAATGTTGTTTGATCCTTTTGGTATAGCATGTGGTTATTTTACTCTAGAAGTGCATAAATGCATTCTTCGAGAATTCCGGAATGAGAGTGAATGTGAAGTACGCACTTCCCTTATACTGTGATGTAAAGAGAACTTGCATTTAGATAAGACGCTTGAAGGTTGAATATCACCTTGAGATGCCCGGCCTCCTGCTGCTAAGGATCTATGTGGGATGGAGAGAGGCTAATTTTGTATGATAACTTGCTTTCTTATTCTCTCACGGTGAGAAAGCGAGTGCTCAGACTGATCATGTGCTCTACAGGAAGTGATGCATTAGATGTCATTACATAGAGTTCACAGAGCAGCTGGCTTGAATTCAGAGAGATGCTTTAAAGGTGCAGTTCAGACTATTTAAAGGTAATGCTTTAAATGTTAACATTCTTTCTCCTATCCAGGTTTAATATGCAGAGACGGCTGTAAGTATAAGCCATGCGTGGGTTGAGTCTGCCGAAAAGTGTCACTGGGTGCTTCTCATTTCTTAATTGTGCACATTTGTTTCCTGTCCTTGTCTCTTAGCGGTTCCCTCTTAAGATGTAAGTGTGCAGGGATGAAATGCAAGGAGGGAAGTACTGAAGCAAGATGTATTTGTAAAATTAGAGATGCACCGATATGCAAGTTTCTTGTCAGCATGAAATGAAAATTAATTCTATCCATTTTCTAAATGCATGTTATTGATCTTATTGTGAAGAGTTCATCCATGCATACAGGGAGTGCAGAATTATTAGGCACGTTGATTTTCTGATCATATTTTTTTTCCAGGCACATTTGACCAATTCCAAACCACAGTAATCCTAATAACTACTATTGATTTAGTATTTAATAATGTATAAGTGATATATAATTGTTCATGAAGGCTGGAAATGAAAAACACCTTATATTCAGGTGTGCAGAATTATTAGGCATGTTTTCTTTTACAGATAAATTGAGCCAAAAAAGAGATTTAACTCAGACTGAAAAGTCAAAAAGTATTAAATGCCCATGAGAAGGATGCAATACTAATGCAATTCTAGACATTGCAGTTAAGGCATGACCATTGGACAGTGAAATGCTCGTTGGGTCAGCAGGATCTGACAAAAACAGGTGGTGAAGAAAAGACACCTATTAACCGCAAAAGAATTTAGAATTAAGGTGAAGAATTAAGGGTGAAACCATCAGGAACCCTTTAGTCTCCAGCGCCACCATTTTCCAAAGCTGCAACCTACCTGGAGTCTCCAGAAGTGCAAGGTGTCAGGATCTCAGAGACTTCAGTTAGGTAAAGAATCCTAAAAAATGACCCCCACTAGATAAGAATCACAAGCTGAAGTGTTGTAAAATACATGAAGAAGGTTTTTTTATAGGCTTTATGGACAGATAGGTTGAGAATGACTCTTGAAGGACCAGCACCACATCCTCTAGTACCACTGTTTGAAGAATTCATCTTCCAGAATCTGGCAGTACGTTTTGGGAGTTCATTTTAGTCCATCCTGAAGTCCGTTTTGCAGAGATGGACTAAAAATGAACTCCCAAAACGTACTGCCAGATTCTGGAAGATGAATTCTTCAAACAGTGGTACTAGAGGATGTGGTGCTGGTCCTTCAAGAGTCATTCCCAACCTATCTGTCCATAAAGCCTATAAAAAAACCTTCTTCATGTATTTTACAACACTTCAGCTTGTGATTCTTATCTAGTGGGGGTCATTTTTTAGGATTCTTTACCTAACTGAAGTCTCTGAGATCCTGACACCTTGCACTTCTGGAGACTCCAGGTAGGTTCAGCTCTGGAAAATGGTGGCGCTGGAGACTAAAGGGTTCCTGATGGTTTCACCCTTAATTCTTCACCTTAATTCTTAATTCTTTTGCAGTTAACAGGTGTCTTTTCTTCACCACCTGTTTTTGTCAGATCCTGCTGACCCAACGAGCATTTCACTGTCCAATGGTCATGCCTTAACTGCAATGTCTAGTTTTGCATTAGTATTGCATCCTTCTCATGGGCATTTAATACTAAGTTAAATCTCTTTTTTGGCTCAATTTATCTGTAAAAGAAAACATGCCTAATAATTCTGCACACCTGAATATAAGGTGATTTTCATTTCCAGCCTTCATGAACAATTATATATCACTTATACATTATTAAATACTAAATCAATAGTAGTTATTAGGATTACTGTGGTTTGGAATTGGTCAAATGTGCCTGGAAAAAAAATATGATCAGAAAATCAACGTGCCTAATAATTCTGCACTCCCTGTATGTTGCAATAAGTTTTAAAAAAAGACAATCTTCCGCTGAATTGACTGAGTTCTCTCTGGTGACACATGTTTCCTTTTCCAATCATTTAGTCCACCTAAAGCCATCCCTTTCTTACAATCGACTGTAAACTCGCATTCAGATCTGCCTCCATTCAATCAAGCTACAAATGGATAGCACCAAGTCCACGTCATACTTTGCACTTAGGCTTTAAAATTAATAAAAGTTATAGCTTTAAAAAAGTTATATATAAGGACAGCTAGTAAGAGCTGTGGGAGCCAACTAATGCTGGAGGCTTGTTGGCGCACCCACCTCCCATGCCGGAAACGCTCATGTGGTCGAATGCGTTTGAACAGCCACAAAAGACTGGCTCTCACCTACTGACTTAACGCATAAACATTACGGGAAGTGCACTAGCCAGACTTTCTCTTAAACTTTCTCTGCTGAAGACTCAAATTTGGTTTGAAGACGAAAAACATACCAAGCACAACGTTCCCTCACCATTCCTGTTTTCTAACACACACTCGCAGCGTTTGGTGTGGTCTGAGGCTATCAGAGCAGAAGCAAAAGCTGCTTTTTGTATGTTTTTCAGTCATCTCCAGTCGCGTTCATATGTACATTTCGCAAGCTTTTTTTGTCCATTAGATTGAAAGATCTGGAAAGAATCCATACATTTACTGTACCCGCCCATAGACCCTCCCCTCGAAGAAATCAGGACAGAAGTAGTTAAAAGTGGACAAAAGAGACAATAGATTAAAGGGATAGTTCACCCAAAAATGAAAATTCTGTCATCATTTACTCACCCTCAAGTTGTTCCAAACCTGCATAGAGCAGATAGAGCAACCATTGACTACCATAGTATTTTTTTCCCCTACTATGGGAGCCAATGGTTGCTCTATCTGCTTGGTTACAAACATTCTTCTAAATATCTTCGCTTGTGTTCAGCAGAACAAAGAAACTCATACAGGTTTGGAACAACTTGAGGGTGAGTAAATGAAGACAGAATTTTCATTTTTGGATGAACTATCCCTTTAAAGTACCAGGTGTAAACGGGAATGTGTCTCCCTCGTCTACTTGTAATCCGATTGACCAATCTTAACACCAGGTGTAAACAATTCCTAAGTGAAGTTGGTCATAGAGTACGTGTTGCACCTCTTCCTTTTTAAACGATGCACAAGTATTGAAATTCTGACAAGTACCAGCAAGCCAAACTTATAAATGGCTGATATTATAAATCTAAAAAATGTAAACACAACACTAATTGCAAGTATATTTAGTGATCACAACATAATAATGCACAGTACGAAAGATGGGTAGATATTCATTTTAAAATGTACTATAAAACTCCTCTTTTATAGTCACTTTTATGGTCACTCTTAGGGCCCTATTTTAACGATCTTAAACGCAAGTGTCAAAGCGCGAAGCGCAAGTAACTTTGTGGGCGGGTCTCGGCGCTGTTGCTATTTTCCCGGCGGGATAAATGGCTCTTGCGCCCGGCGCAAATCTAAAATGGGTTGGTCTGAAGTAGCTTCATTATTCATAGGTGTGGTTTGGGCGTAACGTGAATAAACCAATCAGAGCGTCATCCAACATTCCCTGTAAAAGCAGGTGCGCAAGTTCCATTATGGATTGCTATTATTATGGCGTATTTACCAGGCACACGCCAGGAGCGGTTCACAGCCGAGGAGACTGATGTTCTTGTAAGAGCAGTGAAAGACAGAGAAGTTGTGTTGTATGGGGATGGGAGAAACCCACCCAAAATAGCGTCGGTTAAACAGGCGTGGGAGGAAATAGCCACAATTGTTTCATCAGCTGGCATCCCCAGGACGTCGCACCAGTGCCGCAAGCGCTACAATGACATCAGAAGACGGGGAAAGTCCAAGCTTGCCAGCATCAATCGGGCACGCCGTGTAACGGGAGGTGGATCTGCCTCTACTCAGGACCTGACGCCAGCAGAGGACATCGCTGCGTCCACCCTCACCGATTTTTTTTCCTGGTTCTTGACGGACAAACCAATTTGTTAGATGTCCTTATATACATATATGTCTTGCCAAAAGTTGCCACTATTGGGCAAACAGGTCTCCTTAATTATTAGACTACAATTAGCCTGAATAATTTGTAAGCTAGATTTATGCCTATTTTTTCACATCTTCGTGGCACACCACAATGATTTCCGTCATCTCATGTGTTAATATTTTTTAGTGTAACAATTTATGATTTGCAAAAATAACTGTTGCATCTGTGTAGATTACATGAGCAAAGTGTATGCGCGTTGTGCACGCTATACATTATGGTCAAGCATGCGCCCTTAAAATAGCATAATGAACAACGCGCAACGCGCCACTGACTTTAGACTAGGTTTTTTCTGGTCAGTGGCGCAATTGTTTAATGGAACAGCAAAATAGCACCAGGGATTGTTTGCGCCGGAACACGCCTCCTTTTTTGCGCTGAACCGCCCAGGTAGCGCAAGTTCATTCACTAGTTTAACGACGTGCTTCTGTGGAGGGAAAAGCGCGCTTTGCGCGGGTGCAAAATAGGAATGACACATGCGTCGGTGTACAAAGTCAATTGCGCTGGGTGCAAGATAGGGCCCTTAGGCTTCGCATCCTCACAGTATTTAGAGAATTGATAAATCTCTCATGATGCTGGACTTCGATTGATTTCCAGGTTACGGGCTGGAGGATGGAGGAGCGAGAAATGAGGAAGCATCAATTAGAGTATTGAGAACCAGTCACTGGGGCGCTATCAAAATATTGCTCTGTGTACTTGAGCAGTCCAGCTAGCACAAAAAAGCAGCATTGGTTTAACCAATGGCATGAGTTTGGGGGCTGGACTGTCTTTTTGTCTCGCCAATGGCTGATGGGGGTGGTGTTCAAGAAACCCATCTAGAGAAACAGTTGCAGGGTCCAAAATTGAATACTTGTAGTATATGAAATACATTTTGCCAACAGAGCAGTATGTCTGAATACATAGTTTTCGAAAAACAAGGACAAAAAGGCAAAAAGTACCCGATTGACTTACTACTATCCCATGAGGCCACGGGAGAGGAGTTGTGAATGCCGGTGAACCGACACAACTGGCGGTGTAGGTCACATAACAGTGACAACATGGTGGATGTAGTACGTCCGCATTCCATTCATAATACACATATTAATACTATATAGAACAGTCAAAACTACTTTTCTACAAATGTAGTGTAGTCCATACTAGATAGTATGCGATTTCAGACACAATGAGTCATTATTTTTGTCAAGGAGTCAAGGGTTGGCTTGCCAGCATGGCTTAGTTAGCCCCTGTTGGTGGATGCTGAAACTACACCATTTGGGAGCAATATATTTCTGTTACTCGTCAGTTTCTTTTGAATATGATGGTTTTAGGTGTATTTGTTATCCTCCTTAAAGAGGTTTTAAAAGCAAAAAACAATGTCGAACTATCCCTTATCTTTTTTTTCAGTCCTTGTGGAGAGAACGTGGTTGTTTGTGAGTGCATTATGCTCTGACTTTTCCCTTGTGAGGATGGAGCATTTAGCATGTAGGCTAGTCTCCACTAAACAAAGATTAGAGCAACCTCCAAGAGACCCCTTAATGCTCAGTGAGTCCCGTAGGTGCATTTGGATTTAGTGGCCCTAGCATGATAAAAAAAATCCTTAATTGGCAGCACTAATCTGTGTGTTTTGAACAACAGGCACTTCATTGAGCTGAGATGAGTGACGGGGTGATGTGGCATGACTCTTATTCTGCAGTTGGCCATTGATGTGAAAGCAGGATTAAACTCTGATAGAGGCTGTAAATCTGCTAATATGCTGCACAAGAACAAATTGCTTCTTAGGTTTGTTAGATATTCAACTCTTTGATCTCTCATTTGTGAAGAGAGGGTTGAGCTTTTTGTACATTTGCACAGTACATTTGAATTCACATTTTTTTCACGTTCACTTTGGGTGAAGCAGTACATAGAGATGTACACTGAACAAAATTATAAACGCAACACTCTTGTTTTTGCCCCAAGTTTTCATGAGCTGAACTCAAAGACTCAAAGACTTTTTCTATGTACACAAAAGGCCTATTTCTCTCAAATATTGTTCACAAATCTGTCTAAATCTGTGTTAGTGAGCACTTCTCCTTTTATTGTGGCCAGCCTAAGGCACACCTGTGCAATAATCATGCTGTCTAATCAGCATCTTGATATGCCACACCTGTGAGGTGGATGGATTATCTCTGCAAAGGAGAAGTGCTCACTAACACAGATTTAGGCCTAGTCCACACGTACACGGGTATTTTTATAACCAGAATTTTTCCTCCTCCGTTTTAAAAAACAATCGCGTCCACACAAGCACGGTTTAAAAAAAAAATCTCCATCCACATGAAAACGCAAAACCGCGCTATGATTGGCTGCTTGATTTCCACATGGGTCCCATCCACGGCACCGATGCACTGAGGGATGCCATGGGCTCAGTGAAACCCTTCTACAAGTTTACTTTGGACTCAGTGACAGTGACAGGTAACTGCATATACACAGGGGCAGGGCTCAAGTGGACTGAAGCTTCACACACTTTCCTTACTATGTTGTATTATTGTATTCTGGCGCCTCTGTTCTGCAATACAATGAGATAACTGCGCATGTATCTGTATATATATGTAATAAGCGCTGTTAGCAGAGTTATTAAAAGTTACGTCCGCCATTGCATAGACTCCACTCATGTATTACAAAAGCGATAACGGCGCACATTTCGACTTAACAAGCCGAAATCTCCGGTTTCACCGTCTACACGACAACGCTGTAACCGGAGTTTCTAAAAAACTTCACCCTGGCCGGAGTTTTCAAAAAAGTCCGGTTTCAGTAACCGGATACTGCGTTTGCATGTGGACGAACAGCCAAACCGCGTAGAAAAAGCTGCGGTTTTGAAAATACCCGTGTTCGTGTGGACAGGGCCATAGACAGATTTGTGAACAATATTTTGTGTAGGCCTACATAGAAAAAGTTCAGCTCATGAAAAATGGGGGCAAAAACAAAAGTGTTGCTTTTATAATTTTGTTCAGTGTATATAAAATATATAGAGAACAGGCATTCATTTTGAATTATTTTTCTCATTGTCAAAAAGACCCTCCCATCAGATTTGAAACACAATACTTAGTAAAAACATAAATTACCATTAAAAATTCTGTAAGAATTAAATGATTTTTAAAGTCACATATGCTCACTAAGGCTGCATTCATTTGATCAAAAATAGCCTACAGTAAAACCAGTGATATTGTGAAATATTACAATTTATAATAATTTGTTTTAATTTGAATATTAAAATGTAAATTATTCCTGTAATGGAGTTTTCAGTGTCACATGATCTTTGAGCATCCCATTGTAGCCCAGATTTTTAAATTACTTAAAGGGACAGTTCACTCAAAAATTTAACTTCAACATATATTTATTTTCTGTGTAACACAAGTTAATTTTCATACGATGAATGCAAATAGGAACTTGGGCTGTCTAAGGTCTAAAAGGACAAGTTTCTGTCTGTCTTCTGTGGATGGAAAATCGAATAAGGCATTTTGAAGAATGTTTAAACTGTTTTTGCCCATATAATTGAAGTCGATAAGGTCCAAAACAACATTGCAACCCATTAATTTTTATTGTACAGTCAAAAAACAAGAACAACAATAACATTCAGACATTTTTTTCAAAATATCTTTTGTGTTCCACAGAGGAAAGAAACAGCATGAGTGTGTTAAATGATAACATACATTTCATTTCCAGGAAACTGTCCCTTTAAGTGCTTTTAATTGAATGTACTGGCTTTGAAACGTTCAACAGGCGTGACATCACTGTCCTGTGAAGATTGGCTTCTTCTTTCAAGATTGTCAGTGAGGAAATAGCTTTTTTGAGGCAGGTCTGAAAAGGCCAAAACCAGACCAATCTAGATACTGTCTATTTGTGAGTTAATGCACACTTGGCTTCAAAGAGAACCACAGAATACTAACCTGTGTCATTATCAGGAATGGTAATGTCTTATCTTTTCAGCACTGCAATTAACCCTACCTTGATTAACATCAATAACTCTCTTTGAGGACACAAAATCATTATATTAGATTACTTCAATCCATCATAATCCCCTTTTATTTGCTCATACCCATATTAAAAAGAAAAATGGATGTTCAGCTCACCCTCCTTCCTCTTGAAACACAGAGCAGGTGGTGTGATTATGTCAGTTCTGATGTCTGCTGTCAGCTATAGCTTTAGTTCACACATTTCCCATATAATATAACAGTGTAAATAAATCCCACCCAAATCTGTTTGTTCCCTTGTCTAAATATTCACAGGTCTAAATGTTTCTAACAGGGTTTAATGGAATTCATTGAAATATAGACTGTTGTTATTCACGAGTTATCTGGCTGTCAGGGTGTGTACACACCAGCACACTATTGTGAGTTGAGGAAAAGAATTAAGAGAGTTTTTTTCTTCACTGCATGGCAAATTCAGCTTGCTTGTATCCGTAAGGAGGTTCAACTCGGGTAAATTTGTGAAAATGTGTCATATGACGTTCACTTTAAGGCGAAATGAGTGCCTGATGAATCCCTTTGTGTTTAGGTGAAACACAGTTCACCTAAAAATGAACCATTTACTCACCCTCATGTTGTTCTTTGGAAGATAAAAAGCTATATTTGATGACAGAATTTTCATTTTTGGATGCAAAATCCCTTTAAGCATTGACGACATCAAGCAAATCAAAAGATTAAGGCAAAATGGTCACTTATAAGGTTCCATCATGATGGTTAGAGTGCTAGTGCTAGTAGGCAGAAGACATCAAGGCATCTTATATACATTACAATATACATACACTGCATTCACGTAAAATGATATATACTACCGTATTGTTCTGAATATAAGATGACCCCCCCCACCCTTTCAAGATGTATCGTTTTGAGCACCAAATCTTGTATTTTATAAAGACTTTTGGTAACACTTTATTTTGATAGTCCACTTTAGACATTCTACTAACAATAAGTAAATTGGCAACTACATGTCAACTAACTGTCATTAGAGTATTTGTAGACTGTCTGCTTAATATTTACTAAAACTTTATTTTGTTGGTCCCCCAACAGACATTCTACTGACTATAAGTAACTTGGCAAATACAATTCAACATATTCTACTAACCCGGACCCTAACACCTAACCATAACCTACCAGTCTACTGACAGTCAACTAATACTCTAATGACAGTTAGTTGACATGTAGTTGCAAAGTTACTTATAGTTAGTAGAATGTTTAAAGTGGACTATCGAAATAAAGTGTAACCAGACTTGTTCATATTTTAATTTTTATATTGAAAGAATGGTAAATACTGGTCCCAACAATCAAATTTAAAAAGAAACACTTTATGGCATACCTTAAAATTAACTTGTAGTTCTCATTTCCAGCAGATTTCACAATTAATCACCTTTTTTGGGTACAGTGACAGATGTTGGCATGTCAAAAACCACAGGTGTTTGATCCGCATTAGTTATCTGATCCAGAGGATATGAATGTTTTTTCCTTAGGCCGATCGCATAGCGCTGAAAAGATAGTGGTTTCTCCCTGATGTTGGAGGGCAAGCGCTGGGCAAGACTTGTTCCATTACGCCGCATCACTCTTACACCTCATCAAAGTGCCCACTTCGAATACATTTTTGGCATGTTTGTCAGTATGTCGCCCAAATAAGAAATGAGGGGCCTCGGTGGGTATGTTCAGCTCTTTGGCAATATCCAATGCCTTCAGTTGGATGAGGCCCTGGTTATGGGCAGCCCCTCATTTCTTTTTTCGTCGACGTACTGACACATTTGCTGCGTGGCCGCTTTTAGGACCGCAATAAGCTTTTCTTTGACTTTTAGCATTTTTAAGACTAAAAATGTTAAGTCTTTTTGGGCTCGCCATCTTCTAACATTACACTCTGACACCGTATTTCTTGGCTGCTTAATGAGAGTTGTTTGATGACTCTGCTGCGTTTATCACCATGAGCTTAAAGTTTGTATCATAACCTCTGCTGGTTTACTTGCCCGACTTTTGAACCGCTCTGTTCTGGACGGTCACTCGCCATCATGAGGTCCCCTGGCACTGTAAACTTCAGGTGTCGCTTCAGTCCTGAGGGGCACACTAGTTTTACACTTATTTTGTGTTCCCTATTGTCGCGGATGTATTCATAGTTTTCACATGACGTCAAATTGTTATAGGAACGCCCACCTGTAGGGCGAAACAAGGCTTTTCTCCATTGACCGCCAGTCATTTTTACCAGCTTTACCAACTGTAGTAAGACAGTGATATTAAAAGATTAAATTCAATATGCACCTTATTGATGATGCTTACTCTGTACAGGCAATTAGATGAACACAATATAAACGCAACACAAGGCTTCTCGTTAAGTGTTTTTTCCATCGAAAACCATATTCTGGGCTCATTTGCTCGCCTGTATACTGTATAGTATGCAGAAATGAATTTGATCTTTTAATATCACTGTTTTAGAGCATTAAAGGGATAGTTCACCCAAAAATGAAAATTAGCCCATGATTTACTCAACCTCAAGTCATCCGAGGTGTATATGACATTCTTTAGTTATATTAAAAATGTTCTGGCTAATCCAAGCATTATAATAGCAGTAATAGTTGCACTGTTTTTGAAGTCCATAAAAAAATGCATCTGTCCGTCAAAAAACGTGCTCCACGCAGCTCCGGGGTGTTAATAAAGGCCTTTTGAAGCGAATCGATGCGTTTGTGTAAGAAAACTTATCCATTTTTAAAAATGTATTGAATTTTTTTCTATGGCTCTGCATCAGCCGTCACTCGCGCCATCACTTCCGATGAATAAGGTCAAAATGCATGCAAAATAGCAGCGCGATCATAGATATATACATAGATTCCTCATTAGTGCCTGCGCAGATCAGTCGAATGAGGCATCTACGTATATATATGTGTGTATTATATATATATATATATTATTTATGCATTTTGGCAGACGCATTTATCCAAAGTGACTTACAGTGCCCTTATTACAGGGACAATCCCCCTGGAGCAACAAGGAGTAAAGTGCCTTGCTCAAGGACACACTGGTGGTGACCGCTGGAATCGAACCAGCAACGTTCTGCATATCAATTCCATGGTTAACCCACTGGACCAACATCTCACATATATTTGATCGCGCCAGTATTTTGACCTTATTCGCCGGAAGTTATGGCGCTGGGAATACTAGAATACATTCGTCTGATAAGAGGTAAAAAAATAACTTAAATACTGTTCGGTTTCTTGTTTCGTGTCTTAAGACGTTAATGTGTCGCCACGAGCCACATTGTTTAATATGAAGAAACAAAGACACCTACATCTTGGATGCCCTGGGGTTAAGCAGATAAACAAAAAATGTGTTTTTGGGTGAACTATCCCTTTAAGGCACTTAAAGGGTTAGTTCACCCAAAAATGAAAATTCTGACATTAATTACTCACCCTCATTTTGATGAAATCGGAGAGTTCTCTGAGCCCTCTGTAGACAGCCTACGCAATTGCAACTTTGACTCTTCAAAAAGTTCATAAAGATATCAGAAAACTAATCCATATGAATTGAATGGTTTAGTCCACATTTTCTGAAGGGACTCGATCGCTTTTTATGATGAACAGATTGAATTTCAGCTTTTACTCGCATATAAACTCAACCAAACTTGAATAACGTGCAAGAACAAACCTCTTGTTGAAACTCAAACAGGCTGCGTAACCAATGAGTTTCATTCTTGTGTGTTACGCAGCACGTTTGTTCTCGCACGTCATTCGTTTGTTTGGCTTCTTTTTATGTTCGCTGATCAATATTTATGTGAGTAAAACCTTGCATCACATATTTTTGTTTTTAAAATGGAAAATTGAGCTGCAGTTCTATGGCTGTTTTGCCCTCCAGGCATCCACGACATCACGTGACTGAAAGCTGTGAAATATAGACCCTGAACATAAGACCACCCCATTTTTTTCTTATACTCAGAACAATGCATAGCAAATCTCAACTACATTATTTTCTATTTTGTCACAAAATGTAACTATATTATCACCCAGCTGTTTATATAAAGTTAGATATACTGTATAAGTATATCCAACTTTATCCGCATACATACGTTATACTTGCGTAGGGCGTTACTATCTAACAAATCTCAATTTTATTGTTTATATCCTAAAATGTAAATTATATCGCCCAGCTCTAATCTAGCATCTAAATGCTTGCTAAATTATTGAAGTTATAAACATTAACATCATGATTTTCTGTAAAGCTGCTTTGAAACAATGTGTATTGTTAAAAGCGCTATACAAATAATTTCGACTTGACTGGAACGGAGCCTGAATCGCCTCCTTGTATCAGAAAGTAGACCTAACAAGCTGTATTTAGACCATGTTCCCTTCAGCACTGTGTTCATGTGATCACGTCACCACTTCATTCACCAGAGGGGCCACAAATGAGATGAGATGAGAAACTGTTCACACAGCTTGCCAGAGGTCAGGGGTCACGGCCAATGCACACTTTAGAGCAAAAGTCAATTCCATTTCATCCTCAATTCTATTCACAGGAAAAGTAATTTAGTTGATCCAATCCCAAGCAAAGGACTGTCCTATTCCGAGTTCATTTTCAGGTAAAACCCTGATGTAGACAAGAATTGAATAGAACTTGTCACATTTTTATATTGAGGTGCCTTCTTGTGCTCTTGAAATGCAGTTTACTCTGTTAGTACTATATGCAAATTGCTGCTTAAATCACCTGCAAATTCAACAAGCCATCCATATAAATTCTCACAAAAACATCAACATGTAGCTTTTGAATGATTACATTTTCATTCACTATTCAGTTTAGATTTTTTTTTTTTGCCTTGCAATGAAAATTTCACCGAATTGAATGTGCAACCGCGTACCCGACAGACATTTTATGACTGTAAGCAAAGAGTGTGCTCCTTTAACAAGTATAAGACGGCTTTTGCTATTTGAACTCAAAGCATTTCCATATGTTTATCTCTGAGAGACTAACAACCCTCAGGATGTATTATAACCGGAGGAACATTTGTTAATCTACTGACGGGAGCACTGGCATAAAAATCATACCATGATGTTCTTGGCTTGTTTTTCACTCCAGCTGAGGCTTAAAATGCTCTGCCTGGTGTTTGACAACATTAAAGAGGGCATGTTTTGAGCAAAAAAGTCTTCAAAAGTGTGAAGCCTCTTTTAAACGGCCTCCTTTTAGAAAGCTCAAAAGATTTAAACATGCTTAGCATGCAATACTTGAACAGTATATAGAAGCGTTTTAAAAGAATCTTATTAATATTTGTGTATCTTGAGGCAGAGGAGAGCTAGATGGAGCAGAAATGCTCCATGAAGCTGTGTAAGAGAGTTTCAGACCATTCACTTGCTCACCTTACCTTCCAATGATTGGCTGATCGTGTACATGATAATATGCCTTGCATACGGAAACATTTGGGTATGTTGCATACGTCACCAAGGGTAAAAGGGTTTTGTCAAAATTGGTAGTGTTAATCCTGGAAACATCAGTTAAAATGGGTTAAAAATCATAAACAATAACAATGCACCCTCTGCCATAATTTCCCAGAAAAAGAAGTTGGAGCTAGAGCTGTCACAGTTACATTATAGCTGTAAAAGTCCCGGCTATTACAAATTACAGCTATTTACAAATGTAAAAAAACATGGTTTTGTTTTGTTTTTTAAGGTTAAATGTTTAATTTAAATTATGAATAAATTTTTCTGATACTTATGAATATTGCTCAATTTTAGCTAGAAATAAACTATATACATTAATATTATGTATTAATATTATATTTTTTTGCTGGGGTCGGTGTATATGTTGGCAGTGCAATTCAAACTCTGAACTACTGGCCCGAATGTTGAACCCTATGGAGTGCAAACACAAAATGTAATGCTTGATAATGCATCTTAATACACACTTACATCCGCAAGCTGATATGCTGAGTTTGACCATCAGCAGTGCAACCGTTCATGGCTCCACTCACCACAGGCACTCACCAAAGGTGTGAGAGCCGTCTTTTTATAGAGACGTGTAAGTGTGTTGATTCATTCACACCTACAATGAAGACTCCTGGAGTCCTGGCACACTGGCTATATGGGCCGGCCATTTGCCTTCGATCCAACATGCTGCAGAAAGCTGAACGTGAACACAATCTCAGTCCAAATACGCCATAGTGCTCTATTACACTTAAAGGGATAGTTTACCCAATTTTTTTTATTCTGTCATCATTTACTCACCCTCAAACACAAAAGAAGATATTTTGAAGAATATGGGTAACCAAACATTGACAGACCCCACTGACTTCCATAGTATGGGGGAAAATACAGGTCCATCAACTGTTTGGTTACCCATATTCTTCAAAATATCTTCTTTTGTTTTTTAGCAGAAGAAAGAAATTCATACAGGTTTGGAACAACCTGAGTGTGAGTAAATTATGACAGAATATACATTTTTAGGTGAACTATCCCTTTAATAAAAAGCTATTACATTTTTTTATAAGACTTCACAGTATCCTGTGATTTTGCACACCTTTTTCTATGATTATTTCGTAATTTTTTTAGTTTAGTAGATTTTGATCTTTCAAACAGATAAAAACTGTACTTATAAGCCTACAAAGAAAAATTGCAACTGAACAGATTTATCTGGATGAGACTTTGGCTAAACTCAACCTTATTCTTTTTCAGCTTTCTTTCGCGGCCACAACTCCTGTCCTGGCAGACAGGAAAAAGTATCCAAATTTCTTCAGGACGGTCCCGTCAGACAATGCTGTGAACCCCGCTGTGGTGAAGTTTCTCAACTTTTACAACTGGAGCAGAGTGGGAACCCTGACCCAGGATGTTCAGCGCTTTTCTGAGGTATGTTGAGAAAAATAACCTGCCCTCTTTCTGAATGGATCTTGAATCATGATATTGTGGCTCAAACTAAAATGTTAACAATGTTTGTGGAGAGTAAATATTATGTTTTATGTCCTTAATCTTGGAGCGACTAGTGTTGTCAAAAGTACCGACTTCGTTACCAAGAACACAGGGATCCGCTGATAAAAGCCTGCATTCAAACGCTCCTGTGTGTATCTGTGTAAGTGCTTGGTGAAGAGTGGCAAAGATGTCCATTTACAACATTCTAAAGCGTTGATCATTGTAGCCAATCACAGACGTATCTGTTGAGCGCATGAACACAATGGCCGATCAGAGGTGTTTAAGAATACGTTCAATGGCGCTCAAAATACTAGTGGACAATGCTGGTATTGTCACATTTTTAAAATGTCAGTACCAACTTGGTACCGAAGTCGGTACTTTTGACAACACTAGGAGAAACTAAATGTTGTGAATTTAGAACAATGGAAGAGAATGGAACCAATCCGTAAACGTTAAAATACTCTCTGATTTTAATAGTATAGCCACAAGACATAGACAGTATGCATGTTAAGATTTTAGCGTGAATAAAATCCCTCACTTGCCTTTTCTGTGTAGTTATATCCAATATTATAGTTTTTTTTTTTTTTTTTTTTTGCTTTGACACCTTAAAACCCTAAAACAGCCATAAAAATATCAATAACAACTTTCCAACTCAAATATTACATTTTGACTGTTGTGAACCGGCGACAGAGTCATGGGCGGCCAAGGCTCATTGATGCATGTGGGTAGCGAAGGCTGGCCTGTGTGGTCTGATCAAACAGACGAGCTACTGTCGCTCAAATTGCTCAAGAAGTTAAAGGAGTAGTTCACTTTTAAATAAACTTTTGCTGATAACTTACTCACCCCCATGTCATCCAAGATGTCCATGTCTTTCTTTCCGCAGTCAAAAAGAAATTAAGATTTTTGATGAAAACATTCCAGAATTTTTCTCCATAATGGACTTCAATGGGCTCCAAACGGTTCAAGGTCCAAATGACAGTTTCAGTACAGCTTCAAAGGGCTTTAAACGATACCAAACGATACCAGACAATGAATAAGGGTCTTATCTAGCGAAACGGTCAGTTTCTGCGAGAAACCGAGCAGTATTTAAGCTATTATTTTACCTCTTATCAGATGAACGTGATCATCTCTGAGCATTGAGCTCAACTTCCGCTAAGTGAGGTCAAAATACGAGCTGGGTCATAGATATAATCGATATTAGATTCCTCATTCTATTGATCCATGCAACGCTAATGAGGTATCTACGTATACATCTATGACCACGTTCGTATTTTGACCTCACTTAGCGGAAGTTATGGTGGAGCTCAGAGATGATCATGTTCGTCGGATAAGAGGTAAAATAATAGCATAAATACTGCTCGGTTTCTCGCAGAAACTGATCGTTTCGCTAGATAAGACCCTTATTCATCGTTTGGTATCGTTTAAAGCCCTTTGAAGCTGTACTGAAACTGTCATTTGGACCTTGAACCGTTTGGAGCCCATTGAAGTCCATTATATGGAGAAAAATTCTGGAATGTTTTCATCAAAAATCTTAATTTCTTTTCGACTGCAGAAAGAAAGACATGGACATCTTGGATGACATGGGGGTGAGTAAATTATCAGCAAAAGTTTATTTAAAAGTGAACTAATCCTTTAATGCTGGTTCTGTTAAAGGTGTCAGAATATACAGTGCATCGCAGTTTGTTGCGTATAGGGCTTCATAGTCGCAGACCAGTCAGGGTGCCCATGCTGCCTCGATGGGTCTGGGCTGTTCTGGCAGCAAAAGGGGGACCAACACAATATTAGGAAGGTGGTTATAATTTTATGCCTGATCGGTGTGTGTGTGTGTGTGTATATATATTTAAAGGAACACGCCGACTTTTTGGGACTTTAGCTTATTATTTAATTCTGGGGGATACAGTGAATAAGCTAAAGTCCCAAAAAGTCGGCGTGTTCCTTTAAAAAGAAAGGTACATGTCTACATTTTTGTGGTATTCAACTTTATATGCCAATTTGTATTGAAGCAAGTTAACTTGTATTGAAGCAACCCAATATATTCCTTTAACTGATGCCTTCTCATTGGAAAATGAAGTATTGTAGAGGTATAGAGATATTATATTGCTCCACATAACCAGCTTCACCTGCCCACTATGTTTTGGAAGAGTGCTTCTCAGAAATATAAGCATTGTTTTCTGTTTGAGTGTGGGTGTGTATCATTTCCCCTCTGTTTGTATTCCATATGAATAGACCCAGTAAGATTTCCCTGTGGAATTCAGTGTGGATCTCATTTCAATGACAGAGCTAAACGTAGATGGAATTGATTGGTTGAGACATTTATACATCACATGATCAGGAGTCGTGTCGTGTGTGTTTGTGTGTTTATTGTAAGCCTCTGGAAATTCCTTCCTCCAATGGGACATGTAGCTGAAACCCTCTAGGGGCAGAGAGACATTAGCGTCTCTTTCTCACACGAGCGCTCCATAGTAACCGTATGCTGTCAGAGTTCAAAGTATTCCTCAGGTGATAGATCTAAAACCTGGATCATTATTACAGATCCACCTAGCCATGGAACAGTGGTACTGCTAGTGCTAGCAAATCCTGCTGCTCTGAGAACTATCGCTGACACTGCAGTTTTTTGTTGCTGATAGAAACGTGTGGGGAAAAGGCTCACAGTGGACTGTTGCAAGATGTATTAATTAATATTTATTGTGCAAAAAATGAGTCAGTTCACACCAATATTTTACATTAGCTGATCTATCTGTGATGCTAGCCTACTATAGGACTTGTTTAAAATCAGGGAAGTTATCCTAAATAAACAATTTCGTTACAATTTATGAGACGAAGCTGACATGTTATGCTTGTAACATGGAGTAACAGGTGAATTATGGAAAGAGGATGTTCAAGTTAAAGGTTGACTTTGATTTTTTTTTTCAGAAATATCGGATAAAACGCAGGGACACGGCTGTAAATTATTAACCAAGCTCTAAGCTATTATTTTTACAATATTTGCAAATGGAAATATGTAGCAAACAAGATAAATGCCTTCCAGGTGGGTCAAAAATACAGTGATTTAAAAATGTTTGTAGCATTGTATTTGAAGATTGATGTCTAATTAATAATATTTTCTTTAACCATTGCAAATAGGACTCCCGAACAGCATTATAGTCCTATGTGATATTAATCACACTTTTATTGACTAAAATACAAACATTTACCAAGAGTAATGCAGTGTGTATTCATTATTTATAGCCTACATGCTGTAGATAAATTGTTTCGCAACATTTTTATTTCATTTTATGGGAAACCAGGTTTCTTGTGCATTCTTTAAGCAAGTGCCATATCTGTGATACTTTATTAAAGAATGTTTTTTATATTAATCTTATCCTTTTGTCAGGACATAGTGGTTATATTTAAAAGATACACATTTGTGTTTTTCGAATGTTTAACACACATGAAACATGTTGCCGTTTGAGGGCAGATGAGTTTATGGAGAGTGAGTGATAATTTACAAAGTCTTGATTTTGTTTTTTGGGTCTACTAGAATAGGTTTTCATGCTTGATTTGTTCAAATTAAGTATTGTATTTAATATTAGGGATACTGAGGGATACTTTGAACTATGACAGCATAAGTTTACTTATATTAAACATTATTTTTCTCATATTTTATATTATTTTAGCACCACTCTTCCCAGTCTGTCAGTAACGCTCTGTTTAGTTCCTGTCTCTGTGAAGTCCCTCCTTCCGATTGGTCAGCTGGACCAGTGTGTTGTGATTGGTCTACCTCTTTGAGTGTGTTTTGGAAATGTCATTGTGTCGTGCATGTTTCTGGAAAAAAACTTAAGACTACACAGTTGAGGCGTTTCGGGGGGTAAGCACTGTTTTTTTCAGAAACAGTGCTTTCTGATATAGACAGAGAATAACTCCCTTTGGAGTGGACTTTATGCTTTGTAACTTTGCAGACTTTTTAATGCTCAAACAGCAACATTATATACTTAAGAAAATTGAAAATGTAAAAAATGCATAGGATCTTAATAGGATCCCTTTAAGAACATTCTAGTGAAAGACTCAGATTAATAAAAATAAAATAAAACATTAAACATTTTTAAATTAATGTTAGGTAAAGTTGCCTTATGTCTCAAGAATCTGCATATTTATTTATAAATAAGTAAGTGAATAAGTAAATAAGCGACGCTCTGTATCTGAATGACTGAACAGCATTGTGCTCTTGCCTTTGGAGAGGTAAGGAGCTCCAGGGAGAGTTGTGTGCAAGGTGTAAATCCTTTTATCTTTGCCTCTGGATGGAGTTTCTGACACAGACACTGAGGAAGAGCTTGATCCCATCATCAGCCTGCCTGAGGAGGGCACTGGAAGCCTGATTAGCATGCCAGTGTCACGCTCTCTCACCCTCAGCAGTGCCGTATCGCAGGAGAGCTGCCTGCGCTGTGTGATGTGACATTTCAGGAGGAGGTGCATCTGTTGTGTCACACAAATTAGGAGGTGTGGATCTAGAACCTCACTTGCTGGCCTTTTCTTGGAGACTTGGGTTGACCGGGGTTTGCTGGTGTCACAGAGGATTAATAATATTCATCTCAAAAGCAGAAGTGCTTCAGTCTAATTGCAAACATGGAAATCCTTCCTTTAATACTAGGAATAAACAAAGAGATTTTCATTTGCATGTGTGTGCTTTGTGCATGAATGCTCTGGTTTTCTATCTCAGCTTGTTCCAGTGAAGTAATTTAGCACCTGTCCTGTCTGCTGCTTGATATCGGACACATTGCAGGAGGCTGTCAGTGTTTTGCCTGAGTGTCTATCAATAAGTGGATTAAAGGCTGTTCACACTCCAGCATGAATCACACTCCAGTATGCTGTTTTACAGATTAAGACCCAATCCCCTTTTTATGTGGTAAAAGATTAGATGACTTTGGCCCCCGATGAGGAATTAAACCCATTTGTCAGGCCTCACACGTTGAGTAGGATTGTGTCCGTTTGTGTGTTTGTGTGTATCAACACATAAATTGCTGTGCATTTACAGTAGATGTCTGTGAGGTGTCGAAGGGTGACACCTCTGTCCATCTTTCATATTTGTCTCTCATATATGTCTCTCACATATCTATCTATCTATCTATCTATCTATCTATCTATCTATCTATCTATCTATCTATCTATCTATCTATCTATCTATCTATCTATCTATCTATCTATCTATCTATCTATCATCTATCTATCTATCTATCTATCTATCTATCTATCTATCTATCTATCTATCTATCTATCTATCTATCTATCTATCTATCTATCTATCTATCTATCTATCTATCTATCTATCTATCTATCTATCTATCTATCTATCTATCTGTCTGTCTGTCTGTCTGTCTGGAGTAGGAATAAAGGCTAAAGTCTTCTTTATTATAAACAATGTAGTTTGCATTTTTATATTAGCCTGGATGCCAGCCGAACTTAGCCACGCCTACAACATTTGAGGTCGGGAAGTTTGGTCTGGACTTGATCTGTTGTGGAGCAACTATGCTCGAACCAGAACTGTTTGTCCAATCAAATTGTCAGGGCGGGCTTTATACGATAATGGACAGATGATCAACAGTAATGTAATCGCCCACGTCACCAAAGAGTGAGGGTTGAATTCGTTCTAATCCTAAACGGAGAACTTGTTCGTATATACATTCACCTGTATTTTTTCGCTTAAAAATGATGACGAGTTGGTTAGTACTCTGTGTATTCTTAAATTATTTTTTACAACACCGGCAAAGATCGTTTACACTCATCTTCTTCTTCTACTTCTTCCAGCGTGCCTGCAGTTGAGTTCTGTTGACAACTATGCATCGCTCCGTTGCTCTGATTGGTTGTAGATCTATCCAATTGAGTGCAGAGGCATTTTCTTTCCTGGTTCGGTTGAAACACGCCTCATAATCACAGCCCAATGGAGCAGTATCAGACTCATATTCTACAACCCCAAATCAGAAAAAGTTAGGACAGTATGGAAAACGCAAAAGAAAAAAGAAAAAAAAGAAGTGATTTCTAAATTTACTTTGACTTGTATTTCATTGCAGACAATATGAACACAAAATATTTCATGTTTTGTCTGGTCAACTTCATGTCATTTGTAAATATGCATCCTTTCCTGTCATTCAGACCTGCAACACATTTCAAAAAAGTTGGGACAGGAGCAATGTAGGGCTAGTAATGAGGTAAAATTGTTAAATAATGATGTGATTTGAAACAGGTGATGTCAACAGGTGATTGTAATTATGATTTGGTACAAAAGCAGCATCCAAGAAAGGTCTAATCCTTTAGGAGCAAAGATGGGCCGAGGATCGCCAGTTTGCCAACAAATACGTGAGAAAATTATTGAAATGTTTAAAAACAATGTTCCTCAAAGAAGGATAGGAAGAGATTTTGATATTTCACATTCAACAGTGCATAACATAATTAAAAGATTCAAGGAATCTGGAGGAATTTCAGTGCGTAAAGGACAAGGGCGCAAGCCTAAGCTGAACAACCGTGATCTCCGATCCCTCAGGCGGCACTGCATCAAGAATCGTCATTCATCTATAAGCGATATCACCACATGGGCTCAGGACTACTTTGGCAAACCTTTGTCAAGTACCACAATACGTAGTTACATCCACAAATGCCAGTTAAAACTGTACTGTGCCAAAAGGGAGCCCTATTTTAACAGTGTCCAGAAGCGCCATCGACTTCTCTGGGCTCGGAGGCATCTGGGATGGACCATCACACAGTAGAAACGTGTACTGTGGTCAGATGAATCAGTATTTCAGGTATTTTTTGGGAGGAATGGACGCCGTGTGCTTCAGACCAAAGAAGAAAAGGATCATCCAGACTGTTACCAGCAACAAGTCCAAAAGCCAGGGTCTCTCATGGTATGGGGTTGTGTCAGTGCCCTTGGCAAAGGTAACTTGCAATTCTGTGAAGGCACCATTAATGCTGAAAAGTACATAGAGATTTTGGAGCATAATATGCTGCCATCAATAAGATATCTTTTCCAGGGACGTCCATGCATATTTCAACAAGACAATGCAAAACCACATTCTGCACACATTATAAAGCCCTGGCTGCGGAGGAAGAGGGTACGGGTACTTGACTGGCCTGCCTGCAGTCCCGACCTGTCTCCAATAGAGAATGTGTGGTGCATTTTGAAGCGCAAAATGCGACAACGGAGACCCCGTACTGTTGCCCACCTTAAGACTTGTTTGCAGGAAGAATGGTACAAAATTACTCCTGAAACACTTCATCACTTGGTGTCTTCAGTCCCTAAACGTCTTTTAAGTGTTGTGAAAAGGAATGGCAACATTACAAAGTGGTAAATGCTTTACTGTCCCAACTTTTTTTGAAATGTGTTGCAGGTCTGAATGAGAGGAAAGGATGCATATTTACAAATGACATGAAGTTGACCATACAAAACATGAAATATTTTGTGTTCATATTGTCTGCAATGAAATACAAGTCAAAGTAAATTTAGAAATCACTTTTAAATCACAGAAATCTTTTTTTTGCGTTTTCCATACGGTCCCAACTTTTTCTGATTTGGGGTTGTAACTAGAATCTGAGTATGACGACGACGACGGCTAGTTTTATATATGAAAAACACAATTTTATATTTGCGTTTGTGACCTTGGACCACAAAACCAACGTCATAAGGGTAAATTTTTTGTAATTGAGATTTATACACAATCTGAAAGCTAAATTAAGCTTAAAGATAAATAAGCTTTCTATTGATGTATGGTTTGTTAGGATAGGACAATATTTGGCAGAGATACAACTATTTGGAAATCTGGAATCTGAGGCTGCAAAAAAAGTCTAAATATTTCTTACTTAAATTAAGGAAAAATGTATATTTCTTATAAAACTGTATTTTATGTATATATTTTATTTATATTTTATAATTTTTTTTTCAGAAAATGGCCAAAATTTGCAACGTTTCTATAGCTTTATATGTTTGACCATTATTAAGCATGTAAACCAAGAAAAATGAATGATGATATTAATATCGTATTAATGTACTGTATAAGTTATCATATGAAATCATATTCAGATCATATACACATTCCCTATATCTGAATTTCCTGAAAGTATTTAATCCTTTGCCTGCATCCCATCCAGGATACAGCAGTAACTAAAAGCAAATGTTTACAGATATGTTGGTCTGTGTGACTATCCCACTTGCGTCAGACCAAAGGTTCTTCATCTCTCTCACTCTCTTCTCTCCCTTTCTCCCTCTCTCTCTCTCTCTAAATGTGTGAAAATGAAGCGAGAAAGCGAGTGTTTTAAGCAGGTCACCATATGGTTTCTCTACTGTACATGCACTGTCCTCTTTTACACCAAGGTGCTCCATTAGTGACCCATTGGACACACTCCAGCAGCTTCAGTAATGGGGCTCTTTTCAGGTGTACATATACGTGTGTGTGTGTGTGTGTGTGTGTGTGTGTGTGTGTGTGTGTGTGTGTGTGTGTGTGTGTGTGTGTGTGTGTGTGTGTGTGTGTGTGTGTGTGTGTGTGTGTGTGTGTGTGTGTGTGTGTGTGTGCGTGTCTGTGTATCTGTGTGTCTGTGTGTGTGTAATGAAGTTTCTGCTTGTTTGATTAGTGATTAAACATTCAGGCAACACAAGCACAATCGGCTGGCTCAGCCGAGCTAATTGCATTCCCTAAGGAGATGATCCTAGCACAAGTCGTCCAATCCTCCTTTCACGGATCGGACCTCATGAGCAGTCCTATATCTGTGCGCATCAGCTCGTGTGCGTGCGTTGGCCATTGCGTTGTGCTTTGTGCCTGTTCGCGTCTGTTTCAGTTTAAAGGCTCATTAAAACCGGTGCTATAAATAGATGCATATGTTCCCTTGGCCGCAGCGGTGCATTAAACGTGTTAGCTTTTTCTCACTCTTCGACTGCATTGTGTCTGGCCTATCCTGATGCGTTCCCTGCTCCTGGAGGACGCGGGAATCCCGACGCTACTGCACAATCCAGTATAGACTTGTCCAGTTACATCAGGCTGAATGTGTCTTTCTCTCACATCTGTCCCCCAGAACACAGGTGCATGAGGCCAGTGGGAGTATTTCAAAACAAAAATAACACATGGACAAAGATTAGTGCACATAGGACATCTGTCTTTAAGCATCAAGGGTCTCTTTTCTTGTCTTTGCTTGTTGTGAGAGTCCGGGGTTTCATGAAGAGGAAAAATGCACATGTATGTTTACATAGCTTTACTTTGGGGACAAGATTGCAGAAGCTTCCCTTGGGAATGTCCTCAAAGGTAAAATTATAAATATTTTTAGGGTTAGGAGTAGTAGGCTAACATTATAAATAGGGTTATAATTAGCTGTATATAAAAGACTATAATGCTGTCTATTATGGTATGTCCTCATTTAAAACAGGTGTTTTAAAAAAAAACATTTTGACTAAAATATGGGGACTTTCTAAAAATGTAATTGCAGATATATAATATAATGTATAAACATCAAATTATACTGAGAGATAAAGGTATTCTATTATAAAAGGAAAAGTAGCTTCAAAGCCAGAAGTTTCTTACATAGTGTCTATATATAAAGTAGGGCTGTCAAAAGATTAATCGCGATTAATCGCATCCAAAATAAAAGTTTGTGTTTAAATAATATATGTGTGTGTACTCTGTTAATTATTATTTATATATAAATACACACACATTCATGTATATATTTAAGAAATATTTGCATGTATATACTGTATATACAGTTATATAATCTATAATATATATACATAGAAATGTTTTATATATAAAAATAATATTTTTTTCTTAAATATATACATGCTTGTGTGTGTATTTATATATAAATAATAATTAACAGAGTACACACACATATATTATGTAAACACAAACTTTTATTTTGGATGCGATTAATTGCGATTAATCTTTTGACAGCCCTAATATAAAGTAATAACAAATTTAGTATATGTGTTAATAAATATTGTTAATATGTTAACATGGTCACCTTTTGACAACCTTAAAAATACATTTGGTAAAGTATTGTTTTTTCTCAAATTTTCTTAAAGACACTTCTGTCCTTTTCCTGTTCTCACAAGTATGGCAATCACAAGTAAGCAAACACCCGAAACATCCTAGCAACACTCTAGCGACTGCCTATGACACCCTAGCAACCACAAGCGAATGTGCTAAAACCTCTCTAACACTAGCGATGTGCTTAAAACCATTCAAAATATCTTGGCAGCCACATAGCAACACCCTGACCAATAATTGTAGTATTGTGTAAAAACTTAGTTAAAATGATTCAAAATCAGACATGCCAAATAAAAACTATTTCAAAAACAAGTAATCTCTGAGCATCCCCTTCTATTCTAAGTTGAAATAATGCTAGTTTGCATTCTCAGTGCCCATATACAGATGAGATCTGTCAGTGGTGGGTTACATTATCAGGCCACTGTCCTCTGTCAGACCTCATTGTGCCGTCAGCATCATAGAGAAGATCCCGGCTGACACGCACACACCTTCCTATACATCTCCAAATGTAGCCAATCACAGACTTGTGGCGCTCGGCCGCACGGGGACCTGAGCAGCCTGGAAAATGTAGCTGATGATGGACTGCTGTGGGTTTAGAAAAAGAGGGAAAAATAAGGCAGTGACACAACAAACTGTGACCCATGCTAGTCCTGTTAATTCATCATCTACAGGCCTGGCAGCTCTAAAGAAACTATGTTACTGCTTGGTTCAAGATGACTGGTGGATATATGTGATGCCGTGAAGAACAGGATCACTTTTGAAAAGTGGGGAGTGTGGCTAATACTGAGGCTAAAGCTAATGCTAATACCAATAATTCAATCATTCAGACAGTTTTTTTTGGCCTTAAACTAGCAAAAGTGGATTCGGACATGCCCTTAGTGCACCTGCCCCATACACTTCAGACCATGGCGTCAGATGGGTAAAATAGGGCCCATATAGTTCGTCATAACATCGTGATATACATCATATAAATAATTAACCTCCTATATTGCTAAATGTATCCAATTTTTCATATCAACAGAAGAAAATATGCCGGGATAACCTGGCTTCTCTTGAGCCTCCCCTGTTATAGTTAATGATTTGCTAAAGCCCACCCACCCGCACGTTGACGTGATTGGTGGTAATGTATTTTGTACTAATGCAGAGTTCACACAGCCTTGTCACTTATTTCCTTGTCATTCTTGCGTGTGTTTGGTTGTGAAACGTAGTTTGAGGACGGGACTGAGCTGTCTGCGATTCTTCCTCTTGTACAGTCATGCAGTGTGAAACCCCCTGTCGCCGATGCGAAAAGTAAAAAGATTAAAAGTACCATAGTAAAAACATGTAATATTGAGTTAATACATACAAAAACACATTTCTTCTGGAATTTAAATATCGGCGGTTTCACACTGAGAAACTGCGCAATGTTGTGGCATCTTTGCTTTGATTCTTACTGTGAGTGACGACATGTTGACCACTGTAAGGTGGCGGGCTCGCCAACGTGTCTGGAGTGGTCAAATGTGGAATCTATGTTAAAGCATATTAAAAACACCACGTAGACATATAAACAACATTAAAACTTGATTTTCACCACAGGGGGTAAATAAATTATAAATAGGTTGTGATGAAATCTGAGCTGCGGTCTCTTTGGAAAATCTTAAACTGTGGGCATTCCGGGCATACCCAGTTTGTGCATCTAGGTGAGATGGAGAATAATGTTGGGTTTATGGTAAATTAGCCTCCAGAGCTTCTTGACACCCAGTATTGTGCACTTGTGTCTCTCTACTTGATTCATGCGGCTTCCTGTTTACCGCTTTCCTCTGGGTTCATTTGACAGGTCAGTGCATAAATGCATTATGTATTTCACATCACATCATGCTCATTTCTCCTCAGCTTTAGGACAGCTCTCAAATCCCATAATCCTTTGGAGCTCCTTTACTACAGTGCCCACCCGTCTCTGTCTGTCTGTCTCGCTTTCCTCCTGCTTAAATCAGGTGGTCTCTTGTGCTCACACACAAGCACACACTTGTGTATTGCATATACATGCACACGAGATCCACATACGCATACACCCACACAAAAAAACACACACACACTTGCTCATGTGGAAAGGGGTTTCCAGGATCTGCCAGAATTAAGCTACAAATATGCTCAACGCATCAGTAATCAAGACAATGTGGATCAGCCAGGCTTTTCAGGTAACGTCTGGCAGAATGAGTTCAGGTTTCTGTCACAATCTGACACCGTTTACTCCTGGTTTTAACAGGCGTCTCGACTGATCACAAGTAGTCAGCCGAGACAGATCGACAGATCTTACAAAGTGTTTAAGCAGGTTTACATCTGTATATTACATATTAGCTGCTTAATAATTTTGTGAAAACCATGAAACATTTGCTTCAGGATTCTTTGATGAATAAAAAGTTCAGAAGAACAACATTTATTTGAAATGGATAACTTTTGTAGCATTGTAAATGTCTTTAGTGTCACTTTTGATCAATTTAATGTATCCTTGCTGAATAAAAGTATTCATTTTGAATGGTAGCGTATTTTCAAAATGGACTAGTAGGCGGGTTGACTATTCAAATGTTCAATCTCTGAATAATTAGGCTGGTTCAGTGATCTTGAGATCTTTTAAACAACACGTATGGAGTGAGATGCTGGAAAAAGCCATGAATCAACAGACAAAAATGTCTGTCTTAATATGTATGACTGTATTTAAGATAATAAGTTTAAAGAGGAAGCTTCTCTAATGCTGCGTCCCAATTCGCATACTATCCGTACTAAATAGTATTTGAAAAAAGAATTAGTATGTCCCAAATCTTAGTATGTTGAAAAAAGTATTCCAAAGATTCCCGGATGGTTTACTATTTCCGGTCAGAATCCGAAGTGCAGATCGATGCGCACTCTAACGGCTGATATTGCCCACAACCCATTGCGAGATGGACGAGGATTCAATTAGAACTACAAACGCGGATAAAAAGTGTTTAAAAAACTACAAACATGACGGTTACGCGAGTCTGACGGTTAAGTGGAGAGGATTAGATAAATTGGTTTGAGTGAGCAATTATCAGTATTTAACCTGACGAAAAGATATTTATTCAATATTATCCACATTATATTTCTCCTTCAGCAGCATTGAGAACTTTTGTAATGATACGTTTGGCCATTAACTTTGCAAACACATGAGAGGAGTCTCTGCATTAAAGACCCACGAAAGGCAGATCAACGAGCAACTACATTTCTCTCCGATACGGTAGGAAATTAAATTGAAAGTGGGGGATTTGAACTGTGACGATGATTGACAGGGCAGTTTAAACGGTGACAGGACGCACGTAACAGAGTCCGTTAAAGATGACGAAGTATGTCCCAAAGCTTGCATACTCTTCTGCTACACACTCAAAAGTATGTACTTTTTCTTCACAAAAAGAGTACATACTTTTAGGAAGTAGTATAATTAGGCGAATTGGGAAGCAGCCTAAGAGTTTTACCCTGTACCGTTCAGTACTTTTGACCTTTTACAGCAAAGCGTACTCTGGTTACAGCCCTTGTTTGTGTGAGTGTATTTTTGGGTGACCCACATCTTGTTGACAGGTTGGAATTTTTGCAGTAAGTGGTTTTGAGTGTATGGAAAAATCCCTTTCTTAACACCCTTTGTGTTACACAATACACCGGCGCTCAATATAGCACAGTACATGCTTTGATTCTCACGCCATCAATCTTTGTGGAGGGCGGAAGGTATTGAGACTTTATATGCAAGGGACTGGTCCATTTTTCAAAAGCATGCATGGACAAGGATGGATGAAGTCTGTGGGGAGCAGAGCTGGTTGGAGTCATGTTTTATCCAAAGCCCAGTGGGACCCTTGGAGGAAAGATTTCCACGGAAGCTCCAGGATGATTGGGATGCAGGGGGAGCGTCAGATCGGCAGGAGATTAGAGTGAATTGAGACATGTATCGGAGGAAGGGAGTGCTGCCTTTGATTGGGTACTTTTCTGGGTGGTTCACCATCCACAAACCCTGCTTTCATTCAGTTCTCTTTCATTTCTAGTTCCCTCTCTCACTCATTCTCCCCCTCTGACAGGTGCGGAATGATTTGACCAATGAGCTGGAGAAGGCAGACATCCAGATTGCAGACACTGAGAGTTTCTCTAATGATCCCTGTGTGAATGTGAAGAAACTGAAGGTAAGGACGCTTACAGGCCTCACTGAGAAAACATGAATAGCTCACAGCCCACGATGTTTATAAATGGATTTTAAATGGATTTCTTAGATGTAACTTTATGTGTTGAATTACTGGAAATTATTACTCCACTCGCTTGTATGGAAGTCACCAGAGTTCAAATTCAGCTTTGGGCAATTCCCAGTCCTATTATCAAATACCATTTATTTTATTTTATTTTTTAATTGACAAAAAAAAAAAGCTTGTTTTGAGCATAAATATAGCGTTGTAACATTTTGTGCTTAAAATGAAAATATAAATAAATAACAAATAAAACATGTGTCTGATTTTAACAATGTTTGTACTGAAAGAAAGACAAAAATAAGAGAAATTATGAAATTTAATAAGACAGTTTATTCCCCCTGAGAAAACGGTGCCATTTATGTATTTTAAAAAATGCTGTTTCTTTTTTTATAGATTAAAAAAAAAAAACATTAATTATAGACATTCAACATTACAGTATAACTGAAAACTATCAATTTCAACATTTATTAAGCTTTAAAAAAACGTTTAAGTTTTCTAAGTGAACTTAAAACAATCTTCACATAAACCCTTTATAATAAATGTCATATTTACCTGTGGACTTCCTACCTAAAAATACAGAAATTGAGTTATCAAAAACTTTACAGTCTTCACTTCATAAATGATAGAATTAAATATAGATTAATTCTTATTAAAGCTACAATTTTCTGTTACCTTTGTTCTTTGATTAGCATTAATGGTCAAAGCAACGGATTTATTATGATTCTGTCACTTTAAGACCTGCCGCTGCCGAACATGATGCGGCGGATCTGAAACGCATCTCGCAACTCACATTCAATGATATGCTAATGAGTTGTGTTGTCATTGTTTTAACCATTACGGGCATGGCTTTGGATGATTCTTTAAGATAATACTGAAATGTTTTTTAGTCATTATCATAAACAAATACAGTGGCAGGAATGCCATGATACATTTATTTGGGTCTGTGTATGATATGAATAGCCATTGTTCCATTGTTGTCTGCTGCTTCTCTTACTTTGCAATATCCAACTAAAGGTTTGTTCCCACCTTTTTTTGCTGAGTCATTTTTTTTCACCATGAAACTATTATGACTTCTATTACCTTCCTGACTTAGTACCTCCATTATCGCAATTCCCCAAATGGCAAAGAACTGCTGAAGAACTGTTTCTTTAAATTTTGCACGCTCAGATTTTTCACCAGTTGACAGCGCCTCTGTAAATTTGACATTATATTTCACATTGAAACACATTGAGTCTGGGACGGCAGTCACCCGGGTTACATTATATAGAAACATGTTGAGACTTTTGAAACGCCTATCTGCTTTAGGTGGGCTACCCTTCGCTATGCAAATGTGGGAAAGTCTCGCAACCATGCTCTTGATAAAAGCAAAGCGAGTGGTGACTGATGTCCTGGGGCAGCCTGGCATGGATCCAGCCTCCTTTTTGACTGGGTGGAAGAAGCTTGTGTCTGCCAGGACTCCAGGACAGCTGGAGCCACTTACACAGCTGGAGGGATTCAGGTTAAGTGCCCACGCCGTCGGGAGCGGCAGCAGGCTTTGTAACGGCTGCTGATTGTGAAGCAAGAAGCGCCTGACCCAAGCAGTCGGCCCTGAAAAGGGATGCGGGAGTATTTCACACAATAGCTCCAAAATCTCAGCATGTTCTTTGGCACCACTGCAGAGGGTGGTTTTGTGGCAAATGAGACAGTCTCAAGGAAACCGTTTCCCACAAGCCACACATTCACTTTCAAACAGCGTTTGAATGCGGTCCCATTGCGAACGGCATTTATGTCACTATAGTCGAGTTTAGAGCAGGTCTGGGATCAGTTTTAATGCATCCGCTGTGATTTTACCTGTAAACGCTACTTTTTTCAGAGCTGTCGCTAGCCCACCCACCGGAGTCATTATTTTTTCTCTTCTGCTTGAACATGATAGTTTTCATCTTGAGCAGCTCATTAGCAGCTCCCGTAGCCTCCTGCTTGAGGATAACATCCCGAGAGGAAAAAACTAAAAAATGGATTCAGAGATGATTCTTAAAGTCGCTGGTGGGCATTTCAATATCCTGGCAGCTGTGACACATCTTTTGATGGATGGGGCTGCGGCGACCCTCAAACAAGGCTGTCTGACTTCCACCTGAAATTTTCATTGGCATTTGCTAGAATCAAGGGCAATTAAGAGGGTAGAGAGGGATTTTATTAGATCCTGATGCACAGAATGAGAAAAAAGGTACTTAATAACCTCAAGAATATGCAGGTTTATATATTGAAGTATTAGCATAGCCTTTAGCACATGACAGGTGCGTACAGAGCATTTTCATGGATTCAGTCTTGGCTTCATGGTCTCAGTGGTCCTTTGCATAGAGATCCTGCTCTAGCGATGGATTGATCTTCATGATTGTGGCAGAACGGAAAAATCCGGATGCCACTTCTTTACTTTCACTTTCATTGCACGAACGGTAAAAGGGAGGTGTGCATATCAATTAAGGAGGGAAGTGAATATAAGGGTGGAGCGCACACACCGGAGGGGGAAGAGACGTCACAAGTGAACACAGTTGACTTGTGAGTGGTGGGAGAGAAGTCGAGTCCGGTACCGTGGGGAGTGTGGCTCGTGTTCCTGTCGGCCGGACGTTTCCAGATCTGCTACACGAGCTTGTGAACTGGCGCAAAGTTACCTTCACGTCTAAGCATCGCTAAGCCATCCAAATGGGAACGCTGGTTGTATCCAGGATCATCGTTGAGTCCACTACGGTCCCTAGACACTCTTCAATAGCCCTGTGATCAGCTGCACTTGGGTCAGTGACGAAAATCCTTTCATTTCCCCAAACAATCGAGCACTGACGCGCTCTCTCTCCGACACACCCACACACACCCACACGCACACACATACATACACGCACACATACACAAACATATACAGATTGAGTCTATTGTTGGTTTATTTTTATTTTTTTGTGGTGGTGATTCTATTACCCTTTCTACGAAACTACTTTTTCATTAGTGTTTTTGTTTATGGACAAATTTGGGTTTAAAATGGACATGTGAATACATTGCATGTGAATGAACTGTGACGTCTAAATGCAAACCACTAACCAAGAGAATAAATAGTGGGGTCTGAAATTGTTCATCTGGTCTTTGTTTTGTTTTGTTTGTTCCTTATGAGTTATATATATTTTGTTGTTGATGTTTTTTTTTGTTTATGACTGTATTGTTCATATTTATCAAACTAAGTTTAAAGGGTTTTTCTTATTTGTGGTGGGTGTTTTATGTAAACCCATTTGAGTAAAAACTTGGAAAAACAAAAGACTGAATATTTTGAGTTTATTGAATGTAACGGGTGGTTATTTAAAACTATCCTGTGTTTTTTGGTGGCAGGCCTATACCTGCCTGGCGCCCGAACAAGTTTGAGTAAAAAACCAAAAACAATTTATTTGAACACTGAGTTGTGAATTGTTGTTTTGGGGGTCACCACCGTTACAGAGTGGCGCCCGAACAGGGACTTGAACTGTGAAACTTGAACTGTGAAACTTGAACTGTGAAACTTGAACTGTGAAACTTGAACTGTGAAACTTGAACTGTGAAACTTGAATTAAAAATCAAGAATTCTGAATGTGAAACATGAACTATGAACCTTGAACTGAATCATGATTTAAACTTGGTCTGAAAAAAAAAAAAAAAAATTGTTTTTTCTTTTAACTACAAATAATACAACACTGAGATTGTGTTTGAACTGAAATACTGCTCTTTGTTGGGATTTATGTCTTTTGATTTCATTGTTTAAAAAAAAAAAAAAAAAAAAAAAAAACTGTTTATTGTGATTTGGGATTTTTGTCATTTAATTTTCATTTGTGGGGAAATTGTATATGACACACGTCCCCAAATGCCTGACGTATAGTTTGACTGAACTGTGAGGAGTTATCCTTGTTATATCAAGTTAAATTACTGAAGTTTTTTTTCTCTTTTTGGTGAAACAATTGTGTGAGCAAATTGGCAAGTGTGTAACTTCTGAAGAAATTACATAAGGGTTATTTCAAAAAAGTTGTTGGAACTGTTTATTTAACCTTGTAGTTTATTATTTTGCCCCTTTTGAACATTGTAGTTTATTTTGCCCTGGTTTGTTATTTTGCCCCAGTTTATTTTTCCCCTAAAAAAAGACCCAGTTATCCATTTACTGATTTTTTTTATTTTACACACAGTTCACACTTCCATCAACATGACTTCCACACCTTCCCCATCTCCATCCATTTGTGTGGATATTGATGTCCCTGAAGTGGAAACTCCCATGTGGACAGCAACAGCCCCCATCACCCTTTTCCCTTACACCCCTATTATGCCCCAAACTGACCCCACCGGAACCAGTGTGCGGTTTGCCACTTCCCCCTTGACTGTTAGCACTCCAGTACAAACCCTCACTTGGGAACCTCCCAGCGCAGACCATATGCAGCTTTGCTCATCACCTGAATCTTCTCCACCATCTTCTGTGGGACAACAGGATTTGCAGGATTTACCTCGTGAACTTCCCACACCTGGCAGAGGGATACAACACCTTACCCAACAGGTAAAAGGAGATTTGGACTTCTTAAAGGGGTCTAGCCAAAAACAGGGGAGTGCAATTATTCAACTTACCCAGGAGGTAAAGGACAAGGCTGCTCAACATACAACAGATCTTTCCAATGTGGTAACTAAGATGGCGGACAACCAGCAACAGTTACTCGAGTGCATCTCTAAAAACAAACAATATGTGGAAAGCGAGATGGATCAGTGGACCAAAGCTACCAAACTTATGATTGCTGATGAACTGACAAATGTAAAGACTGCCCTTGTATCTGAGGTACGTTTCTTGGTTGAACAGCTTCAGGTAGAAATTCAAAAGGATCTGAAAGTCATGCGCAAGAACCTGCAGACTAGTCAAGATGAACTCTACCAAGAACTTCATCAATGTAAAAAGGAAGTGGCAGAGCTTAGCACTAACACTCGAAAATTCCAATCAGACCTGACAAAACAATTTGAAACTGAAAGAAAAGAGATGACGGATCAACCAAAAGAGGTATCCTTATCCACACCAGTTTCCCTTTCCTCACCACCCAGCCCAGAAGTGCACACCACCACATCTTCCATTGCTACGGCAGCAAAAAGTGATCATCTTCGACTAACATTCCCCACATTTGGAAGGCCATCCGATGATGCAGATCCTTTAAGTTATTTAACTAGATGTCAGGATTTTTTGGCATTACACCCTTTGTCGGATGTGGATCTTCTGGCTACTTTTCGCACCGTCTTACACGGGACTGCACGTGACTGGTGGGAAGTTGCTCGCTCTTCCATTTTCTCCTGGACTGAATTCGAAGCAGCTTTCCTCTCCGCTTTCCTGTCAGAGGACTATGAAGATGAGTTGGCAGAGCGAGTCAGGACTAGGACTCAAGGAGAACGAGAACCTATCAGAGATTTTGCCTTCTCCTACCGAGCATTGTGCAAAAGATGGAAGAGCACATTAACAGAATGTGAAATTGTAAAAATGATTTTAAAAAATATCAAACCTCACCTCGCCAGTCAACTCCGCAGTCGTGTGTCTACAGTGGAAGAATTGGTGAAGTTGGGTCATCAATTTGAAAAGGACTTCGAGCAGCAACTCCGGTATGATGGAGGCATACACCCTAAACAACCGTCTATGGCACCACGACCTCCTGTTAATCGCTCTGTGGACAAGTCCCAAGTTCAGTGCTGGCGGTGTAAAGGACACCATTCCCCAGGGAACTGTCCTTATTTTACATCCCTTTCAAGTCAGCCATCCCAGCAGCCTCAACCCTCTCACAACAAACGACCTCCTCAAAATCCAAAACCGGGTGGGTTACCCTCCAACAACACTGTCTCAGCCACAACTGCATCGCCTATCACGTCCAGTCTGAAAACGAACCAGGTTATTGACCACAAACAGGTCACAGTACCCCAACAGCTAGTAGTCCCTATCACCATTGGGCCCTGGAAAGGTAAAGCTATTGTGGACACTGGAGCTAGCTATACTCTTATACATGAGAGTTTATGGAAGGATCTTAACCCTCAAGAGAGTCTCCATCCCTGGACCTTAGGGCCTCTATACCTAGCAAACGGCGAGGCTGAAGTTCCACTTGGGTGGATAAATGTGCAGATTAACCTTCATGACACAAATACTTCTATGCGAGCTGTAGTCCTTACGTCCACATCCCTGACTTATGTAGCAGTGTTGGGATTAGATTTCATTTTCCTGAGTGGCCTCCAACTTAATGTCGCAGATAGGAAGTACTCATTCAAATGTGCTCGGGAGGAGGAATACTACTTCCAACTGGGACAAGCGAGTGTACCTACAAGTAGAGTTCCATGCCAAAGAAAGCCAAGGAAATACAAGGGGTACCAACAGAATCTTTCCTTACTAAGTGCTGTTCCTCCGTCACAACCTCTACGGGCAGCTCGAGATGTAGACACTACCACCACAGAGGATCAAGTTTTAATTGCAAATGCAGTGAGAGAAGCAACTTTACCTCACAATGATGAAGTTCAGCTACGCCACCTGTTGGAGTCCCATCAAACAGTGTGTACCCGCCGACCCGGACGTACGACAGTTCTTCAGCACTGCCTGTACACTCGTCATCCGGTACCCATTAAACAACGGCCCTATCGGCTCACACCTGCCAAGCAAGCCATAGTAAAGGAACAGATGGAAGACATGTTGAAAGCTGGCATCATAGAACCCTCTTATTCAGCATGGGCCTCACCAGTTGTCTTGGTCCCCAAGAAAGACGGAAGTCTCAGGTTCTGTGTTGACTATAGAAAGGTCAATGCCCTCACCGAGAGTGATGCATATCCAATTCCTAATATCACAGAGATCCTGGAGTCGCTTTCTGGTGCAGCCATTTTTTCAACTCTTGACCTTAACAGCGGATATTGGCAGGTACCCATGGAACCTGAGAGCAAGCCGAAGACCGCCTTCATCACATCGGGGGGGCTGTACCATTTCAATGTGATGCCTTTTGGTCTGAAAAATGCCCCAGCAACCTTTCAAAGGCTGATGGAGATAGTCCTAAGAGAATTGCTTGGAACCATATGTTTCGTCTATATTGACGATATCATCGTTTACTCCCCGTCTATGACCCAGCATTTCCTTCACATCCAGACCATCCTCCAACGGTTGCAATCAGCTGGGTTGACATTAAACCTAAAAAAATGCAAGTTTTGTCTTCAGGAGATCAACTTCCTTGGTCACGTAGTGAACAGACAGGGGATTACCGCTGACCCAAGCAAGGTGGAAGCAATCCGCACCTATCCAGTTCCACGTAATCTTAAAGAAGTCCAGCGCTTCCTAGGGTTGGCTGGATGGTACCATCGATTTGTGCCAGAGTTCTCTAGGATTGCTGAGCCTCTCAACACCCTAAAAAAGAAAGGACAATCATTTCAGTGGACATCAAAATGCCAACAAGCTTTTGAGTATCTAAAAGCATGCCTTACCTCACCACCTATCCTTGGACACCCGAATCTCCAACTCCCCTTTACAGTGTACACTGATGCAAGCGACACCGGCTTGGGTGCTGTGTTAACTCAGCGGAAAGAACAAGGTGGTGAGGAAGTGATCGCTTACGCCAGTAGGACTCTAAATAAAGCTGAGACAAACTATGCTACCACCGAAAAGGAATGTCTTGCAGTGGTATGGGCTCTGGATAAATGGCAGCATTACTTAGAACCTCGACTGTTCACAGTAATTACCGACCATTCCTCGTTGCAATGGGTGATGAGTTCCACAAAAACAACCAGTCGACTCATCAGATGGGCTCTTCGGCTACAAAGATATGACTTTGTGATGGAGTACAGGAAAGGGAAGTTGAATGTAGCACCTGATGCTCTTTCACGAATGAACTACCTACCTGGGTGTAGTGTGTACACCAATCAGAAAGAGGAGTCAGAGTTTCCTATCACCCCTGAAAGCATCTGGGAAGAACAACATCAGGATCCTGAAATTGGAAAAATATTTCAGGCATTAGCAAAGAATGAACTCACTGAGAAGGAACAATATGCAGTATTGGAAGACAAATTGTATCACACCACTCACCTGAGCGATGGCCGAGTCCATTACCGTGTTGTCATTCCCAGCAGCCTTGTACCCAACATTCTCCAGTACTACCATTCCAATCCCATGAGTGGACATCTTGGAATTTTCAAGACGTATAAAAGAGTACAAGACGTTGCCTACTGGTCTGGCATGTGGACGGATGTCAAAAAACATGTTAAGAGGTGTGTAAAGTGTCAAACTCTCAAGAGTGATAACAAAAAAATGGCAGGAAAACTTCAACCAATCACTACATCACGACCCAATGAAATGCTGGGAGTAGATATAATGGGCCCACTGCCTAAAAGCACCAAACAACAGGAGTACTTACTCGTCTTTGTTGACTATTTTTCTCGATGGGTCGAGCTATTTCCTATGCGGCAAGCCACTGCTAAGACGATTGCTGAAATCTGGCGAAGAGAAGTGCTGACTCGTTGGGGTGTGCCTGATTACATCTTGTCTGACAGAGGAACCCAATTTGTCTCTGCAGTATTCACGGAATTGTGTGCGAAGTGGAATGTCACACACAAATTAACCACTGCTTACCATCCGCAAACGAATATGACCGAAAGAGTCAACCGTACTCTGAAATGTATGATAGCTTCCTTCATAGAAGAGAATCACAAAGGTTGGGACCTCTACCTTCCCGAGTTTCGTTTTGCACTCAATACTGCAGTTCAGGAAACAATTGGAATGACGCCTGCTGAGCTCCATCTGGGCAGAAAACTTCAGAGTCCGGTGGACAAGTTGTTGCATGGACACCACCTTTCTCCCTCTGGTCCTTCATATGATGTTGTTCATCAGTTGTCCCAGCTACAGAGAAAGGCAGCAGAAAACTGCAAAAGAGCTCAAACGAGACAGTTGAGAAGTTATAACAAAAACAGAAGAGATGTCTCCTTCCAGGAGAAAGATCGCATATGGGTAAGAAACTTCCCTCAATCTAGTTCACAACGTAATTTTAGTGCTAAGCTGGCACCAAAATGGAAGGGACCATATCGGATAATTCAACAGTTGGGGCCTCTCAACTATCAAGTTGCGCTGGAAACCACAGGAGAAGACGTGCGCACGGTGCATGTATGCAATATGAAACCTTGTTTCCCTACTGCAAAAGAAATTGAAGAACGTACTCTGGAGAACCTCCGGGAACTCTTCCATGAGACCTCGGATGAGGATGAAGATTTCCTGGGATTTTAAAATTCACAACTATGCGTTGTCTTCTCAAGGAGGGGAGAGTGTGGCAGAACGGAAAAATCCGGATGCCACTTCTTTACTTTCACTTTCATTGCACGAACGGTAAAAGGGAGGTGTGCATATCAATTAAGGAGGGAAGTGAATATAAGGGTGGAGCGCACACACCGGAGGGGGAAGAGACGTCACAAGTGAACACAGTTGACTTGTGAGTGGTGGGAGAGAAGTCGAGTCCGGTACCGTGGGGAGTGTGGCTCGTGTTCCTGTCGGCCGGACGTTTCCAGATCTGCTACACGAGCTTGTGAACTGGCGCAAAGTTACCTTCACGTCTAAGCATCGCTAAGCCATCCAAATGGGAACGCTGGTTGTATCCAGGATCATCGTTGAGTCCACTACGGTCCCTAGACACTCTTCAATAGCCCTGTGATCAGCTGCACTTGGGTCAGTGACGAAAATCCTTTCATTTCCCCAAACAATCGAGCACTGACGCGCTCTCTCTCCGACACACCCACACACACCCACACGCACACACATACATACACGCACACATACACAAACATATACAGATTGAGTCTATTGTTGGTTTATTTTTATTTTTTTGTGGTGGTGATTCTATTACCCTTTCTACGAAACTACTTTTTCATTAGTGTTTTTGTTTATGGACAAATTTGGGTTTAAAATGGACATGTGAATACATTGCATGTGAATGAACTGTGACGTCTAAATGCAAACCACTAACCAAGAGAATAAATAGTGGGGTCTGAAATTGTTCATCTGGTCTTTGTTTTGTTTTGTTTGTTCCTTATGAGTTATATATATTTTGTTGTTGATGTTTTTTTTTGTTTATGACTGTATTGTTCATATTTATCAAACTAAGTTTAAAGGGTTTTTCTTATTTGTGGTGGGTGTTTTATGTAAACCCATTTGAGTAAAAACTTGGAAAAACAAAAGACTGAATATTTTGAGTTTATTGAATGTAACGGGTGGTTATTTAAAACTATCCTGTGTTTTTTGGTGGCAGGCCTATACCTGCCTGGCGCCCGAACAAGTTTGAGTAAAAAACCAAAAACAATTTATTTGAACACTGAGTTGTGAATTGTTGTTTTGGGGGTCACCACCGTTACATGATACAGAACTGAAGGAGGTGGAAACACAATGCTGAATTATTTACAGACTCAATCATGCAACACGAACGCTGGTTATAGAGACAGATATTGTGAATAGATACACTATTGTGCTTTTAATACATTTGGTCTTTATGTCTAACCTAGCAAAGCTACATGAAAAGCCTGCTTGCCTTTTTATTTTATTAATAGAGACAGTGAAAGAACAGACAAAAACAATATGGAAGAGATTGATATTGGGAATTTGACCAAGCTGGATTTGAAATTTGTTGATTTCCATACACCTTTTAGCCACTTTTCCTTGAACGCAAAATGTATCATTTATTCTCCAAATGTATTTGCAATCTGTTTGTTTGAGAGGCCCAATTGTGAGTGACCTAATAACATTTCAACCAATAGCACGAGTGGGGCCAGACTACCTGTTTTTCAGACAATGACAGATGGGAAGAGTGTTTGAAATCAGTCGAACAATGCAGTACTGTTTGGTGCTTCTAGTTGTGCAGATATTCAACACTTAACCTGTAATTTCAGAAGTGGTTGCTTTTATTTGTCTATTTTTTATATTGTTTTATGTTTATTTTTGTGCATTTTATTTCATGTAGTTATTGTGGAATAGTTCCTGGGTTAAGGATACAGCTTTGTGGTTACCAGCACACTTAGGATTGTTTTAACTGTGATATACTGTACATTTCACCATTATATCTGTTATATTTGAATCTTATTATGATTTAGCCTTTAAAGGGTTAGTTTACCCAAAAATGAAAATTATGTCATTAAATACTTACCCTCATGTCATTCCAAACCCGTAAGACTTTCGTTCATCTTCGGAATGCAAATTAAGATATTTTTGATGAAATCAGAGAGCTTTCTGACCCCTCATATACAGCAATGTCATAACCACTGTAAAGGCCCAGAAAGGTATCGCTTCATAACAATAAAGTTGAACCACTGTAGTCACATGGACTATTTTAACAATGTCTTTACTACCTTTCTGGGCCTTGAAAGTGGTAATGGCGTTGGCGTTGCAGTCTATGGGGGGACCGAAAGCTCTTGGATTTCATCAAAAATATCTTAATTTGTGTTCTGAAGATGAACGAAGGTCTCATGGGTTTGGAACGACATGAAGGTGAGTAATTAATGACGGAAATTTCAACTAATCCTTTAATGTCTAAATAATAATAAGATTTGAAAATAATGGTGAAATATACAGTATGTAATTTTGGCTGAACCTTTAACTACCCTTTTAATTCTGTTCTCTGTCCCCTCTCTGTAGGATAATGATGTTCGGATCATCATCGGTCAGTTTGATGAGAATCTGGCCGCTAAGGTCTTCTGCTGTGTAAGTTAGCCAAACTTAGTCACCATAACATGCACCGCCAGCCTCAGACTTACTGCAAAGGGCATTTTGGATTGGATTTCTTTAATTTAACAGTACATTTTCCACAGAAAAGCTTAACAGTTCTTTTTTTGTTTGAAATGAGATGACTGTTGAGTCCCTGATCTTGTGTGTGTGTGCTCCAGGCTTATAACCTGAACATGTATGGCAGTAAGTACCAGTGGATCATCCCAGGATGGTATCAGGGGAACTGGTGGGAGCAGGCAAACTCCACAAACTGCACCACTAAGAAGCTGCTGACAGCCATGGAGGGTTATATCAGCGTGGACTTTGAGCCCCTCAGTGCCAAACAGATAAAAGGAATATCGGGAAGAGTGAGTGTCTGCAATGCAATGCATCTCTCAAGTTATGAATGACATTTCTGATTTCTCACAGACAAAAAAATTCTACCATGTGCAATAGGAAAAATGTATACATTGAAATTTCTGTTTCAATAATTTCTCAATATTAGCTTTCCTCAATTTGTCCTATTGAAGTGAGTAGCTTAGACCAGGGGTTTTCAAACTTTATGATGCCAAGGACCCCCAAATATGATGAACCCCCTTCCTAAAATCCATCTATATTTATGTACAAAAAACATTTAAACTGTTAGATAAATAGTAAGGGTGACATTATAAATACAACATATTGTTTACGAACAAGAAAGGAGAGAAACATTTAGAAATGAAACAGTTAGAATATTCAGTCGAATTTATTCATTTTTGCTTTGTCTTTTTATTCGCTGAAATTTTCTGGGGACCCCTTTGAACCTTCTGGAGGACCCCTGGGGGTCCCCGGACCCCAGTTTGAAAACCCCTGGCTTAGACCAGCATGTCCAGGCTGGTTTATGTTGTTTTTCTTAATCAGTTGTTGCTAGTCTTGATCTTTTTAATAAATACATATATATTTGAAAATATGATGTTGCGTACATTCATGGTTATTGAAGATGCAAGTAAGATATTTTTTTTTATTACATTGCTTATTACATTTTAAATTAAATGTAAACATTGTTACAAAAATAATCTATTTCAAATAAATTCTGTTCTTTGAACTTTCTGTTCATCAAAGAATCCTCAAAAAATGTATTTTGGTTTCCACAAAAGGAAAAAAGTTTTTAACATTGATAGTATTAAGAAATGTTTCTTGAGCAGCAAATCAGCATATTAGAATAATTTCTGAAGGATCATGTGACACTGGAGACTGGAGTAAATTCAGCTTTGCCATCACTGGAATAAATTACATTTTATAATACATTAAAATAGAAAACCGTTATTTCAAATTCTAAATAATATCTCACAATATTACTGCTTTGACTGTATATTGATTAAATAAATGCCACCTTTGTGAGAATAAGAGACTTTTACTTGATTGTTACACCAATTGACACTTTTGTAATAAAATCAATGTTAAAGTCACAGTGAACCGCAACTGATTTTATTTCAGTGCTGTGACGTTTTTCCAAGTGAAACGGAATATTGAATAGAGGGCAGGGTTTTATTTCAGCGCACCTCCTCAACATCTCTCGGCTGGAGGAGAGTGGTTAAGGATATTCAAACCCAAGCCGTAAAACTGACATCATCTGAGAAGGAACGCCATTCCATTCCAAGTTACATTTCAGATTTTGATTAAAGATTACCACGGCAAACTATTTTTTTTCTGTGTATTAACTTGCACGGTTTCATTTTTCACCCTAAGAAAATAAAGTAAATAATGTTGAGGACTGTATGAATGGTTTTAAAAAATGGACACAAATATTAGGTTTCTAAGAACCTGGTACAGGTTTTTAAAAATATTTTTCCTTTTTTATCATCTCGGGCATCCTTATTTGTGAATCAGACAAGTTTTGAAGAAGTGCTGCTTTACTTGTCTGTCTTCAGACGCCGCAAGAGTACGCGAGGGAGTACAACCGGGAGCGAGAGCAGAAAGGAGTGGAACCCAGCAAGTTCCACGGCTTTGCCTACGATGGCATCTGGGTGATTGCGAAGACCCTCACACGCGTCATGGAGCTCCTCAGACACAAGGAGAAGCACGACATGTACCACAACTTCACGGTGGATGACCGAGAGGTGGGCAAGATGGTGTTGGACGTGATGAACGAAACCAACTTCTTTGGAGTGACGGTAAGTTTATGTTAACAGATGATCTACAGCTTTGCTTGGGTCCAAGCGCAGTGTTTGGTTGGCCTCTTTACAATTCTCTAACATGTTCCCGCGATCTAGGCATGTCATTTTATATTGAGCCATCATTTTGCCTGTGAGAGGCTGAGGGGAGGGCAAACATTTAAGAATGCATCTTTGGATTAGAGGCTAGTAATGCTGAACATGCGATGCCGCTGACAGAATGAGAACCAGATAAGAGGTAGGGAGATATTTGGTATGCAGGGAGTGTCCTGTCTGCAGACATCACTGAATGTGTTTGTTTATGAGAACACACTGCTGCAGGCTGCCAAAAGAGAGAATCACAGAGCGCAAAAAGAAGGCAAGTCAGCAAATCTAAAGGCACGTGCTGAAGCTGAACCGACCTGTCTCTCTAAAAAACCAGAAGGAGTTTTGATATTGCAGTAAATGCTGTTGGTTTGGGAAATGAATAGGGGTTAATGGGCATTTTGGGTTTTAGTACAGTATGTCCTCAAGCCCTCCATCTTCAGCTTTTAGCAGTTATCTCTCATGTGTAACAGAGTATGTTTTATGTTTGCCCAGGCTGCTAACAAACAATGCATGTGCCGCGAGACCTCGGCACAGAAGCTTAATGGAGAGGAAGGAAAAACAAACAACACACATAAAAAAGAAAATACTGCTGTAAGACCAGTGGAGATATGAGCAGAAAAAGCAAACAAGAGCATTCGCTCTTTCTACCTCCTTTTAGATAGGGATGCACAATATATCGGTGCCATAATGTTTATTGGCCGACATACGAGAATTAATTCACTTAAAGTCCTTAAAATGCAATCTTTAGCAGATCTTCAGGGTTGGAAAGATGGATGCGATTCCTTTTAGCTGTTTGACACGTTTAATGAACACAGTTATCGCAGCTTTTTTCAATTCCTGAAGTAGCTATACCAATGTCTGTTCCACATTCTATGGCTAGCTGTATAGTAAATGATCAAGCTATTTGCAACAATGATTACTAATTTTATTAATAATTAGCAGCCCTTTAAAGGGATCGTTAATTCACCCAAAAATCACTTACTCGTCCTCATATTGTTCCAAAGCTGTGTGAGTTTCTTTCTTCTGTTGAACACAAAAGAAGATATTTAGAAGAATGTTAGTAATCAAACAGTTGACGATAGCCATCGACTTCCATAGTAGTAAAAAATACTATAGAAGTCATCAGTCTAGTTACCAAAATTCTTTAAAATATCTTCCATACAGGTTTGGAATAACATGAGGGTGAGAAAGTGATTTCTGGGTGAACTGATCTCTTTAATCACATGCATCACTATCTATAGGTGATGTTTTTGTGGCTGATCAGATGGACACGCACTATTCATGATCTCAGATTCTAATTTAAAATGGAAAAAAAACTTCTTCCCGTCAAAGCTGAATGATTGCAGAGTATCTTCTGGAACACAATCCCATAAAACTAGATTGCAGTCTGACTGCAACAGATTTAGTGGTCCCACAAGGATCAGGTTTGTCTCTTACCGATGGCTGGGTTTTTGTCCAACAGAACAGGCTGTTCTAGCTTCTCCGTCAGACTTTGAGTCCTCTGAGGAGAGCTATCGATTGAGTGCCAGCATGCCTCAGGAAGTAAAACATTATCTTAGAGAAGTCTCTGTGGATCATTTTGAGTGACGAGTAATGGTGTGCTGCTTTCATTTGGTTAAGAGAACATTAGCACAACTTATCTGATGGTACATTTTAGAAGCAAACATAGAGTTCAAAATTTTGAGATCAGTAATTAAGAAATGAATACTTTTTAGGTCGCATCATATTGATCAAACGTTACAGTAAAGACATTTATAATGTTACAAAAGATTTTTATTTCAAATAAACTCTGTTCTTTTGAACTTTCTATTCAGCAAAGAATCCTGGAATGAGATGATCACTATTTCCACAAAAAAAAATTAAGCAGCACAACTGCTTACATTTCAATAAGAACAGGAAACATGTCTTCTAAAACTTATTCATTTAAGTTTTATAATATAATTAAATCTGAAAATAGATTGTTGCTCTGCAGATGTGGGCTGTGGCAGCAAAGCCCTTGTTTACAAAATCTCAAAGCATGGTCATTGCATTGCCAATAGAAGGTTGATATCTCTTTGTATATGTGTGTGCGCAGGATATTTTAGGGCCAAATTATCTGCAGTCTGCTATTATAAGTGGCTGTTTGGTCTGTTCGACAGCGACATCATCATTTGCTTCATCACCTTCATCACCTCCACCCACAACCCCCTTTTTCAGGCCTGAGGGTGCCTTTCACACCTGTGTGATCTCCATAAGACCCCCTGTGCCCGGCCTGTCCACACCTCTGCACAGACTCTCTCTCTCTCTCTCTCTCTCTCTCTCTCTCTCTCTCACTCACTCTCTCACTCTCTCTCACGTGCGCACACACACATGCACACACACCGATAAAGGTGCCATCAACATGTTTGACCCATCATCCCACACCTGCAGCGCAACACAATCTATTTTCAGCTTTTCTAATGTTATGTTCAGTCTAAACAAAGAAACTGAGAAAGAGTGTGAAAACTGAGGAAAAGTCTTCATTGATTTCAAAAAAACCTTACAACTACTATTACAGCTTTTCAGTCTTAAAGGGATAGTTCACCCAAAAAATGTTATTCTGTCACCATTTTCTGACCCTCATGTAACCATCCAAATGACTTTCTTTCCTCCGTTTTATAAAATTAATAATCAAAATGATGCTCCTGAAAAACAAAATATGACCATCGTTTCTCCTTGTTGTATTGTCTCCACAAGGTCACAAAAATGACATCCTGCTCAGCATATCAATCAAAAACGAGGTTTTGGAAACTATGAAGTATATGTAAATTACCACAGGTCTTGTTTCAGAGTGTAAATTTCATTCGACAAGTAGTACTGCAGTTCACATTATATATTTTTGTTTACACACATAACTCTGAATTGCAGCTTTAATGTTTTGTGAAGGCGAGCATTTTCCAGCACGCCCACGTCAGAGCTTCTAAACAAAGAATCGTATCGCTCTGGGATCGGAGCCTGCTCTACACTTCAAAGACAGCCATTTTTAGAGATATGATCACTTCTGAGTTGCCTCCCATGGTTTTAATGGGCTTCTAATTATTGCCATGGTAATGCAGTATGCCTCTCACCTGTTATTTTACTGGGCAGAGTGATCCCAAATCCTTTTAAATGGCTCATTAGGCAGTTCCGGGGGCAGACAGACAGCAAACTTCATTTACACTTTTCCTTTTTAGGACATAATGAGCAAATTAGATATTTTGATACAGTGATGGAGCTATTTATGTAAAAATGCTATATACTCATGTGCGTTTTGATCAGATATCCGTGATTAACCTGCGAGGTCTGATGAGGTCTCGCGTTAAATTTGAATGCATGATTTTGCTGGAAACTTTACTTCTTCTGTTAATGATTGTGTTTTGTAACTGGGTAAAGGGATTTATTATTTATATACTTAATATTAATTAGTTTCTTCCCCTTAAGAAGATGCGTATAATCCAAAGTTTCTTAAAATGCTTTTGATGATCTCATAAGGGCACAAGAAGGAAATATTCATTCATTACACACATACTGATATATTTCAAATGTTTTTTTCTTTTAATTTTGATTATTATAACTGACAACTAAGGAAAATCCCAAATTCAGTATCTCAGAAAATTACAATATTACTTAAGACCAATACAAAGAAAGGATTTTTAGAAATCTTGGCCAACTGAAAAGTATGAACATGAAAAGTATGAGCATGTACAGCACTCAATACTTAGTTGGGGCTCCTTTTGCCTGAATTACTGCAGCAATGCGCCGTGGCGTGGAGTCGATCAGTCTGTGGCACTGCTCAGGTGTTATGAGAGCTTAGGTTGCTCTGATAGTGGCCTTCAGCTCTTCTGCAATGTTGGGTCTGGCATGTCACATCTTCCTCTTCTCAATACCCCATCGATTTTCTATGGGGTTAAGGTCAGGCGAGTTTGCTTGCCAATTAAGAACAGGGATACTATGGTCCTTAAACCAGGTACTGGTTGCTTTGGCACTGTGTGCAGGTGCCAAGTCTTGTTGGAAAATGATATCTGCATCTCCATAAAGTTGGTCAGCAGCAGGAAGCATGAAGTGCTCTAAAACTTCCTGGTATACGGCTGCGTTGACCTTGGACCTCAGCAAACACAGCGGACCAACACCAGCAGATGACATGGCACCCCAAACCATCACTGACTGTGGAAACTTTACACTGGACCTCAAGCAACGTGGATTGTGTGCCTCTCCTCTCTTCCTCCAGACTCTGGGACCCTGATTTCCAAAGGAAATGCAAAATGTACTTTCATCAGAGAACATAACTTTGGACCACTCAGCAGCAGTCCAGTCCTTTTTGTCTTTAGCCCAGGCGAGACGCTCCTGACGCTGTCTGTTGTTCAAGAGTGGCTTGACACAAGGAATACGATGTCTTGCATACGTCTGTGCGTAGTGGTTCTTGAAGCACTGACTCCAGCTGCAGTCCACTATTTGTGAATCTCCCCCACATTTTTGAATGGGTTTTGTTTCACAATCCTCTCCAGGGTGCGGTTATCCCTATTGCTTGTACACTTTTTTTCTACCACATCTTTTCCTTCCCTTCGCCTCTCTATTAATGTGCTTGGACACAGAGCTCTGTGAACAGCCAGCCTCTTTTGCAATGAGCTTTTGTGTCTTGCCCTCCTTGAGCAAGGTGTTAATGGTCGTCTTTTGGACAACTGTCAAGTCAGCAGTCTTCCCCATGATTGTGTAGCCTACAGAACTAGACTGAGAGACCATTTAAAGGCCTTTGCAGGTGTTTTGAGTTAATTAACTGATTAGAGTGTGGCACCAGGTGTCTTCAATATTTCACAATATTCTAATTTTCTGAGATACTGAATTTGGGATTTTCCTTAGTTGTCAGTTATAATCATCAAAATTAAAAGAAATAAACATTTGAAATATATCAGTCCATGTGTAATGAATGAATATAATATACAAGTTTCACTTTTTGAATGGAATTAGTGAAATAAATCAACTACTTGATGATATTCTAATTATATGACCAACACCTGTATATACTGTGTATATATTGATATATATATATTGATACAACATGTTTTTTTGTTGAAATACCTGGCAACCAATATGCATAAGAGTTTTTTTAATATATTTAATAATATATTTACTTTTAACAATATTAACGACATGCTACAGCAATACATTTATTTATTTTTAAGCATGGACCTGAGCAATATAACACTTTTCTTTGTATTTGTGAACCAGTAAAGCATCCCAGTTCTCCTCAGCTGGCTTAACCTGACAACCATCTCAGACCTCCATATGGTCCTTTTTTTTAACAAATCAATAGTGCTGCTTTTAATTATGTTTGCCTCAAGAACTCGATCAATTCACAGATCTTTAAACTAATAAATGGGCCTAAAAACAAGCACTGTGCCAGACTTCAAGCTATACACTCCCAATTTGTTGCTGTGCCAAGAGTGAAGGATATGGCAACAAGATGGAAAATCGATCCTTGTAAAATATATCTGTCCAACTTGGATCATGTGCCGTGATATTAATCATCCCAGCTGTGCAATCAAGACCTCTGCAAACTGTCCATTTACACTTGATAAGCAGCTCTTGTGAAGGTTGTTCGCTGTGTGTTTTTTTGCAGGGTCAGGTGATGTTCAGGAACGGGGAACGCATGGGAACCATAAAATTCACCCAGTTTCAAGGTAAGTCCATTAGATGGACATTTTTCATGGTTAACAATCCTTTTTATAGGAAATTCTGGATCAAGTTCAGGTCCTTCAGCCAATGTTGATCTTAATCCGTCTAAAATGAACATCTCAATCCATGCCAGTGTCGTTTCGTAGAATATGTGTGACACATATCTCAGTGTGACGTTGAGTCAGCGCTTGTGCCATACATCACGTAGATGGTCGGTGTGCACAGCGGCAGCTTTGGTGCCGTCCTGTAGTTTAATGGGGGTCAGAGAATTCCCCTGCCTGGCCCTCTGATGTGATTAATCCAGTGTGTGTGTGTGTGTGTTTCCTGAGGGCAAGGGAGATTAACTCTGGTTTGTGGGATTTAATCTTGGAGCAGGGATTCCCCCCTCACACCCCACGGCAGCTGCAGGCCAGCGTTCCCCACCCTCTTCAGTCTTATCTGCTTCGGCACAGAGGCATCCCTCCCATAGTGTGTTACATCACCTCTTCAGACTGTATTTGTGAGCAGGCCGCAGGATCGGAGGCTTGTTTGGCTGAGGGGTGATTGAACTGTCTGTCAATATGAAGGCGAATGGCAGTCAGGGATAAATAATGAAAAAAAGAAAGGAGAAGCTGTTATCAGCAGCGCCCTAGAGAGCGTCTTCTTCTACACTGAGAACAATCACAACTCACTCCGACTCAAAGCGCACACTTGCTTTGGGCTCCTTCTTTCTTTGGGTTTCTCACTCTATTACTCTGCTTTCTGTCTCTCTTCATTGCTCGCTCACTCACACTCATTATTCACTCAGTCAGTCACTTTCTCACTCATTTGTTCACTCACTCATACTCATCATTTATGCATTTACTCATGCGCTCACATTCTCATTCACTCTATTGACTCTTTCACGCATTTGTTTGTTCATTCACTCACACATTTATATTCTGACTCGTTAATTCTCTTAAAGGGTAACTAAACCCCTGCTCAGAGCTTAACTCCACCCACTGGCAAATTTTGAAAAATGCTGGAAAAGTGGGCAGAGCCCAGTGGAGACAGAGGGGACGAACCGAGGGTGGGGCTGAGCGGAGGGCGTGCACCTGAGACCCGCAGTGACGGATTGATTGACAGCTGTCAGACTCGCGAGTCGCAAAGATGGAGAATGACTGGAGTGACGCCAGCTTTGCAACAGAGCGGTCATTTCTCCTACCTTCACCTGAAGTGGAGGAGGGTGGATTGTCTGTAGACACAAACCCGGAGCCTCAAAACTGCGTTAACTCCCGATGCAGACGATGCTAGTGAAACAGCCGCGCAAGAGAACTGACCTAATCTATCTGCGTCCGCGGCAACCACTTGCGTGTCAGGGTTTGAAAGCGCGTCTCATGTATGAAAATTATCTGTACACATGACGGGCGGCAATAATATCGCAAGAAAAGCCTGACGTACTGACAACTGCATTATTTAACCGTATTTTCTTCAATACAATGTTAAAGCAAGTGTCAAGTCAGTTTCATTCATAATGTTTCCACTTCATGTAACATGACAGTTCATACTGGAGTGAAGCCGTTCTCATCGTGTGATTGGGGGAAACATTTCTGAGGGCGTGGTGAGCTCGTGCCAGGGGCGCGGATAGTGAGCCGTTGGAAGTACCATCCTACGTCACGATGTACCACAACGTCCAATAGGAAAATTCAACTGCAGTAGCCACCGTTCAACCTTAAGAGGGCAGCACCTTGGCGGTTTTACACCATATTTTATAGAATTAAAACACTTTATACTCAAATGTCAAAACATTTACTCGAATCAATGAACAGCATTAATAAAGCCCCAGTATTACAGATCATTAACTAAAAAAAGTTGGTTTAGGGTTTAGTTACCCTTTAAAGACACAATATGTAAGATTTCTGGATCAATTTATCCAAAAAGCACTAAAACAATGTTATATATTTTGTTGACTTGTGTACTTCCATTATCCCAAATGTTTCCAAGAATGTTTAAATCCAGAGAAATAAGCTATTTTAACCAGGACACAGACTCAGTCTGTGCTTCGCCTATCAATGACATTATACCTGCGTTACCCTCGATTTCCATGAAAACGTGTTTCATTAGACAGGTGAGCAACTGTTTGGATACATTCATCGACAGAAAACTAATCATTTTTATATAGCTCAACACAGTTAGTCTTATTGTTTAGTCTAAATCTCGTTTTCTTGATTTACCGTGTACCATGTTTTACCATGCCTAATATAGATCTAGCTTACTACATTGTGCAACACGTATCTTATAGTAGTCGCCGAGCGAACACGCAGAGTAGCATTATAACATAACTTTCAACACACAGCACTGCGTTACCCCACATATGCATTAGAGGATGAAGCAGAAGCGGTTGTCTGCGGAATAATAAAAGGTCTGCGAAATCAAGGAGGCATCGAGCTATGCCTTTGTTTTGAATAAGCGACCTCTAGCGGCGAAAAATACATATTGTGGCTTTAAGGCTGGAAATTGGAATGCATAACAAAACTAACAGATCTGAACGACTGAAGATCACACACTACCAGACTCTCACAACTAAAGGCCAATTCACACTGCACTGACAGACACCAACCAATGCGGACAATCACCAGATTACAGTATGTCACTTCTCCACGACCCACCAAGCATTGATTCAGAAGGTTCTATCGATGAAAACAAGCTCTGACAAATGCCAACAGGTATTACACTGATCCGATAAAACCCGACAAAGTTGCCGTCTGTTGCTGCAGTACATGCAGAAACATGCACCTTGTTTGATATCCTCCAACTGGATGGATTCATTGTTTGAGGCTAAAAAATCAGAATCTGTGCCCATTATCACTATGTAACAACTCTGACTGTTTAAAATCTACAGATAGCCTCTGACTTTCAGAAACTAGTGTCAAAACATCTAAACTGTACATTTTCACAATAATCTGTGCAAAATTTGTGTAGTGTATTCCTGCCTTTAGTCATTCATTCACTCCCATTCTTGCTTATTCACTGAGTCACTTTATTCATTAACGTACAGTACTTTCAGTCGCTCACTGACTAACACATTTACCCAATCTCTATATCATTCACACTAAAATCATTCACACTAAAATGACTTCTTAATGAGTTTTTAATTAGTCATTTTTACTTGTTTTCCAGTTTAAAAAAAACATCCCTGAAACAAGACATATTTGTTGAGAATTTCATTCACGTTTTTTTTAGAGAGTGCATCATTAATACAAATGTATTGTATCTTACTGTACAACTTTGTAGATATTTGAACTGGAAAATAAGCCACAAATGTGTTAGGAATATGATTTTTGCAGCTAACACTTAGGTGGTTTGCTAATTGCCTCAGATTTCCCTGTTTCTTTCTGGATTCCATTCATTTCCAACCTCTCTCTCTCTCTGCTAATTTCTCTCTCTCTCTCTCTCTCTCTCTCTCTCTCTCTTCATCCCTCGCTGTTAAAGGATAGGAAGGATAGCCCAGGCTGAATATTTAAAGACGTGCTGATCCGCGATTGAGCCTGCCATCCATCTTTAGAGCCCTAGTCTGTCAGCTCCTATATCACACCTACTGCCACCACACACCAAACCATCTGGACAGGACACTCAGAGCCATTTCTTAACCTAGTTAAGTGGCAATCACCTCCTGTCAACGTTGTGTTCTGGCCAAACTATTTCTTTCTCATTGCTTTTTTGAAAAAGACTTGCCTGATCAATATTTAAGTCTTTATAAGTCATTACAGTTGATAACTAATAACTGAATGCTGTCCATCAGTTTACATGCTTGTGGTCTTTGTAGTGTCCCATTGATCAGATAAGGACCTCAATGATGACGTTCGCTACATGGAGCTCTGACAGCACCTGATTATTCACAGTCAATGATTCACCTGACACAGCAAGACCACCTAGGGCACAAAACTTAATCAAATGTCAGATTAAAGGAGGTCCATTAGTAGTAGTACTAGTTAATCTTGTTATTCACATTAAATCTTGGCCTAGTTGAACCCACAGCAGTTATATGTGAAAACCCGAGAACATCAGATGAATAGCATTGAGTAGGATGTGTGCTGGCGTCTCAGTTCATAAATTAGTACATGTTTAGTAATAGCAGTAAGGAAACATATACTTCCAGGAGCTAAATAATAAATATCTTATTTCCCATGTTCTCTTTTTTTAAAGTTAGTTTTCATCTCAAGGAGGAATACATTTTTCCCTGCAAGTGTGACAATCAATACACAAGTAGTGTTGAAGCGCACACCAGGGAGAAATATTGAGTTCTAAGATGGCTTTTGGAATAGACTTTGCCTTATATTTGGCTTCTGAGAGTAAGTCTTGTTCTGCTGGGGATGTATTGACACTAAGCTTTATTTTATTGCATCTTTGAATACAAAACCTCAAGTTGTTCCTAACCAACCATCTGTTTTCATCTCTAATACCTAGTTCAGTTAGCAATAACAAAGACAAAATGAAAAAGATGCATTACGATGATAAATCCCCCATCCCAAAAAAAGAAAGAAAAAAACAGCATACTAGAAGGATTTCTAAAGGATCATGTGACAGGAAGACTGGAGTAATGACTGCTGAAAATACAGCTTTTCTATCACAGGAATTAATTGCATGCTAAAATATATTTAAATAGAAAGCCGTTGTAATAATGTTTCACAATATTGCTGTTTTTACTGTATTTTTGATCAAATAAATGCAGCTTTCGTGAGCATAAGAGACTTTCAAAAACATAAACAAATCTAAGCTTTTGTTTATATCGTCATATTTTGAATATGTTTTTACTATATTGTGTCATTTTATTTAGAGTAATATGGGCAAACATTTATGAATATAACAAGCTACATATTGACTTAATTTAAAGGTGCAGTAAGCTGTTGAAAAGTGGATCAGATCGAGCACCAAAACACACTTGTAGCCAATCAGCAGAAAGGGGAGTGTCCACTCATGATGGGGGAGGAGAGAGAGTTCAGTGCATAAGACAGACATTAGCAGAACGACATTAGAAAGGGAGAGATGGCAGAGAAAGTACAAAAGAGGAAAAGGCCAGGGGAATATAACTTTGAAAAGAAGGGTTACGATCAGGCAAGATCAGACCGTGTTAATATTGGAGAAGCTATAGTTAATCTAAATTAGTTATTAGTATTGGTTATCAACTGTAATGACTTATACAGACTTAAATATTGATAGAGAGACCTTAAGGAGCGGGAAGTCCTGAAAGCCGAGGTTGCTTTATTTCTTCTCGATACGTGAGTAACGTTGGTTTTGCTGTGTTTCGCAGAACTAAGATATGCGGTCTGTTGCTTTAATATATACTGTAATTGTGTTTGTCGCTTGTTTGTTCATTTGCATTATTATTATTATTAGCGTGGGACGTCTAAAGCTCCTCCATTGCCAGTTTCAAGCATCCAAAAAGTGAGATTACATACTGCTAACATATGTTTTTTCTTTCGCTATAACCCCTTAATCTTGTCACATTTGTAATATATTAGTTACCTGGACTATTGCGTTATGTAGGGAGCTGTTCATGAAAACAGTGTTTGTTTTTTGGGATGGAAAGGATGACTTTGCCAGGAGTAGAGGAGCTAAATAACAATTAGACATTTGACCTGAATTATCATAGTAATACAAATTGCTTTCACTTATTGGTGACATCGCACCTTCGGGCGGCAGGCACAGCAGACTCTGCCATAGTCGTTGCCTGTGTCGCATAGCGTGTACGTGAATGTAGGGGTGGAGGCATCAAGATAGGGGTGTGATGCTTTTGGGTAGGGGTGTTTGTTTTGGTGATTTCAACTATCAACAGCGTTTACCAGAAATCGCTTACAGCACCTTTAAAGGATATTTTTGTCAAAGCAAAAGAGTGTGTACAAATTCACATTGCGTCCTTGTTAGAAAAGCTAAGTTATTCATGATGAGATCAATGTTTCAAAACATTGTTTTTGCAGACCGTCTAATCAGGTGCCTTTTAATTGATGTGCAAATGCGTGAGGTTGCAATTTACATACTTTTCAGGTCAACATCGCCCTGAGCATTTTGAGACAATATGTTGGGCAGGTTCTGCAGTGGAGCGCACGGAAACTAAATTTACTGACTATTGTCTTGTTTCTCTCGGGGGGCCGCCGGCTTTGAACACAATGCTCTTATCGCCGCCATTCTCTTGTTCTTGCTCTCTTTCACAGAGGGTCAAGAGGTGAAGGTGGGCGAGTACAACGCCATTGCAGATCTACTGGACCTTATCAACAACACTATCAAGTTCCAAGGTAGGAAAAGCCCAGTTTGTGTGTGTTTGCGGGTCAGCATTTGAGTGAGAGAGAGACAGAAGGTTCACACGCCTGCCAATGTTGTGTACTCACTGTTCCGTGTGTGGTGATCTGAATAATTCAACAGTTATTTTTCTGTTTGTCCACATTGACATTCTTTGTTTGTTTTTTTCCCCCTTATTCCCTGGATATTTCTTTTTTCAAACTGCCTCTGAGGAACACAGTGGTGGACTGGAAGATGTTTTATTGTCTTACTTTAATGGAACTTGTTAAGAGGGAATCTGAAGGAAACATACTTAACTCTTTCCCTGCCATTGATGAGATTTTCCATCATTTATGACAAAACACTTCCCCATACATAATAACATACAGTTATTCCAGCAAACCGTGTTTTTACTGTTATAGGGTAGGGCCGCTGTTATGGATCTTATGATATAGTACAGCATCTCCAGATCCAAATACAAGCAAAAGAAAAAGATCTGCGTAAACCAGAAGGAGCGGATAGAAGTTGTTTACGTGCAAGCAAGCTAATGAGATCACAAACATGCAACCGCATATAACTGAAAAAAAAAAAAAAACTGGTAAGACTTTAGTTTAGGGTCCAATTATCACTATTAACTAGTTGCTTATTAACATGTATATTACTAGCGTATTTGCTTTTTATTAGTACTTATAAAGCACATATTAAAGGGTTAGTTCACCAAAAAATGAAAATTAGCCCATGATTTACTCACCCTGAAGTCATCCTAGGTGTATATGAGATTCTTCTTCCAAACGAATAAAATCAGAGTTATATTTAAAAATTCCTGGCTAATCCAAGCTTTATAATGTAATTAATTGTTGCTCTGTTTTTGAAGTCCATAAAAACTGCATCCTTCCGTCAAATAACGTGCTCCACACGGTTCTGGGGGGTTAATAAAGACCTTCTGAAGCAAATCAATGAGTTTGTGCTTTATAAAGTAAAGTTTTGGCCGATCGCCTTCCGTATTCAATTTATGGAAAAGTATTGAAAGTGCCTCTGCAGTTCAAAAGGCTTACGCTCCTTACGCTCGTCAGACGTGGCGTACTCATTTTTAACTGCGAGAGGCACTTTCAACACTTTTTCCACGGAAGGCGATCGGCCGGAACTTTACTTTATAAAGTTTAAAATATGGATATTTTTCTTACACAAAGGCATCGATTCGCTTCAGAAGGCCTTTATTAACCTCCTGGAGCCGTGTGGAGCACGTTATTTGATGGACAGCTGCATTTTTATGGACTTCAAAAACAGAGCAACAATTAATGACATTATAAAGCTTGGATTAGCCAGGACTTTTTAAATATAACTCTGATTGTATTCGTCTGAAAGAAGAATGTTATATATACCTAGGATGGCTTGAGGGTGAGTAAATCATGGGCTACTTTTCATTTTTGGGTGAACTATCACTTTAATGCCTTATTCTGTATGACCATATTCTACGTCCCTATACCTACCCAATACCTACTACCTTACTAACTATTAATAAGCAGTAATTAGGAGTTTATTGAGGCAAATGTCATAGTTAATAGTAACAATTGGACCCTAATATAAAGTGTGACCAAAAAACTGCTACTGTAAACGTTACTGAGAAAAATGTCAAAATCAGGTATATGACTGTGTTGATGGACTCGGTCTATGTTTTGATCATCGTTCTGAATCCGATCCGGACAAAGTCTTTTGACAAAAACATTATTTTCTCAGCTTTTTGCTTGAAATGTTATTTGATGAAACATACCCTCAAAAAGAATGAATGAAGCTAGAATAAAATGTTTTAGGCTGTGTTCTTTATTTTGATATATTCACTGTTTACATTTTAATACAACAAAATATTCTGGGGGCCATGAAATATTTGTGTATGATATGATCAAAAATGCTGGCGCTGGCTGGCAACTTAAAAATAATACTCTGGCGGGAAAAGAGTTAAGAGGGGAAAAATGTCCAAACACTCACCCCAGCTGAGTTTGTTGACTGAAAAAGAGTCTAAACCATTTGCTTTTGAGCTAATAGCTGTAAAGCCTCACAGTTGTGCATGAAAACACCAAGGTTGTCAAGATACCAGCTTTGTTCATGCAAAGTAACGCAAACAACTCTTGACTCATTTTTGTGACTCATTTGGTTTAAGTGCTCGACTGTCTTCCAACTTCTCATTATGATAAGATCTAATCGCATCTTACATCACGATCACCGTTTTTAAACCCATCCACAAATATTATTATGTAACACTGTGCAGAAAAAAAGAGCTAATTCTGTATGTCACATGTGTGGCATTTTAAAACCTTAGTCATTTAAATTACACAGGAGCGTCTTCCTAAGAAATGTTGAAAGCTTTCTCTGAGGTGGCGTTCTTAGAGATGACTTCAAGAGTAACTGACTGTGAACCATCATGACTCTCGTAGGTGTTGAACCGCCGAAGGATCGGACGTTTGTGCGTCTGCAGCGCCGGCAAATAAACGTCCCCCTCTACAGCATCCTGTCTACCATCACTATCCTGGGCATGCTCATGGCAGGAGCCTTCCTCTTCTTTAACATCAAAAACCGCAACCACAGGTCAGGGCTGAGCGAGACTATGACAGGAAAATGTCTGAGACCACACTGACAATCTGGGATCTTTTGTTTCATGCTGAAATCAGTTTTAGGATTTTGAAAAATGTAAAATAGAAAAGTTATGAATAAGACGTTTGGAAAAATAATTAATGAGCACCAAATCAGCATATTAGTATGATTTCTAAAGGATCATGTGACACTGAAGACTGGAGTAATGATGCTGAAAATTCAGCTTTGAGGTCACAGGAATGCTTTACATTTTAAAATATACTGTTCAGATTTTGTTGATTCCCAGAAGATGCTCTTTATTTCAGTCTTTTATTTCAATTATTATTTTTGATCATATAAATTGCAATGGGACATTTTGCATTTAAATAATTAAACTTTTTTTTTTTAAATAATGCCAAATAAAGGCATTTTTACTAGTGGTTTCGGACGTTTGGATCCCACAGTATATGATACAGTCATGGGTGTAGGTGCACATTTAATTGCAGTAGTTAATAATAAATGAAATGTGAATATTTAATGTATCGGATGTGTGCTTCCCTCCATCTGCAGACTGATCAAAATGTCGAGTCCCTATATGAACAACCTGATCATTCTGGGTGGCCTGCTGTCGTACGCCTCCATTTTCCTCTTTGGTCTGGATGGATCTTTTGTGTCAGACAAGGAGTTTGAGACTCTCTGTACTGTGAGTAATGACTGATTTCGGTGAATCAGATTTGAATATGGCTTGACCATGGGTTAGTTGTCTAATTTTTTAGTCTCACAAGTGTTCTCAGGGTACATTTATGTACGGTAATGGATAAATTGTCACAATGGTAAGCAAACGTGATGAAATTCGAATTTTAATTTGAAGGAAATTGTTAATTATTGTTTTAAACCAACATGTCAAACCAGTGCTATAGAGTAAATAAGCATTTGTGCAACTGGATATCTGACTCAAAACCTTTTCGAGATTACGATAACTTCCCCTGTGCCAACTTCCCCTGTGACAACTGTCCCTGGTCTCCTCTATATTTGAATCTGAACGCTTTTCACCTCTACTCAGGCTGTATCACCGAACTGAGTAAGCAGGATTGGATGTGTCTCGTCACGCCTCTACTGTCTGTTTGCATGTGACCATAATCCACCTTTTAATTACAAGGCTTTGGCTACTGCAGTAACTGAAGCCACTGGGGAAATAGCTCACAAATGTGTTGAGCAGGGCACATGCTACCTGCCTGAGACGGCTCTGTTCTCTCCGGCCTGTTGAAGATTTGAATTACGATATTAAGGATGGGGTGAAATTGGGCAATTAGTGAATGCCATTTGATGAAATATATTACGCAACACTCAAGGGGGCGGAGTTTGGGCTTTCTCACACATACCCACAAAAAGAATGAATGAAGCTAGAATAAAATGTTTTATGCTCTGTTCTTTCTTTTGATATATTCACTATTTACATATTCATACAACAAAATATTCTGGGGGCCATGAAATATTTGTGTATGATATGATCAAAAAGGCTGGCGCTGGCTGGCAACTTAAAAATAATACTCTGGCGGGAAAAGAGTTAAGAGGGAAAACATGTCCAAACACTCACCCCAACTGAGTTTGTTTTGCAAATGAAAAAGAGTCTAAACTATTTGCTTTTAAGTTAATAGCTGTAAAGCCTGAAATTGTGCAATTAATAATCTTTTTTATTGGACTCAATGACAAAATAATTAGGACTGCTAATATATTTTGAACGTTAGCAACATATTTGTATGTCAGAAAGAAATTAATTATTATATTTTCAATCAATTAGAAATTATATTTAGTATTTTTAATTAAAGTTTTCTTTACCAATAAATACAACAAGTTGCAACAATTTAATTTAGTTTGATAAACAATAATATGTGACCATTTTTACAGCTGACAACTATAAATTCATAATCACATTTGCTGGATGATTGATTTGATTATGGTTTTCAATCCCTTGATTTATGTGTCCAATATGATCATAGTCACAGTTTCAATATGTATTTGGTGACTTAAAGTGATAGTTCACCCAAAAATGAAAATCCTTTCATCATTTAGTCAAGTTCAAGTTGTTCCAAACCTGTATACATTTTCTTTGTTCTGCTGTACACAAAGGAAGATATTTGGAAGAATGTTTGTAACCAAGTAGATTTCGGCAGCCATTGACTACCATAGTAGGGGGAAAATACTATGGTCAATAGTATGGCCAATGGCTGCCGAGGTCTGCTTGGTTTCAAACATTCTTCCAAATATATTCCTTTGTGTTCAGCAGAAGAAAGACATTTTTGGGTGAACTATCCCTTTAATTTAATTAAGTAGAATCCACTGCAACACTCAATACATCACATACAATCAAAACTCAACGGAACAAGATGTAGTGACAGCGCAGCAGTTCTATTAACTGTCCCGAAACTCTCAAACTTTGTCCCTGGGCCATCCTTATCGTTGAGTCCTGCCTTATACATGCTGAGAATTACTTTCCCAGATGAGCTCAGAATAAAGAACACTAGATCTGTAAGAAAGAGCGAGAGAGAAGATGAAGAGAGGACAAAGAGGGAAGAAATGCCTCAGGAACTTCTACAACTTCACAGAATTCACTACACACTCTGCCACCCAATTTGATTTCTGACAGTAGAAGTGGGATCACTATATTTTATGGTTTTGCTCTTTCTGCTGCTTTGTATTCTATAGACTGATGTCACAGTCCAATCTTGCTTTTTCCAGTGCCTAAATCATAAGAACTTTTGTTTTGTAACAAGCTTGTTTTACTTTCTCATTTATCGTTTTTAGGTCCGTACATGGATCCTCATTGTGGGTTACACAACAGCGTTTGGCGCCATGTTTGCGAAGACCTGGAGAGTGCACGCCATCTTCAAGAATGTAAAGATGAAGAAGAAGGTGAGAAATAGACTTTCAAAGCATTTCAGATACGACATAACACATATCTCAAAGTAAACCTCACAAAGCGACAATACAGGTCCAGGTCACACTGGCTCATGACACTAGCGAAAATAAATATATTGTTTCATATTATCATTATCACTATCAATAAAATTGATTCCATTCAAAAGTTTGGGGTTGGTAATTTTTTTTTTGTTTGTTGAAAAAACGTTCTCGTACTCACCAAGGAATACAGTAAAACGGTAATATTGTGAAATATTATTACAATTTTAAATAGCTATTTTCTATTGTAATTATTTAAAAAAATTAATTTATCCCTGTGATGGCAAAGCTGAATTTTCAGCATAATTTCTCCAGTCTTCAGTCTCAGGATCCTTCAGAAATCATTCTAATATGCTGGTTTGCTGCTCAAGAAACATTTATTATTATACAGTCGTGCTGCTTAATATGAGACCATGATACATTTTTACAGGATTCTTTAATGAATAGAAAGTTCAAAAGACATTTTTGTGACATTATAAAAGTCTTTACTGTTACTTTTGATTAATGTAATGTGCTTATGATGAATAAAACTATTAATTTCCTTAAAAAAAAACTTACTGACCCCAAGCTCTTGGTCATATTGCACAATTAATTGGGTTCCAGTGTGACAGAACACACAGGAAATGGTATATTTTGTCATCTGCCGTATAATGTTCACATTTCAGTATAGTTTTATGGTGATATTTTTATATATTATAAGTTATAAGAATTATATAAACTTGATGAAATTATACTGCAGTTTATACATGGATGTTGGAATGGAAATGTAGATATTTGAAGAAGGCGAGACAGGTTCCATGCTTAAAGCATCGTGGGAAAGCAACGTTGCCACTAGGCTGTCAGCTGTCTCATTTATCAACTGCCAAAAAGCTAAAATATAGAAATGCTCTCCTCACTGAAGGTCAGTTTGCTGTCTCCATGCTCAGTTTCCTGACATATCCAGAATCAGCCAGCACTGCTAGTGCTAACCAATGAATCTCTGATCTCTTCTAAAGAACAGTGTCTTCCTGCTCCGCTGGACACAGTCTTCACAAGTCTGCGTGCGAATTTCCTCGGCAAGAAAAAGCATCACACTATGGCAAATAGTGCAGTGGGTTTCTTTTGAACTGTAGCTACGCACAAGCGCATCCATGCAGGTCTTTAACACAACAGATTTGTGCATGCACACTGACCTCCTTTCATACGCTCTTTCTCTCCCTGCTCTTGTTTTTCAATGCAGCGTAAGAATGTGGCGAGCGAGGCAGCTGATACTGTATGACAGTGCTGTAAAGGATGGCTAGCCACAGCTCCAGCACCCTGCTGGCCATCTTTATTTATAGAGCTCACAGCCTACTTCCACTGCTGCAGTCAGAATCAGTGGGATGATTTCAAGAAGAATATATACAGAAAGAGAGAGTAAGACAGAGGGTGATAAACAATGCTGCAGGTAAACTTGGTTACTGAGAGAACTTGGCATACTCTTACAGTATTTTAGTATTATTGATAGGGATGTCCCGAGCCGAACTCAAGGATCGGTATCGGGCCGATTAAGTATTTTTTAACTGATCAGTATCGGCTATACTAAGCCCGATCTTTTATTTCACGTCAGCTGTCAAGCAGGTGTCATGCCAGTATATGCACTATGCACCTTCAGCCGCCATTAATAAGCAAGGATAAGCTTAAATGTTTGTGCATGATGTGCAAGAACCAATGAGGTCTGTTCTAACCAAGTGTGCCAGACGAGTCCTGAAAAGTGAAGCCAAAGCATCTCGGTCGCCCCCAGGCGACTGGATGCAGTATAGGTCATAAACCCCGCCCTTTCCATGAAATGTAATGGGATGTAGACAAACTAAATCAAATAAATTGTTTCCAAAGATGGTTTCTGTCATTTAGGTTAGTTCAAGTGTTCGTTCCATAAATAAGTTTGGTTTTAGTTAGTTATTTGATGCTATAAAATAAGACATTATGATTGACAGCTGAGATTGACAGCTTCTCTGAGCGAAGTAGTCACTGAGGCACCAAAGGACATTTTCGGGAACTTCGGGAGGAGTTTGGAGCTTTAACTTTTAATTTTCTTTTAATTTCCATAACTGTTTATTTCACAAAAAGTTGTTGATTAGGCGGGAGTGTGGGCGGGACCCTGATATCGCAGGTCCACTTCGCGCTTACTACTGAGCAGACTCGAGATCCAAGATGTCAGCTCTATATTTGGACACTGGCGGCCTATCTTACTTCAACGGTAGACAGTGAACGCGCGTCGTCTATCTTTTTTTACAGTCTATGGTTCTAACGCGTTACACATGCACGTTCAAGCATCCGTGTTTAGCATATTTGATGCACACAAAGTCATTTATTTAATATATGAGAGAGAGTATCGTATTATCAGACTAAATATAATTACTAAATGATATATAATATTATTTCTGTAAATATAATTTCTGTACTAATTGTTATATTGGAATTACTCCGTAGTGATAGATGTCCCTTTTTTACATTTGTGCTCCTGCCTTGAGAAACTCTCTGCACATCCCTATATACATTGGATCGATTTTAATAACTTTAACCCCCTCGAGTCGGCGGTCGCGCTGGCTTTTTTTTTTATATCAGTGCCAGAGACCCAAATAACTCTGTCGTTTTTTATCATTCAGGCAAGTGTTATACATCATTATAATCTGTTAAGTTTCTATTTTTTTTTTTTTTGTGCAGTCACAATAAAAACAAAATGTTGTGCTTTTTGCAAAATAAAGAAAACTAGGGGCCCCAAAAGAGCTGAGACTCCTAAAGGTTAATGTACTTGAGGTGCACTAGGCACTTTTGGGACTTTTGGGACATTCGTAGTGTTTACTAATATTTTGAATTCGCTTTTATTTTTTATTAATTTTTGTATTTTTTAGGGTTTATATTATTATTCTTTTTATTTGTTATATTTAGTTTTGATTTGTTTCAGATTTAGTTTTAGTAATTTTACCACCTCAACTTAAACTTTATTTCAGTTAATTGCCATGGCAACATATCTCATTTTCATTGTAATTTTTGATTTTTAAAATAGTTTTAGATTTATTCTTGGTTAACAGTAATGTCGCAAAGACATCTGTTGATTACCACAGATTAGAGGTCTTCTCGGGTCCTAAAATCTGTACCCGACCCGAATAGACCCGCATCACCTCTTATCCGAACCCAACATGCATAAATTAGTTTTTTAAAAAGAAAAAACCCATCCGTGACGAATTTGACCAATCATTTTTTGTTCGAATGTAAAAAGCAGCGATGTCTGCACAGCCTGTAGATCTGCACCTCAGTAGCAAGTGGGGACTTTTTCAACCAGGGATGACACAGTCCAAAATCAGAGACGACAAATAAGTAACACCACAGCAGGTATAGATTTAAAAGTATGCCCATCTTCATTCCTTATTTGTAGATTAAATTAGTTATGTTTTTAACCCATGTTGCCAGATAATGTTTTATTCAGACTTTCACACATAATTTAGTTTGAGGAAAAACATGAAAATTGTTGATTATTTTGTCCTCAACTGCATTTAGATGGTTTTCTGTAATCGATCTGACAACAGTACTCATTTTGCCGCTCGGATGAGCATGTCCAAGTAGATAAACTGCTCATGAGCATAACGTTTCACATCAAATGACAAGGACATTCGGTAACACTTTGATTGTCCACTTTAGACATTCTACTAACTATAAGTAATTTTGCAACTACATGTCAACTAGCTCTCATTAGAGTATTAGTAGACTGTTAGGTTAGGGTAAGGGTTAGTAGAATAAGTTGACATGTAGTTGCAAAGTTACTTATAATCAGTAGAATGTCAAAATCTTTTATTTCTATTTAAGGAAATACATTTTATTTTCTGTTTTCCCTGATAACGGACTTCCAAACAAAGGTTTATGTGATGTAGGAGTATGTGATGTAATTCCAGCTTGATACATTGCATGTCAGTTATTTCCCTGGTGTCTCCTCTTCAGTTGCACTTTCACACTCAATTAGCAGTTCTTAACTGGACCCACTGCATATAAATACATTCAGAGACAGGTAATGCCCAGGCTCCGGGCTTTAATTCCCTCCGGCACTTCAGTGTGCAGGAAGCTGGCAGCGAGCTGACTCCCGCTCCACACAGTGATGGACTGCTGGGCTTTGGCACTCTAAAGCGATGGCTGCTGTCAGGACTGTGTTTTGTGAGTGTGCATGTGGGTGTGCCATCTCTTTATCAAGCTGAGAAGCAGTCTCACAGTATGTGACTCCGCAGACAGCCCGTCGCAAATCAGCCGCCGTTCAATGCGGGTCGGATGGTCCGAGAGGTCTGTTACAGTCTCTCCCTCAGGGCGCAGTGAGGGCTGTGTCAATCACCTCTGTGGACCGTGCATCTTCCGGACTTAAATCTAAGCTCTAGAAACAAAGGGAGATGGAGCAGATACACACACAAACACGTATGCACACATACAGCGCACAGTGATGTTTGCTTCCTGGTCGCTTTTTTTTCATGCAATTATATTGGACCTGAAAACAACAACAATGACAACAACAAAAAATCCAGAGAGCTGAGTTATGGACAAATCATTCAGATCAATTTATTCAGTTCTAAAGAACTATTCTTTCAGGAATCAGTTAACAGAAGTTATATAGCTTCGGAACAATGTTATTTTAGTATCAATGCTATATTATTATTATAATTTTTATTTATATTTTGAATTAGATTATATTTAAATATTTTCTTTGTTTGTGCAAAATTTTAAATATTTTTAGTATTTTTTTGTGTTTTGTCATTGTTATTCGTTTTTTAATATGACTACAGTAGTTTGCATTTTTATTTAGTACTGTACTTTAGTTTTAGTTGCTTCATATTAAACTAAATGAAAATGAGAAATGTTGCCTTGGGAATTTGCTTAAATAAAATATATATTTTTTAATATTTTGTTTTTATTTTAGATTAACATTTATTTCAATTAATACTTTTTTTAATATTATCATTTAGTTTTAGTTAAAGGTGCACTATGTAAAACATTTTCAGTAAAATATCCAAAAACCACTTGGCCAGTGTTATATATTTTGTTCAGTTGAGTACTTTCAATATCCCAAATGTTTCCAACTATTTGTAAATCATAAGAAAATTGCTATTTTAACCAGGGAACCGGGACGTGTGAGGAAGTCACCTGTAAAATTGCTTAATAAAATATCTGCGTTACCCTCTGTGTCCGGTTTTATTTTGCAGAAACGCTTACTGCAGTGTGCAACAAGTGTCATAGCAGCTGCGAGCGAACGCACAGAGTAACGACCATAATATAATTTTCAACACACTCAGATGTATCTAATATGATAAACAGAGCTGCTTTACCTCATATTCATGACCGGAAAAGCAACTGTGGCATAATAAAGGTCCCGCCGGCGACTATGCCATAATAACAGTCCCACTGCTTGCAAGGCATGTGTTCTGCTCTTCTTATTAACAATCGCTCCTGTGGCCTTGCTCAGCTCCACAACACTCAGCCCTGCTCTGCTTCACACTACAGTGAAGTTAATAATCGCATCCATGAACATGATTTCTGCCCGAGTCCTATCCTGATTCTTTTCCACCGGCTGTGAGGTGAAGACCACATGTCCCTAGATTCTGTGCTCAAACGTGGCGTCATCAATCTACCCCTTTGTTTTGAATAGGCGACCTCTAGTGGACGGAAAAGTTACATAGTGCAGCTTTAACGACAGTAACCCTGCTTCAGAAGACTTGGTATTTAACGCACGAGTCATATGACACACTTTATGATGCACATATGGTACTTATAGAAGCTTGAAAGACTTGATGGTGAGTTCACGTACATTTTTGGGTGAACTATCACTTTAAGCCTTCAATTATTTTGCTATACCAGTCGTATTCCTCCTTGTTTTTTGTTTATTTTATCAGCATATACAGTTAGAATAATTTTTTGGGTGCAGAATAAGTTAAAATATTCATTTTATGGCATAAACCTACGTACACACCCTGCATCATGCATCATTCAGACTGCATTATGGAACATACAGTGTCACAAATAGATAGCATCAGAGATGTGTGCATCTGTAAATTCAATCAGACACAAGCACATGATGGCCTGCATAACTTAGACTGAGCACAAACACAATCTGACACTAATGCACCACATGCTCTTGTAGACCTGCAGCAATAATCTTGTACAAATGGTGAGCAATTTGAACTGTGAATACAAAAGCTTAAATAGAGCTATTGGGTCTTAAAACCAAATGTTCTTTGCTTATAAGCTCATTATTAGCGGCTATAAGTGTGTCATTCTTTTGATGTTAAAGTCTCCATGAAATGGCTTTTTGTATGAATGTGTTAGTCTTACTGTTATCTATAAGCTAGTGTGCTCCAAAACAATGGCAAAATTTGCATTTAGAAGATACAAGCATTCAAAACTTCACTGATCTGTGATTTTGATGACATCACTCTGCACTTTAGCCTCTCATCAGATTTTCTGTCCAATCAAATGCTCTCTAGAATCTACAGCTTCCCACCCTCTAAATAGATGCTGAAGCTGCGGCTAAAATTGACTTGTTCATACATTTACTCATTTTGTTGAATAGCACATAGTGCACTATATAGGGGACAGGGAATGATTCAGACAGTGTAAATATGCTTTCCATCGGGGCGAATGAAGTCTGATTTCACGTTAGGGTCATGTGAACCGCCACAGATCGCACACTCAGATCCACACTCCGGTCCAGAGACACGATAGCACAGAGAGGATCATATGCGTGAGTCGGCGCAGACCAAAAAACGTATCGGAACCATTTGAATTCTGCACAGAATGCTATATTTTAAAGCGATATGTAGGAGGTTACGTAGAGAAATGGTTCGAGATTAGGAGGAAACTGCGGCTTTACCGAGCTCAACGTCTCTGCCGAACTGTGATATAAATGAAACACTATTGGCTTTTTTAAAATAGGAGAGAGACTGTTCGATATGGCCTGCCCTGTCTTTCTGTTTCAGTGGCACTTCAGTGGGACTTTAAAGCACTAATTCCCAGTTTAATGTGCACAGATGTCTACAATTAGGCCATATGTGTCAGTGTTTGTTTAAAGGGATAGTTTAGCAAAAAATGTAATTACCAATGGCAGATGGGGGTGAAAAGTAGATTTTGGGAAACAGTTATTTTTATTTTTATTTATTATACCTATAAACTAGACAGAGTCTTCTGAGAATAATTTGCAGTTATTGTGTATTTTGAGTGTATATTTACAATTATTTCAAATAATTGGCAGAGGGTATTTACACTAACTCTGCCCATCTTCCTGGTTAGGCCAGAAAGAATGACAAAAGAAACCACTCCAGCAACCGGTAGAGTGGTGCAGAATATAAGGACTCTCCATTTAGGTTTTGACGTAAACTACCCAAATTCAAATCCATGTATGTCTAATCCTATTCTTCTCATTTCCCATTGCATATCTGCTCAGAGAAGTGATTTTTACATAAAAAGGAATATATTCCAAAAGTGTAAATAAAGTTCTGGGAATTTAAAAGTCCTGAAAATGAAATTTGATGTAGTGTTCTCGCATTGATCAGACAGGCATACACTAAGTAAGGTCCCAATAAATTAGCATTCATTTATGATTTTAGGACATATAATAATATGTTGTTATTTTTTGTTATTGTTGCATACTGTTTTATAATGTACTACAATGCACTGTGGTGCAAGTAGTATCTAACACTATTTGCACTAAGTATGAATAGCATCTAACACTATTTACCGTTAGTGCAAAGAAAATGCTGCTATTTTTACTTAGTAAATAATAATATATATCTTTGCTATTTGCACTTAGTGCCTTACTCTGCCTTCATTTTTAAGTTCAAGTTCTACAGTATTTGTAGCCATAAAACGTGGAGTGGGGGATTTTAGGACTGCTGTTAGTTTTTGATCCATCATCGCCATCCATTTGCTGAGATAAAAGGAGATTTTGTGCAATAAAGTGAAGTTCTATGGTCATATGGCCTTTCAGTGATTGTGCTAATGCATCTTGAAGCATCATGATCCTGTGTTATTTCAAATGTCTGGCCATTTAATGAAACCATCAACCTCTGTTTGATTGTAGATAAAGAGCATCCATTCTGATAGAATTCAGCATGGCGCTCAATGGTCATAGAGTAACTCTCCACATCCTTGTTTCCCACGACGCAAGGTTTTGGCTATTGGTAAGCCATCAAAAGACATCAGATCAAAACGTGTTAGCAATTCTATTTCTGAATCATGGAAGAATTTGTCCGTTCCCGCCGTCTGAATACACGCAGGCCTCCTCGCGGTGACCTTTCCTTTGATTTGGGTTCTGTTCAGGTCAACCACTGTTAAATAGAAGAAAAGAGAAAGAGATCAGACAGGAGCAGCGCTTTCATCCACAAAGGTTCAGAATGCGAGAGAAGATCGCGTGTTTGAATTGAGCGAACAGCCCATTGATGGTTCCTGCCCATCTCTGCCTCTTTCTCATCCCTTAATCACCTCGTCCATTGCTTTTCTTTTTTTTTCTCTTCCAGATTATCAAGGACCAGAAGCTCTTTATCATCGTGGGTGGGATGTTGCTGATTGATTTGTGCATCCTCATATGCTGGCAGATCGTGGATCCCCTGAAGAGAACTGTGGAAGAGTACAGCTTGGAGGCGAGTCTCATTGCTTATTATTAATGTTGTATGTAACGATTCAGCAGAATCCCTCGACCGGATAGTAATGGTTAATCAATCCCAACTAAATCATAGTCACAGGGAGCTGGGATCATCGGGGAGTACGTAGCAGCCAAGGTTTTATTACCATCTGCGTTATTTTTGGTTCAGGAAGTGAGACGCCCTGCCCCCACATCCACGGCGGTTGGGGACGTAGGCCAGCTGGAATATGGGACATTGGCACAATTGCTTGAAGAAAAAAAAATGCACTTGGACGAGCCCGTCCCATTGAGCAGGGCTTCAAAATAGGCTGGACATTTTGAACGTCTGCTTGCTTTAGTCATGTGCATTTAGTCATGTGCGTTTATGGACTTTAGTCAGACGCTGGCGCAAATGATTGGATGTGTTTAGCTGGAAGCAAAGCTAAAATGGACAATGTCAGACCTGATTGTGTAGTGGATTGCTATGAAAGTTGCCATGATTTGTGTGGTGTTTTTTATGTAAAGGGATAGTTCACCTAAAAACTAACATTCTCTCATAATTTATGAAGATATTTATACATGAGAAGTTTCTGTTCCTCCACTGAAAGTCCAAGTAACCAAAACTTTGAAGTAATGTTGTAGAACTCAAGACCAGTCTTAAAGGGTTAGTTCAACCAAAAATGAAAATTCTGTCATTAATTACTTCCCCCCATGTCGTTCAACACCCGTAAGACCTCCGTTCATCTTCGGAACACACATGAAGATATTTTAGTTGAAATCCGATGGCTCAGAAAGGCCTCCATTGGCACAATGCACTGTACACTCTCAAGACCCTTAAAAGGTACTAAAGACGTCGTTACAAAGTCCATCTCACTACAGTGGATCTACAATAACTTTATAAAGCGACGAGAATAGTTTTTGTGTGCAAAAAAACCCCTAAATAACGACTTATATAGTGATGACCGATTTCAAAACAATGCATCATGAAGCTTCGAAGCGTTATGAATCAGCGAGTCGAATCATGATTCGGATCGCGTGTCAAACCGCCAAACTGCTGAACTCGCGTGACTTTGGCTTTCCAAACCGCTGAATCGACTCACTGATTCATAAATTCATTTTTGGGTGAACTAACCCTTTAAGACCATTTTTGGTCTCAACCACATTTGTACTCGGCCTTGTCTTGGTCTCAGACTTAGAAGACTCTGGATTTTGTTTCAAGACCAACCGCTGGGATATTACTAAATTGCCGGTGCATTGTCTGATTTATTTATTAAAGGTCCCATGGCATGAAATTTTCATTTTATGAGGTATTTCAACTTTAATATGAGTTTCCCTAGCCTGAATATTGTCCCCAAGTGGACAGAAATGTTGATTGGTTCGAGTTCCGGCTGTCTTTCTGTGCCTTTGAGAAAATGACAGGCCAGACGAGCCAATCCTGATGTCTCCTGGTTTGACGTCCAAGCAGGAACGGTTAACTCCCTTTCCTCCACCCAGAGAATCTGGCTAACCATGTAGAACCATGCAAACGCTCGAGAGATCATGGGTTGTGAACGAGTGAATGCTGGCAGTTTCTCAGTGTTTGGATGTACAAATGAAAACAGAAGTCTTTTTTCAGTTCCTTCTGATCTGTGATCAGTGATTTCTTATGTGTAGCTAATTATTTATTATTCGTGCACACGCTGCGGCTTCTCTCTCTCCAGACAGAACGGTGTTTTCGTGTTTTCTATCTTGTGAGTCAGTGTTTTTGTACGTCCTCGTCGAGTCTATCTGTTCTTAAATGTGCATACAGTCGGGAGTTTCTGCTCAACATAGGCAGAGCCACATCTTTAGAGATAAACCTCACGCACGCCGAAGCTCGGCCTTCAACATCCCCGACCCCCAGTACTGCATCTGGCCCACAGCGGAGGCACCAAACGCGGCGTGAGATTAAGCAGAAGGGGGGTAAGCGTGAGGGTATCCGGCTAGGCTAGCCAGCTTTCCCCACAATAAACTGGATTACATTCGATTACTGCTGTTGTGTCTTTGTTTGCGCTGTGTACTCAATGCGCGTCACTGGCGCTTTTCATATGATTGGAACATATCTAGAAATAATGCTTTAATCAATACTTACTAACTCGTTCATCTCGCTGTAATGGTACATTGCATGTGTTACAAAGTTGGTAGAATAATGATGAAGACGGACTCGGCGTGACTGGGACTCGTGTTTATTCAGAACTCTCAGATACAAACACAATAAACTCGCGCTGACAGACAGCGCTCTCATAACTCAGTAGTTACTATAAATAACTTTGTTAGCAATCGCTCCGTCTCCGTGATGTCCGGTTCGCGAACGAATCATTCTTTTGAATCGGTTCTTTTTAGTGAACCGAACCAGTTCACCAAATCGGACTGAATCGTTCTAAACGGTTCGCGTCTCGAGTCAGCGCTGATCCATAATTTACTAAAGTTACTAACTTTCTGACATGAGTGACAGCCCCTCCGACTAAAAATAAACTAATAACCTGAAGTATATGCTGTAACTACAACAGTTCACCCTGAACAGAGACATGCTGAGAGAACTGATGAGAAGTGAACTCAGGTCCGTCTCTCTGGCAGTAGCTCGTGCCTCGTAGACCTCGTTAAACCACGCCCCCTCCGCTCATTTCAAATGCAAAGATGTCAGCCAATCACAACAGTGGCCGTTTTCACTGAATTCTCACAGCAGACACGCCTCTTGAAACAGGGCATTCAGCCACAGGGCAAACAGCAGTATAGAAAAAATGCCTTTTATTTCTAAGTTATGACATTTTATGATGTAAAAATCATACTAACAATATAAGTACACCTTAGGAAACACTATAAAATAATAGAAAAATGCTATGCCATGGGACCTTTAACATCATTAATGTGACTGGATTTAAAACTGCCTGCTTCAGATTGCAACAATAACTTATTCGTAATTTTATTTATTTATTGTGCCGGATCAGAAATGAATGAGGGATTGTGTCAAAAATGTCACCAAAACTAATACAAATACTCACAAAATTCAAGATATTGTTGCAAAAATGTACTTATATGAGATCTGGATTTTTATAATATACCGTGACATAATTAAGCAACATCACAAGAGCAAAAGAGCTGTTTTCACAAATGTACCAATTTAGATGCATCTTCTGTACCAAGAAGTTCAAAGATGAATTTTGTTGTTGAAAATTTCATTTTATTGGTAACAGCTCTATATAGTGTCTTATTCTAATTATATTTATTGATTCAAAATAAGTAATTTCTCATGCGGTAATGTGGATCTTTATGAATTTAAGGAGTGCTGGTCTGGTCCTGCCTTGGTCTTGGTTTTGCCTTGGTCTCAACCCCTCAAAGTCTTGGTCTTGTCTTGGTCTCGGCTCTCGGATTAGGTGGTCTTGGCTACAACACTACTCTGAAGATCCAAAAAGGTCATAAAGGCATCGTAAAATTAATCCATATGAATTGAGCAGTTTAATCCAAGTCTTATCAAGTGATACGGTCACTTTATATGATTAACAGATTTAATTTAGTCTTTTATTTACGTCTAAACCTCGATCGACTCACATACACAGATCGCATTATACGGTTAATAGAAGCTCAAACGTGTGATGCACAACAACCAACCAATGAGGTCTGTTCTAACAAGTATGTTTGTTATCTGTATGTGTGTTTATATGTGAATAAAAGCCTAAATTAAAACTCCTCATCATATCTCTGTAAAAGACTTGGATTCAACCCCTCAATTCGTATGGATTCATTTTACAATGCCTTTATGACCTTTTTGGTTACCTGGAATTGGAGGGACAGAAACCTCTCAGGTTTTATTCAAAATATATCTTAAATTATGTTTCGAAGATTAACCAAAGCCTTAAGGGTTTGGACTGGCATACGGATGAGTAAATGATGACAGATTTTGGGTGAACTATCCCTTTAAAGGCATGTTTACAATGGCGTGCTCTCCTTTCCATCTGTCTGTCAATTCCTGAGGTGTATGATCCCTGTGCTTAGTGTGTTAAAGAGTGAAAGGCTTGGCGACTAACAGGCGATGTGGCTGTGTGGACTTTGCCGTCACACCGATGGAATCATGGCCGCCGTCTCCCTGGAGAACTCTCGGCAGGGAGATTAGCGCAGATTGATTGGTGCTAGGAAAAGGCCCATTAACTTTCCCATCACTCTAGGGTGTTTAGACGAGCTTCTCCTTCCTCTTCTTCCCCATCCTCTACTGTATATGTAGTTACTTCAGGCCATAAGCGTTTCTGAAAGGTCAAAGAATTGGGAATGGACAATGTATTTGGGCTTCAAGCAAGCCATTTAATAGCGGTTCACATCAACAGCAATTTTAGCAATAAAACGTTTAAAAGTCATTCATTTTCATTGAAAGTTGGCCATCTGATGCCAGTATTCAGTGACTGGCTCTCTGGGGATGCAACAAAGTTGAGCGAACAGTGGAGCTTGAATGATGTTGTTGAGTTTTGTAGGCATGACTATTAGTACCCAGCAGTACAGCAATTTAGCAGCCTCTAACAGTTGAATCCCTGTCAGTGTGAATGCAACTTTTTACAGAATCGCTGCATTACTTTTGGGTCAGTAAAAAGCCATTGTTGACTGCTGTAGGACACTGAGTGTTTGTTTATTTAAAATTAAGTAATGTCTGTGAGGCTGGGTACAATTACAGTGGACAGTCTGTCAGGGACGTGAAACGGAGGGATTTAAACAGATCTGAGTGCAGCGGACAGCATTGATGTGAGCTGCTAACTTCTGTGTTTAGAGCTTCACTCACTGCTCTGCTGAAAAGCGGCTCAGTTTCTGCTTCCTCTGATCCAGATTAAGTAACTTTGCAGACATTTGTAAAAAGTCACTGTGCCATATGTGCTGCATTATGACAAAGAAAAACATGCAGAAGATTTTTAAAGTTTTATACCTGTTCTTTATTAAAGTATATGAGGGTGGTTGACATGACATGTCCAACAATGCCCTGTAGTGTGACATGCTTCACTTCTTCCAGAACTATTTTAAGCAATCGTTTTTAATTCATGTCAATTTTTATAGTAGTCATATTATTGAAAGACTACATGTAATATTTGAACTTTTAAAAATGTATTTCTCACACTGCATTTCTCAAAACTATTTTATGTGTGAACAGCAAAATCATTTTTAACGTTAAATTACAACTTTTATTCAGCATTGGTGCATTACATTGATCAAAAGTAACAGTAAAGACATTTATAATGTTACATACGATTTCTATTTCGAAAATATGTTGTTCTTTTGAACTTTCTATTCTTCAAAGAACCCTGAAAAAAGTATCACGGCCTCCACAGAAATATTAAGCAGCACAACTTTTTTCACTGAACACTCAAAAAAACTTAAATTTAGGAACTATGCATTTTAATTTCATATAAATGTTCCATTTGTTTGGATTACACAGGTTTGAAAAAAAAAGCGAATAAACTTTATATGATGCATATTTGCCAGTCATAAATGAAACGGGTAAGATTTGCATCTATTTGATTTTATTTTAATAATCATATTTTCAAAATGCATTTACTCAAATTGCTTAAGATCAGCATTGTGAAAACCATTTCAGTTATTCAGTTGAAATAAAAGAGTATGAACATTAAACTCTGGCTAGCTCTAGACCAAGCAATATTCAATTAAATGTATGACATTGAAACAAATTGGATTTATTGATGATAATTATATAAAAACCTTGTTATTGTGTATTTAAAACATATTCAGTTTATTAGTAGCCTACTGTTACCTTTACCCGTTTCATTTGTGTTTCATAAACTTGCAAGACATTTACTTTATATATATATATATATATATGTTAAAACTATTTAATCCAGATTAATGGAAAGGTTATATGTAATTTAAAACGTAAATCTTAAATTTAGGCCTAAATATTTTTTGAGTGAAGACTGGAATCATTACAGCTTTGCCAACACAGGAATCAATCGAAGTGAACATTTTAAATGTAATGTTTCACAATATTGCTGTATTTTGAGCACTTCAGTCAAAAACATTTGAAAAAATCTATAGAGCATAAATCGATAGATCTATGAACCGTTACAATATCTGTAAAACTGATCCTAAACTGTTGATGTTAAAAATAAAAAAAATGGACATGTTATTTGTCAACTACCCACAAACAGAATACAGCATTGGATCAGAACATATTAGCTTTGAACGAACCTTAAATAGATTGCCAAACAAAATGTTTCTCCTTGTGGATATTGGTTTGTGTTCTGGAATAGAGAGAGAGAGTGAGAGTGCAAGTATAATGTAGATCCTGAGTGTTTCTCTGGTCTGATGAAGGACAAACTGTGGAGGAGCTGATTAGCATTCAGCAGGTTTCTCCTGCAACACTCACCGTTCTCGTTCCTGTTCTCGTGTCGACGCTGCAGCAAGCAGTATTGCAGTGTGGCATTGCCATGGCAACAGCCAAGGTTTCTGACACCCATAAACCGGTGCTGTCATTGCTGATCCCCAAGACAAAAATACAGGGAAAGGTTTTGGACAGGCGCTGTAATGACAGATACCTGCGAATGCACGCGCATGATGACATGTATGTAGAATTTGTGTAAGTTAAACTAACAAAATGCAAAAATGTTGAGTACCTTGAGATGCCCCTGTTCTCATAATCCAACAATGTGTCAAGCATATAGTACTTTTACTCTAAGAGCGAATTCACAAAACAGTTTTGCCACTTTTGCATGCAATATTCCAGCACGAAAAACCCACGTCTTATTCAATTACCACCCACAATACAGTTTAACCAGCCGCAAAATGTGCTGAAATAGTGCTCTACTGTGAATTTTTAAATTAAGCCAATGTCATACCTTTTTTTCAGCACAAACATACCTGCTTTCTATGTAAATTAGGCTCATTATTGCATCTTATTCACAAAAGTCAGCTCTATTTACAGTACCTGCCGTAGTTAAAGGTGAGCTATTCCTTCCCATAGAAAGCAGACGGTAAACCGAATGCTATTTAAAAGAGACATTTCAGTACATTTTTTATCAATCATGGCAGCAGTAATTCATCAAATCATGATGATGGATGAAATGATGGAGAACAGCATTATAACCAGACTTGTTTCCAGATTTCTGAACACAGAGAAACACAAGAACACGCTCATATAAAATTAGGGACTCTCTCATGAGCTTACTGCTCACTTGCTTGTTCAGTTTTCCTAAGTGAAAGTGAGCTGTCTGTCAAATTGTCTGAAGTGTTCCAATCACAGTTTTTCCTCACTCGCTGTGTCAGACTGAGGACAGGTAGACAGCCGCGAGTCACCGGGTCTTTTCATGTGCAAATGCCTATTTTAAGAGGAACCTTTAATGCAGGAAATAATTGGTCAAAACATGTGCGCTTTGATTATGGACTGATTCAGATGCATGTCTGGACTGTGATGGGATCTGATGTGACACTACAGCTGGAATGATCCACTATGTTGGCAGGGGACAATTCTAATGAATAAACACGCATATTCTAGCAATTTTGTGGACATTTCATTGACTTATAGTGAGATAATGTCCTTCTATCCACTAAATCAGTTATTCTCAGTGGTGGATTTGCTTTTATGAACCACATTTTACATGAGAATATGATAAGTGGCTCAAATACTATGTATAAATATATAAAGGTAAACAAATAAAACCACCATTCAATCCATCCATCCTATCTATCATCCATCAGTCTGTCATTTTCCTTTTTTACATTTTATAAGAAAAAAATATTAACATTAAACATGACTTATATGAAAAGGGCAACTTTTTAAATGCATACATTTTGTGAAAGTTTCTCTTGAATTCTTGTGGTTTTATTCACCACACAAACCATATTGCGTTTTTGGGCCAGATTTACTAACCGATTGTGCCAGTGCAAACCCTCTTTTGGCGTTAAAAAACTACTGTCAGGATTTACTAAAGACATGCAGTGAAACATTAGCGCTGAAAAGGCGTGGCGAGGGTTATTTTTGTGGCTCACCTTATTGCATATGCATTGGTTGGAGTTTCCCTTTCAGATGCAACATTTATTGGAAGAGAGTATTTAAATGAATCATGCATGGTGATTTTAAGGTTTGCACTGGTCAATTTACTGGTATTTGCGCCATTATTTACCGCAAAAAAAAGCATGTCTTAAACCAGACGCTAATTTGCGCTGCTCTTGGTACACTGTAAAAAAAAATCAGGTCTCCAATTGAAAATTTTCTAGTGGCCGATCACATCTACATTTTTTAGTTGGCCAAATTGAATTTCTGTTAATTAAATTGCATCAATTCACAGAAATTCAATTTGGCCAACTGAAAAATTTAGATGTGATCGGTCACTAGAAAATGTTCAATTGGAGACCTGATTTTTTTTTACAGTGTAGATTGCGTTGGTCATTATAATAATAATACTTTGTTACATTTATATAGTGCTTTTCTGGGTACTCAAATCACCCTTACATATGGAAGGGGGAATCTCCTCAACCACCACCAATGTGCAGCATCCACCTGGATGATGCGACGGCAGCCATATTGCGCCAGAACGCCCACCACACACCATCTTGTTGATGGAGAGAAGATGAAGCCAATCAGTATAGGGCGAGGATTAGGAGGCCATGATGAACAGAGGTAAATGGGCAAATTTGGCCAGGATGCCGAGGGAACACCCCTACTCTTTTTCCGAAGGACATCCTGGGATTTTTAATGACCACAGGGAGTCAGGACCTCGGTTTAATGTCTCATCCGAAGGACGGTACTGGTTACAGTATAGTGTCCCCACACAGACCACAGGGTGAGTGCCCCCTGCTGGCCTCCCTAACACATCTTCTTGCAGCAACCTAGTTTTCCCAGGAGGTCTCCCATCCAGGTATTGACCAGGCTCAGCCCTGCTTAGCTTCAGTGGGAAACCAGTCTTGGGCTACGGGGAGATATGGCTGCTGGAAATGGAAATGATCCGTCAGTAGATCACGTGCAGAACTTTCCACTCCTATCGGCACTTTTTTTGGAATTGCGTTCTCACTCTGATTTGCCCTATTTAGTAAATCTGGCCCTTAGCATGTTTAATAAACAGTAGCATATTTGTTGGCTGGTCCCCAAAAAATGCTGGCGATTTCACTATCCATTTGGGGACATTTGGTGCCCACAATGTAGGCAAAAGAAGCACAAGAAAAGAAAATCAACTTGTGAACCAATGGCGTTTGTACTTGCATAGCCAGGACTGTCAGACAGGTATTTCTAAGGGGATAGAAAATAAGGTTTGTACGGTATAAAAACCATTACGCCTATGGAATGTCCCCACATTTCACAAAAACCCTGTGTGTGTGTGTGTGTGTTCAGTAATCTGAAAGGCCTTGTAGGGCTCCTTATGTTAAATGGCTGTGGTTTGTGCAGGAATCAATGGCTCAACAAAACAAACTGGGCCATTTAGGGCTGAAAAACCACCCACCTCACTCCTCCATTGATCAAGTGTGAGGAACAGGGAAAACCTCGCATTCAGGAGCAGTGGGATCATGTGGACATGGTTATTGTCTGCCGTACACATCAGTCATTTTGGCAGGAGTTAGTTGGGGCTCTGTTTATGGTGCCATAGATGTATACAGTATTTGTAGTTGACAAGAGATGATTGATGGTGGCTTATTGAGTGTATATGCAACATAATCCTGAATGAGTATTTGTTGAATGTCTAATGTGACAGGTCCTACTGGTTGTGTGCATTTTGGGCCTTACTGCTGAGCTTTATGAAATCCAGTTTGCTCTTCATGATCCAAGAAAGTGTCTCTCTCTCTCCATCTCGCTTAAATCATCCTGTCTTCCCATTGTCTGTCGCATTCATATGGTCTGGATAAGCAGACTCTGTCTCTCGGCTCACTGTTGCTATGCGACTGCTGATTGAGCATAAGGGGGATGCAATTTACCAATTAGAGGTCTTCTAAATTAAAGACAGTGTCAAGGGTTCCTGTACTTAGAAAGGAGTGCTGTCCATCAGGGCCATCTGATGTACAGATTGTTAAGGGCCTGAGACCCATGTCGCTGAATATGATATTGTTTATTCAGCTCTTTCAAGAGATTTGGAGCTCTCTGAAGCCCATTTATCATGCACTGACTTGCTGACGGGGTAAATTCAAGTCACTTTGGTCACTTTTGATGTCTCAATGGCAAAACGGAGCCCAGTTTATCTCAATTTCACCATGGATGTAATGGATAATTTAATGGATAACTGCATACTGTACACTACCTTTCAAAAGTTTGGGGTTAGTAAAACATTTTAAAAGGGTCATGAACTGATTTTCTTATTTTATTTAAAAATGTTCTCTGAGGTCCACTTATAATGTTTTTAAGATTTTTTACATATAAAAAAAAAACAACCCAATTTAGAAGTAATAGTTATAATTGACAGGATAACTTGCAGTGTTTCGTGTAAACGGAATTATGAATGAATGCACCATCGTTTGTCGCACTGTCGTTCTTGTAGGCTATTCATTGTTCATCCTTTTCGATAAAGTGAAAAACGTATACATTGTCATTTGCAGTGTCGTGTTTCAAATAAAACAATAATAACAAAGGCACCTGCTCTCTTCCGTATCCGATAATCCAACACATTAACCCCATAAATGCCAAAGTAAAGGAACAGTAAATCGCAACTATGACAACTATTCAGTTTGACTGCAGCGCTACATTATTACAGTATTACTCAGTACATATCAAACTTTCTGTAACAGACAAAGCAATAGTGATGCATGGGAAAAGCACTGTGTGTTGTGTGGCATCCAATGTAGCTCTACATCATCTTTTATTTTTAGTCGAATGGTGTCTTGTTTAAAAACTAACCTGCAAAAATGAAGCGAACAAACAATCAATATCTTACTGACACGATCTGACTTTCATCCGCGCTTTCTTAATGTTATGATCACATGGGTGGCAATGCAAAGACTGTGTTTTTCCGCACTAGAGGCGTCTCTATCGGTTTGTTGCTGGAGTAATCCTGTGTTTGTGTCTGTCTCGTATTTACTACTACATGACATGCGCGGATCGGTGGGCGGGGCCAAAGAGCCAATGATGTTGAAGTAGGCGTTGATCTTTCTCAGTTGCAGGCTTTCGTCGCACTATGATGTAATAATGTGACAAAATCCAAAACCCCATTATTTCCTATCTTATTGCTACTAGATAAAATACATTTATGAATTTAAAAAAAAATCTGCATTCTTGAGGAATATAAAGAACTCTTAACTCTCCTTAACTCTCCTTTTTCTCTTGCTCTCTTCTGGTGCTGAACAGACACTCTCAATCACGGCCCCAGACAGATCCATTACACTCAACTCTACAGCTCCTCACAAAGAAGAAAATCCATTAGTCTGTGTGTGTGTGTGTGTGTGTGTGTTTGAGAGTGAGAGAGCGAATATGAGGGCACGTAATAGAAAGAAAAATGGTGAGAGAAACGCATAGCTGCAGTATCGCTGTCCTCCATGTGTCTCTACCACAGCTGTTGTGAGCATTGTCAGCACACAGATGTGTGTGTGTGTGTGTGTGTGTGTGTGTGTGTGTGTGTGTGTGTGTGTGTGTGTGTGTGTGTGTGTGTGTGTGTTCTTGTTTAACCTGTATTGAAAGGACAAAAAGATAGTAAAATGATAGACTTTTGGTCGGGCCCCACGAGGAAAAGAGCTTAGAGTAAGGGATGTTTTTTGAAAGTTTTAAAGTTTTCTGTGATGGATAGGTTCAGGGGTAGGTTTAGTGTATGGGGATAGAATACAGTTTGTACAGTATAAAAACCATTACGTTTATGGAGAGTCTACATAAACATATAAAAACAAGTTTGTTTGTTTGTGTGTGTGTGTGTGTGTGTGTGTGTGTGTGTGTGTGTGTGTGTGTGTGTGTGTGTGTGTGTGTGTGTGTGTGTGTGTGTGTGTGTGTGTGTGTGTGTGTGTGTGTGTGTGTGTGTGTGTGTGTGTGTGTGTGTGTGTGTGTGTGTGTGTGTGTGTGTGTGTGTGTGTGTGTGTGTGTGTGTGTGTGTGTGTGTGTGTGTGTGTGTGTGTGTGTGTGTGTGTGTGTGTGTGTGTGTGTTCATGTTTTTCTATCCCGGTGGGGACTTCAACCAGACTGGGTAAACCCAGCCTGATCTGCCGGCGATTTGATTTCGCCCTGCAACTCAGTCTGAAAACCTGTACATTCATTTCTACTGCTTCACTTTTGCGGGAACCAATCACAGACTGGCTTATCCACCTGGCGCGCTATTGGCGCGTCGTTGCCCGTTGATCACGCCTCTTGTGGTCTGATTGGTTGAAGGACCATTCAATTGCATACAGAGTCATTTGAATTATGTCCTTTTATCACACCTCTTGTGGTCTGATTGGTTGAAGGACTAGTAGAAAATGTGCAGTAGAAAATACATAGCAGACTCCCCAGACCAATCTTAAATTGAGCTTGGTCTGGTGATAGCCAGACAAGACTTCAACCTGAATGCACACTGAAAAGGAAAATTATAGTTTATTATAGTAATATAACATGTTGTAATAATTTTGGAAAAATCTATACTTCATTTGAACAACAATTCAGTAATTATAATGATTTTGAATACTTATTCTTTTGATAATGATACTGTTTCACATACCTTAAGTGAACAAAACTGTTTCATTTCAAATCAGACATGAGATTTGCGGTTTAGTAAGTGAGTCAGATGGTAATTCAATAACAATTCTGATGGATTACTAAGGATTCTTTAGATTGATCTAACCAATAACTTGTGAGTCTTTTCGATGGTAATTCAATAACCGTTTTGATAGATTCAGTCAGTTCATTCAGTGAAGGATTTGTCCGACTGATTCAACTTGTAGTGATTCATTAGAAGAACTGACTCATTCATTCATGAATAATGATTATCTGCATGCTTATAGTGCAGCAAGTGTATTAGAAACATTTATCTTTACGTTATATCAGCACATTTAGTCTGCAAGCTTACGACTTTGGGAAAATACAATTGAATTTGCTGTGGTGCAGAATGATGTGAGGTGATGCAATTTTGCTTTTGGGCCTGTTAAATACAAATGATTGTCACAGGTGGGTCTTTCCGCACTACTATTTAGAAAGAGTTAAGTAAATGTGTGTTTATAATACATTTAAAAAATATGTTGGCATAGGGCTCTGGCTGCTGTTCATCAGTGTGTGGCGGAGCGAGGGCAGCATTCTTCCCCTTTTGTGCACATCTTTCTTGCTGCATCAGCAGTGCAGTGGCAGGATGCATACAGATGCCGAGTGCACAGCAGCATCAACCCCTTGAGTCCTTGAGGAGATGCTTTTCTCTCCTTGTCTCATGGGGAAAAGGCGAAGCTCGAGGAAGATCTCTTCCGTAAACTCACCTGCTACGGATATGCACTATATTGAGCAAGATGGAACAGAGCGACGGTGTCATGTCTGGGTAACTTCACGCTATCGCGTGTGACATCGATCACCCTCCCCCGTCCCCCGAGGCATCCGGGACTCCGCAGCCTCGAGGCTCTGCTAATTAAACCCTCGGCAGTGGCAGGGGAGCTGGCTGGGTGCCAACCCACCTGGGCATAATGACGCACACAGCTGGTGACACGAACCAGAGAGCAGCACTCATACGATCTGCCCTCTCTGAGTCACAGCAGATCTTATGAAAAAGTGTTTGCTCACGGTCTCCTTAGTCGCTGGTGGCCACCATCCCTTGAGGCCAATGCTGCAAAGAGACACTTATGTATTCATCCATACATCATGTGATTGTAAATAACACTGGTAGCGTTGGAGTTTGGGTGTTGGTTGGTTTATTTGGCTACTATGATGAATGGGATGTCAGGTTGATTTGTGATCCTGTCTGCTGCATCGTCCGATTATATTTGCTTTGGATTTGGAAACAGTCCTCAGTTCTCTGGAAGTGGCAGTCTGGGTAAGATGTTTTGTAGAGGGTTTAGATGCGGACCTTGGGGTTTTATTGCTCTGATTTATGGCCGTAATCTCAGCTTCATAATTAGTAGCCTTGAAATGATATGTGATATTCTTTGAAATGTTAGTGGCGCTTGTTAAGGCACACTGAACACTAACCCTAAGTATTAAACTTTAGCATGCAACTCATCTCGCAGCGGGCATGAATGATACCTTAAATCAAGTGGCTTGTTGTGAAAAGTGTGCCATTACTTTTCGAAGCGAATGGCCTTATAATTTTCACCTGGCAGACCATAAAACAAGCAAAAACCTGTAGAGTAGACCTATGTACAATGGAGGGACCTGAACAAACCAGAATATCACAGAGCCAGGCTCTTCATCTCCGGTCCTGCAGAATACAACCCTGAGCAAACTCACCTGCCTGCAACTTTCTAGTGATCTTGAAGACCTTGATACGCTTAGTGTGTCTAATTGAGGTTGGATCTAAGCTCTGCAGGATAGTGTCCCTCCAGAACGGAAGTCGAAGAGCTGTCATAGAGACTTGGGGCTAGTAAGCAACACCCTAGAGACTATGCAGAACCATTCTGAACACCCTGGTATCACCATGCAGAAATGCCCTAGCAATCTTCCAGAAAAATCTAGCATTGTGGTGGAGGGTTTTGCACAGAAAATGCGAAAATCTAGTTTATTTGTACAATCCCCAGTCCAAGAAAGAGAAAATGAAAATTTGCTGCTCAAACACACTCATAATCTATCAGCAGCTGTGAGGGGAACGTGTGTTTCTTTGTGCCCCACAGTTCATTACACGGCATTACATTTACGACGCCTTAAGACTCAGATGTGTGCAGTGGCGGCTGGTGCTTATCCAGAGTGAAGAAGCACAGATGTCGCTTATCAGTTTAAAATTTAGTTCCTCCCAAAAGCTGCTTCGCAAACTGCCACTGAACTGGTTTTATTGAAAAGTTTTGACCAGGCTCAGAACTGCAGTATTTTTTAAATGCCAGTAGGCAAGAGACAATATTTTGAACTCCAAGCTAAATGTTAAAGCAACAAAACAGCATCTGTATCTTTGAGCAAGTGTTTTTATTTTCAGACACTGTAAGTCAGGCACCTGACTTCATTGGCGACACATGCTGAAATTCACAAGAGCACTCTTGTTTGTGGGATTTTACTTCCAGTAAACATTTCTTCACAATCTATCACAATAAACGTTTGAGCGAAACCTGTGCAGTCTTAAAGCAATCACTGCATGCGATCAGCCTATTAACTCCCTAAAAACAACAATACTTTAGTTTAGGTTGCTTATTATTAGCATGCATATTACTAGGCTATTGGCTGTTTATTAGTACTTATAAAGCACATATGATTGCCTTATTCTGCATGATCATATTCTACATCTCTTAATCCTACCCAATACCTAAACTTAACCTCAACTACCTTACTGATTGTTACAACCTGGTCTCATTGTGAAAATGTACCTCTGGCAACGTTTTTGCAAACCGCCAAAATACGTACCAATATGTACATATCTCTGCAGTTTCAAAGTGAAATGAACACTTGAGGCAGTAAAACAGCAATCACTTTTTATCGTTTTTTTTTTTCCATGTAAATGAATACATTTTGGAGTTTGCGTCACTTAATCTGCTCCATATGCTCGGCTTTTTTATATAATAAGTTTGCTCAGTAGCTCAGCTGGTACAGATTTGTACTTGTAACAATGAAAGCTCAGGTACGAATCCCGTGAAAGACAAGTCATGATAAAAGAGCTCAAAGATGAGTTCACAGAAGCTAACAAGACATGGTTACTATTGTATTTTTGTCACATTTGCTTTTGTTAACACTATCGGTTAGGTTTAGGGTTTAGTGTAGGTGTACGTTAAAAAAACAATGTCACAAAACGTCAGATTGACGCTCATCTGTTCCGGGAAAAAAACGAAGCTTTTGGCGGCACCCAGTGGACATATCACTTTGAAACTGCAGTGATATGTACATATTGGTACGTATTTTGGGGTTTGCAAAAACGTTGCCAGAGGTACATTTTCGCAATGAGACCAGGCTGGATTGTTAATAAGCAGTAATTTGGAGTTTGTTGAGGCAAACGTCAGTTAATAAAGTGTGACCATACAATCTAACAGCATTGCAAGGAAACTCACCGCACATCACAAATAACCTGTAGCTCAAAACAATGGAGGGACCTGAGCCATATCTAGAATATCAACTCCGGTCCTGATCAAACTCACCTGATTTTAACTTTCTAGTGATCCTGAATACCTTTCGTTGCTTGTTCAGGAGTGTTTGGAGATGGAACTAAACCGCAGGATAGTGGGCCTCCAAAGTTGAGGAGTCCTGTCATAGAGATTTGGGGCCAGTAAGCAACGCCCTAGCAACCATCCAGAACATCACAGCAAACTGTGTATGACTGAAAACAAACTGTGTTTTTATTTTCAAACACTGTAAGTCAAGTACCTCATCGTTTCATTGGTGGAACATGCTGCAACTCACAGTAGTATCACAATTGTAGCACTCGTTTGTGGGATTTTGCTTAAATCATTTCCAATGGAACTGTCCAATGGACTACCGATGTAGTCTTAAAGCAATCGCTAAAACAATCTAGCAGCATCGCAGGGAACTCAATGCACATCACTGATGGAAATCTCAGTGTGGTGGGAACGTCGTCTACTGTCTCTGCCCAGAGTGTCTCAGCTTCCTGCTCTTATCGCCATCGGTCTGCTGCGGAGGCCTCCATCCTCTCTGCGGTCCGGAAACCGAGAGATTTGAGAGCGAGAGTGAGGAGGAGGGGAAGGAAAGAGCCCTCAGGATCAATACGCACACAAGCACCGAAGGAAAGACATGGTGTGAGCGGAGATGTAAACCATATGGCACTATTAAACCCTACACCAGTCACTTAGTGCAGCAGGCCGTGGGAGTCCGTACACGAGTCTGCTCTCTCCCCCGCGTTCTCCTCAACACACTCATGCACGGATGCCTTCTTAATCACCGCTCCTCACCCCGCCCTCCTGCCCTGTCCCGCACGGAGCCTCTGTCCTTCAGGACATGTTTAGCCTGAGATTTCATGCTTCCGCGATCCACGCCGCAGGTGCCCGCCGAACATATTTAACCCCGCCTTTGTCCCCAGTTACAGCTCTCTGCTGCGTGAGGAGGCAGTAATAACGCTATTGTGATTACCCTGCCGAATCCCTTGTTAGGAAAGCTGTGAAATCAAGTGTGTTTTCTGCTCATGGAACGCACACACACACTCGCACGCACGCGGAACCAAGGTACGCAGCAGGTGATCTCTGAGTGAGCTGCGAAACTGCACGTGGTGGGAATAAAGTAGGTAAATGAGATGTTAAAAGTGAAGGAGAGACTCGAGGAATGAGAGAAGAGGGGAGATGGAGTGGAGGGAGGCAGGCGCAGCCCCCATAACCCCCCTCCCCTGACCGCCATCTGCACATTCATTAACCTGCATGCCACAACAGACTGCTGCGATGGATGGGTCGGGCCAATCAGAGTGTGTGTGTGTGTGTGTGTGTGTGTGTGTGTGTGTGTGTGTGTGTGTGTGTGTGTGTGTGTGTGTGTGTGTGTGTGTGTGTGTGTGTGTGTGTGTGTGTGTGTGTGTGTGTGTGTGTGTGTGTGTGTGTGTGTGTGTGTGTGTGTGTGTGTGTGTGTGTGTGTGTGTGTGTGTGTGTGTGTGTGTGTGTGTGTGTGTGTGTGAGAATGTGCTTGTTTCTGCTCATCTTCCAATTCTGTAATTAAGATTGTATCTCTGCAAATATTTCAGAACAACAAAGAAAGACTGTGTTTTAATTGTTTTGCATGATGTCAGAGGGGTTTTAGCTGGTTATTATGACCTAACTATTATTATGACTTATTGAAGTGCTGAATTGTGATTAGTCTTTTCTTCCATAATTCATTTTGTGTTGGTAGAGATGTTTGTGTTAAGCAAGTGGGCAGGGCAAAGGAGAGATCAGAGAGGTCTGTGGCCCTTGATGCCCTTCACATGCACAGCTCCACGGGGCCAAACCAAGGCCACATCAAAGGGCTTCAAAGGGCCTCTGAAGGAAACACCTATTAATAACGTATTATAACCCAGGCAACCAGCTTTTTATAAGACAGTCGTTTACATTTGTTACATATATGTAATTTTCTATTTATGAATTATTTTTCTTTGGATTTTGATTCACATGGCTTTTCTAAAACTGTTCAACGTGTGTGAATGTGCGATTTTCTGTTTATTAGCCGTTATAGGTAAGTAACTAAAAGAATAACAAAGTGCATTAAATGGTAAAACGATTTGCCCTACGGCCAGTGTGTATATGATTATGATAATAAATGAAAATAAAATGATAAATACCAGTTTGCAACATCAAGCAGCAAAACGGACTGGTACATTCACAAACTGGTCACGCGCCCTTACGTTAAAATAAGTTGGATATCTTGCTTAACCACCAAACACAAAACAATGTACACTTGGAATTGTTGTCGTGTTGTTGTACATTTTTTTTAGCTATAGAAAATAGCTTGTTGTCGCAATTGGACCCTGGTATTTCTTACCATATTATTTTAATGTGTTGTTATTATGAACACACTAGTTTGTAGCGCAAATAGTTGTACCATATACTGTACTTTGTTATTCTTCTAGTTATTTACATATAAGCAGCTAATGAATTGGACGTCTCGTAAATTCACAGAATATAGCTTATATTCCCATTTCAAAATAATGTGGAAAGAGACCAGGGGCACGTTCAAAGCTCAAACCGGTGCGCAATGTTTTGCTACGGTTTCCAGTTGAATGTCATGTTTCCTGTAAACGGTGTGCAACGGTGTGCAACAGGTTTGAGATGCGTTTTATCTTGTTTGGTGGGTGTGTCAAAAATGTCAGCCCAATCAGCAGCAGCATGTATATAAAACAAGCGGTATTAAAGAGACAGCTCACACAATGGGTCCAAGTAAAGTTGTTTACAAATGTGTCCGCTGCAGCTCAGAATGTATACTCAACAATTGAAGCTATTAGAAGACATGATTGTCGTAAAAAAAAAAAAAATACAGTATATATATCAACATGATGATGTATTTATTTATATTTTTAGCTTCATTGCAAGGCAAATTTCACATATGGTAATTAAGTGCTTTACATAAAAATGAGAAAGAAAATACAAGCTATTAAAAAAGTAAGAACTAGAAATATAATACACTTAAATTAGAATTGATTACCAGGAGATAAAAAAGGTTAATTAAATGGGATTGGGATGTTGTCTTTTATTCTGGACGGCAAGGGCAGTGATTGCATGTATTTTGCAGTATTAAACACGTATTTATATCGATTTCATCAGGCTCCGATAATTCCTCAAAAAGAACACAAAGAATGGCCTTCTCAGCCGACATAGTTGCAACTCTTGCGTCATCAGAACAGGGTGTTCAACGCAGCACCGTTTCCGTTTAAAAAACGTTTTGCAACGTTTTGTTGGGGCTGAACGCAGCCCAGTTTTGCTGCTTATCGTGTGGGAATGAAAAGCTGTGGGTTTTAATTCTAATGGTTTAGCGTCTCGCCCTCTGCTGGTGTGGATGAGCAGTGCTGTGTAAGCAGTGATGTAGTACTGTAACTTTGCCCCTTTTAGGGGGAACACAGTTTGGACTTTACACGTCACCATTTTAAACTAAAAATTGACAACTTTTTATGCGGTTTGGCCATTCGTTAACAGGACAACAGGGTTTTGGGGGCCTGAAAAAGTGCACGTCTTGAAAAAATATATCGTTAATGTCTCAGTGTAAACTACAAAAATGTGAATTTGAGAAAACTGTGACGTCATGCGCATTACGCATAGACTGTAAACAAATATGGACGTAGTGTCCGTCACGGTTTCTAAAGTGCATTTTTGAAGCGAAAAGTCAGCCATTGCCATCTTGGCAGTGCGTCACCGCACGTCACTCCCGGATAACAGAAAATGGGCAAAGAGGCGGGACGTGGATGGAGCTGAGGTGACGTGATGGCTAACAGACAGAATTATGCATAAGGCTTAATATAATTTTTAAAAATAACCCCCCTCACAGTTGTCATGAAGGGCAAAATTATCTATATAGACCAAAACCACAATTTGTACCAGTTTTTTTCTGCTGTGAAGTTGGGCATTTTAACATGGGGCTCAATGGGATTCTGCTCCCTTTTGGAGCCTGTCTCTAGCGGCCAGTCAATGAATTGCAGTTTAAGTCACAAATTTATCATGGCCGGTTCCGCACTTACTTTCGAATGTCCGTGGGACAATCTGCATCTGACGAGGCAAACCACAAACTTCAGGAACCAATCGATCCAGAGCAGCTATATTTTGCAGCTATGTTTCCAGTTGAGTCACAATGTAAACATTTAAGTGCCACAGACGTACTGATGGAAACACATTCACTTTCCATAGGAAACAAGGTTTAGAAATAAAAATCAACGAGTTTTAACTCGAAAGGTTATGTTATCTTTGTCTGTAGCCTACAGTGGGTAAACACAGCTGCAGCTTTACAGCTGTAACTACAACTATAGCTGTAATCTCGCGAGAAATGCGATACCTGGGAAAGGTTAATGTTGATTGAATAGCTAATGACATCAACTGGACATTTTGTGACCTTTGTTTCCTTGTATGTGATTGGTTGAAGCATTTTCTGTCGCTGCGAGTGTTAAAAAAAGACATAGAAGCGAAAAAAAATAAATGTAGTGTGGAAGCACTCATTACACAAACAGCTGATAATAAAATAAAACCAACGCTCTAATTATTGGCACATCAAAATCACGTCCAGTGTTAAAGGACCTTAATACAGTGTTTTTAGTGCTTTCCCGTATCCGACGGGGATCGTTTTGACAACGTTGTCGTCTGTGTGCAAAAAAAGCAAAGGAAAAACTTTTCAGTTTTTAGCACATCATTGTCATGTAAATGAACCTATAGGGCATGGGTCTTCAACCGGGGGTCCGTGACCCCTAAGGGGTCGGCAGCGGTTCTGCAAGGGGTCCGCCAATTAATGTTTGATCACAAATAATTTTTTGATTAAAAAAAATTATAACATGGGGAGAAAACATCACAAAGTCCAATTCAATTATAAGCACCCTAAATCGAAAGAAGAGCACCCTCCGTTAATACTGTAATAGTGTAATATTATTGGAGAAACAGATTTGGCAAACATTGCGTTTGATTTTGCGCTCTGGAGAACGTGAAACCTTATTCACAGCGGGTTTGGCAGCGGTGAGAAATGTAGCCAATCATAGACATGCTCGATGATCTCTGGAACGCAATGGCCTATCAGAGGTGTTTAAGTTAGAATCCACTCACTGCTCAAAACGAACGGGAATTCTCTCATTAACAAAGACACGATATAAGTAAGAGATTCATTATTCAGTGTAGACAACTTTACTGGTTTTGATGGAACGCTGTGAGATCGCGAACTGAGATGAGTGACAGCTTAATTGTGATTGTAAAGTGAACGCTCTTTCGTGCTTTTGAGGTTATATAGCTATAATTCATTGAATAAAAGTATTGTTTATCATGCTGCTACGAGGAACGACGGCCAATTACACACTGCAAAGTTTTGGAAGTGACGTCTACATATAAATGTGTGTTTCACTCTCGAAATTGCAATTGACAGTGATAAATAGCATGGGACAAAATATGGCATGTCAAAATAGATACATGATGTAAATACAGAATCATAGAATAAAAAACATTTGTATCAATATAGACAGTGCATGTGCAACAATAATGCGCATTCTGATCTACTGTCTTAACATAAAATATCTTATTCTTAATCATAATATAGTTTCTATTAATATCGAAGGCTCTATGCTTAATATGTAGCTCTGTTTGACACATTTTGTATGGGGGGTCCCTGCTCCAGGTCTCTCACCTAAGGGTCCTTCCCCTTGAAAAACGTTGAAGACCCCTGCTATAGAGTATAAGATTAAAGGAAGGATGTGCTGTGGAGAACCACACATTAGAGCAGAAGATCAAATTTTATTTTTTGTATTTGGTCCGTTTTGGATTTTTTTCTTTTCTTCAAATAACAGCCATGATCAAGAGTTGGATGGAGAGAATGGTCCCAAAACACCCGCACACACTGTAATGATCACATCAGAGCTTGACAAGTATTGATTCTGACTGTAATTTGTTCCACACTGCCATCTCAATATGGCCCATCCTTATCTACTGAATGCTTGAATGGGCGATTTGAATTTGTTCGCTTTTGCTATGATGATTGAAATCATATAATACATAGACTTGAATGTTGCAGGTACACTGTTAAAGAGTGTATTTTCTCTTTATCAGTATGCTCTCTTATGCAATCACACAGACTGTCTGCCCGTTCCTCCTCCCGCTCTCATCAGCTCTGAGATCTCGACAGACTTGGCCTGCAATCAGACCAGCTGTAATGAATTTATACTCTGCAGTGGGTTTCGTTCCTTTTGGGATCCAGATCCAATGGTGCTGCTCGGTGCACACGGTGCACGTTGCTTGTCAGATTGTACAATATTGCCCCAGTGCGATCTTGTAAAAGCCAAGGCGATCTCTGCAAAATGAGATATATGCACATTTACATTTATGCATTTGGCAGACGCTTTTATCCAAAGCGACTTACATTACATTCAAGGCACACATTTTACATTTTTTGTCAGTTCTTGCTTTCCCTGGGAATCGAACCCATGACCTTGGCATTGCTAGCGCCACGCTCTACTGTTTGAGCTACAGGAAAGATATGCAAAAGGATATTTCACACAAAATATAACAATGCCATCATCATTTACTCACTCTCATGCTGTTCTAAATTTGTATAACTTTCTTATGTTGTATTGGACCCCATTGCTTTTCATTGTATGTCAAAGAAACACTAAACAATGAAGGATTTTGCTGTACAACGAAAGAAATCTTAAAAACACTGCTGACAGGGTACATTATGGGCAAGGTTCAGAGTTTTTCCTCTATTTGCAGAAGCTACTTTGTGTGTGACGTTTGTCTCGTTAAGATTTCATGAGGAATTAGCTTGGAGAACACATGTATTTTTAATCATTCTGACTGGCGCCAGGATACACTCTCCAGGATCGTTCAGATCCACTTGCAGGAACTTTTTGATTAACCTATTTAATGGCCTTGTTTTCTGACATTGTCTTTTTTTGCTATATTTGTGTTCTTTTGGCCCTGAAAATGATCATACAGAACAAACTCCTTCCAAAGACTTGCGCGCTCTCTCTCTTTCTCTCTCTGTGTGTGTTTCTCTCCAGTCTTAATATGAAGCCATGTGTTGAAGCTCACACCCCCAAAATGGTTCTGTGTGTGAAAGAGAGGCTGATTTGAAGCGTGGGTCGATAGCGCTGGCACCGCACAGACCTCCCGAGCCAGATAACTCAGCCACAAACAGCTCTTCATTACTCTCATAAGACTCGAGTCTCCATGAGAATGAAATGTGTCATTTGGCCGATATGAGAGGCAGGTGCTGCAGCCCGATCTGAGGGATTGGATCGATGTGACGGGCTGCAGGTGGTCCGTCATTACCGCACGACTCCAAATGAGCAGATTTTTTTTAGATTCATCTTTGAGAGAAATTGTTAGATAATTTATGCAATGCCGTAGGAGTGAAATACACTGGGGTCTGAAATTCTGAGATTATCTTTCATTATTTATTTAAACATGTTTTTGGAAGGAATTTGGACGGGGGGGAAAGAACAAAAAAATTCGTTCAAACTTATTTTTTCTTTAATGGAAATATGTTTTATTTGTAGGGAATTTGAAATTCAAGAATGAAAAGAGAAATAATATTATGAAGTAAAACATTCATTAGTTCATGCAACATTTTTTTGATTTTATTTGATTTAAACCTGAAAATAAGTTTATTTAAAAGGAATTTTAATAAATAAATGCATAAAACAAACAAGCTAACAAACAAAAAGTTAATGCACCAAATACTAAGAATTTTGAAATGAATTTTTATTCCTCTTTTCAAATTAGTATGATACAAAATATTAATTAAAAAATTAAATGGAAGCATTTTTACTAGTGATCTGAGACTTTCTCTAGTTTTAACCCTGTAAAGCCTGACAGAAACAAAAACCAAATGAAACATTTTTATTGAACCTTAAGACAAAATATGAACAAAGAGAAAAATCTAAAAGTTTGCATTTGTGGGGTTTTTTATGTGGAGCATCATATCTAATTTAATACGTCAGGCTTTTATGGCTCATATAGTATGATATAGGAAAATATAGAGCTCTTTATTGAGGAGGAAAAACACCTCAATTTGATTCATAGTGAGCAAAAATTTGCAATTTGGTGCAGTTGCTGATAATCATATGGCCAAAAAGTAAGATGAAATCCTGATTGTTTGTAATGTATATTAAGGGATTTAACAGTAGCAGATTACTTACATAAAATACATATACATTTTTGTTTAAATTTTTTTAGTTTAATTTTAGTCACCATATCTCCCAATAATATGTCAGAGTAAGATGATATTTCATTACATAGTGTTATGATCAAAGCTCTGTAGTTTTCATTCTGGGGGAATGCATTACAATTATGATTGAGAGATGTACAAATAAAGATTCCTCAAAACCTTATTTGCTATTTTTCTAAAAAGAAAAATAATAATAATGTATGGATGATCAAGTAAACCTAAGTTGTTTCAGTCCAGTAAATGCTCATCTTGAAATATTAGTAACAATATTAGTCAAAATCTGCTAAGGGATAATTCATTCTAATAAATCATGTAAAAATGTATCATCTGTTATTTCAGCATATTATTACATCAGCATATGAGACATGGACTCATCTCAAGATAACAGTTCATCTATTTGCAAAAATATGAAAAAAGATAAGTCAAAAATAGAAAATTATTGAAAATATTAAAATCAGGAATGTCAGAATCAGAATGAGTTAGTGCATAAAAAAGTGAGTTTGTGCATAACAAATTTCTCTCAGTTGCCTGATCAATCTGTTTAATTTTCAGTGAGTGAAGAAGAAATGTACAGTCACGTACGTTATCATCTCTATCGATTCTCTGAAAGCGGTAACACATTCAAAACATTCGGTAGTGTGGGTTTTCCAGGAATTGTGTATATACTCACTGGACCTCTGCTTCTCACAAATACTGCCGTGTATTGTGCGTGTTAATTTTTGATGGACATCAATGTCGTGATAATCTAATTATGTGGATTTGAAAACCGATGGATTGTAAGATAATAATTATTTATTTCTTAGCTGGCAAGTATTCAGTGAAGTGATTGATGCCCATGAGTTTAGTCAATGTTTTTAGATCTAATATGCCAACTGTATTTAACGGACGTGATAATGTGCATGAGGGGTGTATTCTGTTTGATTTTTGGCTAATTATAAAACCTGCTGAAAAACCTTTTGTGAACTTCATCATACTTATTTTACTGAATGAAGTTTATTTTGTAGCATAAATAAATTACATGTTACTCAGAGACTGACATGTTTGACTTGTCAAAAATATTACATTCAGCTGTCACAAATTCAGTGACTTTTGAAAATCAAGTTTTTGTTGTTTTTTTTACCAGAAAAGGAGTGGTTTTGATGCACTAAATTGTTTTATTGTCTCTTACAACAAAAATCTTTTATTTAAACCCATTAAAATGCTGCAGATTTTTATGTTTAGGAAAATGTTAGATTTCGCAGCAAAATGATACAAAAAGGCCTTTTATATAAAGTATAAACTATCAATCAGATGACATAAGGCACGTAGTAGATTGTGTACAACCAATTTTTAAGAGAAAAATCATATCATGATAATTTATAGGCCTTAGGTATTGCATCGGAATAGGGACAGACATGTGGCTCCATTGCTTGAGTTCCAGAACTTTTCTCAGTATGTGAATGCTTTCAAACTCAAACCTCTCTAGCGCCCCTGATGGCTGATGACCGCCTGCGGCGCGGGCCTGTGGCACCGGTCTGCCGACTGACACTGTTTTCAGTCTGAGCAGCTGAGACCCGATAACAAACCAGCTCTGACCATCTGACAGTAAGACAGGCTGCCTGGCAGCCGGATGGACCCAAGCCCCCCTTCTTTCGTTTTCAACTGCACCCCCTGACACCCTGCCAGCCGACAGACTGGAGAGCGTCCAGCAGAGAGTCAGGCGAACATCAGTGCCCACTGCACAATACGCGCACACACAGAAAAAACGCCAATGCACACTCTTTCACACCTGCAAAAAACTGACAGGTACACGTGTGCACGCATACACATTCAATACATACTCCACAGATCTTAAGTCATGTGGCACTGTCACCAGCGTGACTAACGTGAATGCAAATGGAGTGTGAGTGAAAGAAACGAGTATAAAATGAGAAGACATCCCGTCATATGCATAATTGCATGTGTGGAGCGTGACTGCGGGATTATTTCATTGGCGGGCTGTGCAGTTTGATGTATCACAAGGAGTGAAGTTGAGAGACCCGTTATCACTGTTGAGCAGAACATTTCAACAGACTTGGAACTGAGCTGCTCGTTTGTATCCATGGAAACAAATTAATAGAGTTCCATACTATTAATCATTAAGTCATTTGTCAGGCTAAGATCTCTTTTGTCTCTATTTTTCTCCCGTTCTCTTTCTTGTGCACACACGCTGAATAGATTAATTTAAAACACGAGCATCTCACAAACTTGTTTTTGATAGGCTGAGATGTTCACAATGCGTTAACTGTCTTTTCCTCTTCATGATGTTCTACATCACCACATTTCTGTCTTCTTACTGTGAGATTTACTCGACTCATCAGAATGCGAAAGAAACAGTCCTTCCAAAGGTCCTTCCCTTTCCCTGTTCCTCTTAGTTAAAGAGACAGATTGCTGGCCTCTCGGCTCATATAAAGTGGGCCGATGGGAGGGGAGCATGGCTGCCGCTCAGAGAAATGCGAATGGGCTGCTCCTATTTGAACACGCTTCCAAATGCAGAGGGGTAGAAGCCAAGCGTGTGTATCCGCTTTTATTTTTTATCTTCGAGTCCCTCTGAAGTCAGTGCAAAGTGTTTGGCTCAAATGGCCACCTACAATCACAGTAATCCAATTTGGCACTGAGGCGAGCTAGAGAACAAAAACCAAGAGTTGTCCACATCCTGACAATGTGCAGTAGGCAGAAAAGAGCAGTTTGGTATGGCAGTGCATCATTAGCCCTGAAGCCAGTGAATTTCATTGGCACATAAATAATCCAGCCTACTGGGCTACAGGAGACTATTAGAAACGTCCCTGACGTCGTTCACTATTCAGCCACCAATATGTTTCAATATGCAATATGTTTTGTGTAACAAATACAATATGCATTATTTATTTCAATAATATGCATTGATATAATATGCAATATTATTTCATTATTTATTTAAAATAATAGTGAGCACTGAAAAATCGCTTAAGGAGCGTTGACAGTTTATGTAATTTACAGTAAGCGCTGATTGATTTTCCTATTATGGTTGGGTTTTATTCAGTCTTTGATCATTCTTAATGCCCAGATATATTCAAGGTGTTCTTTTTGGTTCTTCGCTTAGGGGTAGTTAAGAAAACCTTTACGAAAATTAACCATGGTTTTACTATAATAAAAGTAGAGTAACCAGTTGTATAACTACAGTTGTACTACAAATACCATGGTTAAACTATGGTTAGTGCTGATAAACCATGGTTAATTTGTGGCACCTACAATAACCGTAGGTGCGCTCCATTCGACCGTAAGTGGACTGCAAAGTGGACTTCACAGGGTATTCCGCCATCTTAAATGAAATTCCAATCCGAAGGGAGTGAACATGTTTAGTTCAAAGGGCTCTGTGAACGGCATAGGGAATAAGCGTACATCGATACATCACTTCACAGGAAGTGGAGAGCGAAAATCACCCAACTGTCATTGCGTGGAGCGATGGAGTTTACGTATGCATTCGAGTATTCATTAATATTGTTTTATTATACAAACTAGAGTATTTATGAATGGTTATGGCAATGAATGTTACATGTGCATATTGTATGAATATGTAAACAAAGTAAAAGAAGCAGCTGAGGCGCTGTCAATTTTCTTTTTTTTACTTTATTTACCTCAGGATTGTTTACTATGCAGCTGCGCGTGCTATGAGACCGCTACAATTATTAAGACCATTATTAAGAACACATTTATACAGTTCCCCAAATCAACATTTATTTTCATATTGAATGACAGTTAAAATACAGCTTCAAATCTGTTTATAGTCAACTAAATATACAGTAATCTATGTAATAAACTATTAATAATAAATAAACTACTAATAGTAAAACTAATAGACTAATACAATGTTTTGATTATATTTATTAGATCGATACTTACTTATATTTATAGGATTATTATATGATTTTAAATTTGAAAGTAACGTCGCAATCTGCGTGACCCTGTCATTGCCTTTCTTTGATTCTTTCGTTGCAGGGCCTTCCAAATTAGCGATTATAGTCAGCGAAGTTATTGTCCATTTCACCTGATATACCTTGCTAAGGGAGTAGGGATCAGTGAACACTGCACAGGAAACCTGTCGATTGGAACGCCACCATGTTTTTTTTCGTAGTAAAACCATGGTTAACTTTCGTAAGGGTGGTTATAGCGATGTGGATGTGTTAAGCTCTGCTATTTTGCTCTCCAATCAAGTTATGTCACGTTTATTTATATAGCACTATACAATAGATTGTAGCTTACTGTATTCAAAGAAAACAAATTGTTGCTTTCAATTAAAAACTCTCCAGTGTGTTCTTATTTTTATGCCTGACCTTGATCGTCTGAACAGAAGAAATGAACTGGAGAAGAAGGTGGAGCCTCCTTGCACACCTGCCTATAACAAATTATTTTCATCACCATAGACCAATGGTAGTTGAAAGTGTTTACCAGCCAGAGCCAACTTTTCCATAAAGTTTGCTTTGGCAAGCTCTTTCAAACTACCAAAACATTTCAGCCTGATTTTGTTCAAAATGCCATCACACCAGTTTATCCATCCATCCATCCATCTATCTATCCATCTGTCCGTCCATGTTTTTATTTACTATGTTCTTGCTCTAGCATGTTGTTGAGGTCCTAAGAGACACTACATATCTTTATCATAAGACTCTTCAAAGTTGTCATGCAGCTCGCAGCTTTAGGGTTGCCTTGGAGAACAGACAAATGGAAGAAAGAGGCAGTCACATGATCACACTTGCAGTGTTTCCCTGCTTGAGGGCCATATCAGGTGACCTGGCCCTGAAGACAAGGATGCATCACATATATGTTGTGACAGGTGTTAACATGGTAATTTTGAGATGCGGATGGAGTGAACAGTCTTAATAGAGCGAGCAGATGCCCACCCAATCAGAATTAAGGCAAAGATAGCATTGGTCTGTTTTTATGAAGTGGGCTGTGTGTTGAGAAGTTTGATGAAGGGCGGTAAAATACTCCAACCAATCAAAAAAATAACACTTGAAAATTGCAGCTCATCTTTTATTAGCAAACAGCAATGGCGTGTTATACACTAACGGGCGGCTTCCGTCTGTTTCAGAAAACCAGATGCTGACAATCACACGAGTGATAACAGACAGAAATGTTTGCGTGCTATCAGGGTGCGAATTACGGGGAGCTTAATATATATTCATGAATATGTTTATTTGTAAATATGAACATTTCTATAGCTGACTTTAAAGTGTCATTTGTCTGTCCCTAAAATGGGCCATTGCAATTACCTAAGCAGTTGTATCAAATATTGGAGAAAACTATATTACATCTATAAAAAACTATAAACTATAAAACATCTATCTATCAATCTCTCTCTCTCTACATGTGTATATATATATATATATATATATATATAGAGAGAGAGAGAGAGAGAGAGAGAGAGAGAGAGAGAGAGAGAGAGAGAGAGAGAGAGAGAGAGAGAGAGAGAGAGAGAGAGAGAGAGAGAGAGAGAGAGAGAGAGAGAGAGAGAGAGAGAGAGAGAGAGAGAGAGAGAGAGAGAGAGAGAGAGAGAGAGAGAGAGAGAGAACTGGGCCTGGCTAGTATGATATTTAGAGAACCTTTTTGGGCCCCTCTAACATTGACGGTGACTGTAAGTGATATTTGTGTGTGTGTGTGTGTGTGTGTGTGTGTGTGTGTGTGTGTGTGTGCGCCTTTTTGGTATTACACCATCACAGCATTTAAAATATTTTTTTAAATACATGGAGACTTGATTCAGCTGGTTCAATCTGCTCGAAAACAGTATTTGAGAATTGTTATTTATTGAGCAGTGACCTTATCAGTCTTACTCATGAATACTATAGAGCAAAAGTCTCCTGCTGTTAAGCAGCCCATCTGTACTTTCTATAGTCTGCATAATACAGCCCAGTACACATCACAACACAGGCCTCTCATAGAAACTGAGCCTCCAAGGACTCAATTACTGCTCTCTCGGCTAGCAACGACAGGGATATGATGTGCATGCACACGTTTGAGTCTGCCAGAGGCAGAAAAGGAGAAAAAGAGAGAGACTTTTGTCTCACTGCTGGAAGTATAGCTTTTTATGAATCACAAGTTTTGGCTTAACTTTCATAAAACTAAATTCTGTATTAAATTCAACTACAGAAGGACCAGCCTAACAGATCTTGACAGTAGCCGTGCACATAATAATCGACAAATTTGTTAATACAACCGGGAACATTCAGTATCTTGTACAAAATTAACATCATCAAAAGATATCACGTTCACTCTGAGCTTTATAATCATGTTTAATTAATGTTAACACAAGGGGTAATATCCTGGACAGGACGTGCACCTCAATGGAGTCAATGGAGGCGAGGTAAACCGAGAACAAGAGAAAATGAGGTGCGGATGATCCCAGGAATGATAAAGTAAATGAGACACAAGTGGGACTTTACCTTGAGGATTAGATCACACAGTGTTTGAAGTGTGCTGGCAGTTTGTTTAATGTGAAGTGCACTGTGTCGGTTCAGACCTCACATGCTGATGGATTACTGCCGCCCATTTTGAACTTACTATTTCACCAATTGGTTCAAAGAGCTCTTAAAGGGATAGTTCACCCAAAAATGACAATTAGCCCATGATTTACTCACCCTCAAGTCATTCTAGGTGTATATGACATTCTTCTTTCAGACGAATACAATCTGAGTTATATTAAAAAAGTCCAGGCTAATCAAAGCTTTATAATGGCAGTAATAGTTGCTCTGTTTTTGAAGTCCATAAAAAATGCATCTGTCCATCGAATAACGTGCTCCACACAGCTCTGGGGTGTTCATAAAGGCCTTCTGAAGCAAATCGATCCGTTTGTGTAAGAAACATATCCATATTTAAAACTTTATCAAGTAAAGTTTCAGCCGATCACCTTCCGTGGAAAAGTGTTGAAAGTGCCATCTCGCAATTCAAGACGCATACCTGACGTCATGACGAGCGCACCTGGTCGCGTTTGTCTTTCGATCGCCAGAGGCACTTTCAACACTTTTTCCATAAATTGCTTCAGAAGGCCTTTATTAACACCCCAGAGCCGCGTGGAGCACGTTATTTGACAGACAGATGCATTTTTTATGGACTTCAAAAACAGAGCAACTATTACTGCTATTATAATGCTTGGATTAACCTGGACTTTTAAAATATAACTCAGATTTTATTCGTCTGAATGAAGAATGTCATATACACCTAGGATGACTTGAGGGTGAGTAAATCGTGGGCTAATTTTCATTTTTGGGTGAACTATCCCTTTAAATAAATTTCACTGGAAGGACATTTTTGCTGGTAATTATGTGGATGTTTCTTCAGCTACATACATGCACTTTTATGTCCCAGAGTTGATTTGTCTTCTTTTTGATATGTTCTTTAAAAAGATTAAAAACATATTCAGTGTGTATCTAGCATACATAAAGTGCTAGCTATGAATGAAATAGTCCTATTTTGCATTTTTTTACATGTTCAACTTTCTTTAGTGTGCAATGTTGCTGTTTGAGCATGAAAAAGGTCTGCAAAGTAAAAAAGAAAAAAGTCCACTCCAAAGGGAGTTATTCTCTATCTCTCAGTGCACACTGTTTCTGAACTCTCTGAAATGCCTCGATTGCAGTCTTGAGTTTTCTTCCAGAAACATACATGATGACACAATATTTCTTATTTAAATAATTCCTGCCCAAGGCATAAGCAAAAAAAGGGGATGAGGCATGGTTTAGTTGCATTACTAGTGGGTTGAAACTCACGGTTATTTTAAGGAGCGTGACATTTCCGATACACGCTCGAAGCAGCTGACCAATTACAATACACAAGTTCAGCCGACCAATCAGAGCACACTGCACTTTTCGGGAGGAGGGGCTTCATAGAGAACAGAACAAAACGGAGTGTTACAGACAGACTTGGAAGAGAGGTGCTGCAACAATGTAAAATATGAGAAAAATAATGTTTTTAGAGCATTCAAGCATGAAAACAAACTCAAGACTTTGGACTGTAAGCCATATTTCCAGTATGCTATGCCTGCAATATTATGGGAAGTCAGCCATTTCATTCCAAAAATGTTTCGTTTCATTCAACTATCATTCCCATCACCGAATGTGAACACAATACAGAACTTGAGATGTGGTGTATTTATAAACTCTGTTGGTCGTGGTTAGAGGACATTCAAACTAATGCCCATCTACTCTTTTCCATGCCCTGATGTCCATGATACAGAAAGGTGCTTGTGGCTTCAGTAATCATAGGGGCAGCAGAGTGCACTATGATGGAAAGCGGCCATCCTCCATCACTCACAGTTTGCTATGCCTGCCCTCATGGAGGAAAAAAACAGCAGTCCTAATGAGTTATCAGGACTGATGGCTTATCATGTGTGGGACCTCTCTGTGTCCTTGACTCACCAAGGATCTATAGACGACCTGAGTCACAAATCTCGACTGTCCCCTGGAAAAGAAAACATGCTGTAAGCGTAATGGCCTTCCAATTTTGCGAGTGTGTGTGAGTGTATGCGAGTGTTTGCGTGTCCGTGACCGTAATACTGAGAGCGCATCTGTGTGCATACCTCAATATAATCCCAGTAGTCACCAGATTCAAATGTTTGCCCATGCGTGAGCTCTAATAACGTTTGACAGCGAGCACTCGAACTCCATTTATGAAGGTTGTTATTCGCAAATTAGCTGCATGTTCATAAGTGAGTGTGTTTGTGTAGGGCGAAGGGTGCGCGGTACAGCAGTCACGTGACGGCAACATAGCGAAAGTCATTTGCATCGGAGACTCGCGGAGAGCGAGCAGATGGGAGTTGTGATTAAAACCGAGATATTCTGGAGCATTAGATTAAAGAATGATGTCAATAAAAAGCATTTTAGGCTGTTATAACAAAGGCAATCTGAAACATGCCACTGCACGTTCTCATTTGCATATTTAAATGCGTGTGATGTTCGGGGTTTGATTCCTGGTCTAATGATGCATTTAGCCCGTAATGAATCAGTGATGGCAGCTCCCAGGCTCAGCCGCAGGGACTGCAGCAGGGCCACTTTGAAGTCACTGCATTTGAAGTTAAGTTTAGAGCAGTGGACTCCAAAAATAAGCACACACCAGAGGGAGACAGATCTGCAAAGCCTCAGCGTGCAGCTGCAGGTTCATCCTCAAACTGGAGCAGGTAGATGTAACCCTGGAGGACCCACAAAGAAAAGCTTTCGCCCTCAGTCAGCAGTCAGGAAAGTGCGAAATATAGTCCAAAACTTACATTTGCCACACCTGCAAATTGCACGTGATCAGAGAAAGTGGCAAGATAAAATATTGCTTACCAGACATGGAAGTATTTTTTGGATTGCAATAATATATTTCAAATCAAAGCTGTTCTTTCTATTCATTAATGAATCCTGAAAAAAATCCACAAAAATATTAAGCAGCACAACCGTTTTCAACAATAATAATTCTAAGAAATGCACCAAATCAGCATATTAGAATGATATCTGAAGACGTAATGATGCTGAAAATTCAGCTTTGCCATCAAAGAAATAAACTGATATAATTTAATAATTGAGTAATGAATTGAGAAATTTAAAGGGTTAGTTCACCCAAAAATGAAATTTCTTCCATTAATGACTCACCCCAATGTTGTTCCACACCCGTAAGACCTCCGTTCATCCTCGGAATACAGTTTAAGATATTTTAGATTTAGTCCGAGGGCTTTCAGTCCTTTGAATGTAAGTGTATGCACACTTTGCTGTCCACGTCCAGAAAGGTAATGAAAACATCATCAAAGTAGTTCATATGTGACATCATTTGGTTAGTTAGACTCTTTTGAAGCGTCGACAATACATTTTGGTCCAAAAATAACAAAAACTAAGACTTTATTAAGCATTGTCTTCTCTTCCGGCTTTGTTTGAATCCGCGTTCACAACGCCACAGTGACGCTGCTGACGTAAGACGTTGTGACGTGTTATCTGGTTATCTTTGGCGATTAGGGCATCCAGGACATGCACACTTACACACCATTTTAAAAAAAAATATAGCAATACAAACAATGTAGAACAGCTTGTTTACAGCGTGCATCTCCCTCAGACTACAAACGAAGCTCTGTCGCACCAGATAACACGTCACAGCGTCTTACGTCAGCAGCGTCACTGTGGCGTCGTGAACGCAGATTCAAACAAAGCCGGAAGAGAAGACAATGCTTAATAAAGTCTTAGTTTTTGATATTTTTGGACCAAAATGTATTGTCGACGCTTCAAAAGAGTCTAACTAACCAAATGATGTCACATATGGACTACTTTGATGATGTTTTCATTACCTTTCTGGACGTGGACAGCAAAGTGTGCATACACTTACATTCAAAGGACTGTAAGCCCTCGGACTAAATCTAAAATATCTTAATATTAGGTCTTACAGGTCTTAAGGTTTTTCTTACGGGTGTGGAACAACATTGGGGTGAGTCATTAATGGAAGAAATTTCATTTTTGGGTGAACTAACCCTTTAATCAAATAAATGCAGACTTGGTGAGCATAAGAGACAAGTAAGACAAAAGTAAGAATTTAAAAAATGCTGCCGGCCCCAAACTTTTTTAGTATATAATATAAAATTTAGGTTTTTAATTTTTTTATAGCATGCCGTGCAGGCCAATATGAGATGAGGCAAGCTGTCACAAATCATACATTTGTTCCAAATATTTTCTTTTTGGTGGCTTCTTGCAATGAATATTCCACATTGTGCCACATCTTAGATCAATTGAATCATTTTTAATTTAGATAATGTATTATGTTGCAGTTGTGGTTAACATTGCTAAAGTAACTGTGTTATTTACTGATCAGAGCCAATTTATACTTGTATTTGCTTCTTGGTGAGCGTTGGTTTCAAACCATTGTGCTAAACCTTGTTCCTTGATATGTGTCATGGCTTTGCTGTGGATTAGGTCAGTGAAGTATCGCTCAAGTTGACCTTAAGATTAGATGGCTGAATAATTGACTTAACTTCTTGTTAAACAACTCTCAGCTCCATTGAACAATATCTGCCTCTTCGTACTACATTTAAGCAGTGGCACACAGCCGCCAAGAGATCACAGGATGTAATGTAAAAGGATTACTACAGATAAGAGATTGTGGTCACAAGAAGCCATGTCAGAGAGAAACAGACGGATGACTGACCCATCCAAATGAGCATTATAACTATTATTTCTCTTAAACAAGAGCTTAGCTCAAAATCAAAGGTCTTAGAAACAGACTGGATAATAGAAATCTCATTCATGCTGTACAAAACTATCAATGGAATAAAATATATGCTCATGGAGAAAGGACTGAGGCAAAGTACCCTGAAGTCCTTGACACTCTCTCTCTCTCTCTCTCTCTCTCTCTCTCTCTTTCACTCTCCCTGTCATTTAAGGTTGATTAATTTTTTCATGCTCAGATTGAGATACACAGAGGACAGGATCACACCATGTAAACTTTAATGCCTAGGTCTTCAACCCTGCTCCTGGGGACCCAATGTCCTGCAGAGTTTAGCTACAATCCTAATCAAATACACATGTGTAACAGAGCTGTAAACCTCACTCCCTGGCCTCAAGAGCCACTAGTGAATGACGCATGCTGGAAATGCTGGAAACCCCCGGTTCGAATCCCGCTCGGAGTGGGTCGAGAAGGACCGGTTACACCTGACCCAGCTAATAAAGGTCTTTAGGATTGCTTGAAAAATCGCCAGGCCAGGTTTGTCCAACAGCATCCACAGGGACAGCCTATGGCGTGTACTCTGTGCATATGAGATTTTGCTACAGATCATCCTTCTTTTCAAGAGTTTCCACACTAACTTCACATGCAAAGTAGGAAACAGCAGTCACAGTTTCAAAGTGAAGACAGGAGTCAGACAAGAATGCGTAATATCAGCAATGCGCTTCAACATGACCATCGACTGGAAGATGCAACAGACAACCAAAGGCCAACCAAGAGTAATCAGATGGACTCTCTTCTTAACACTGGAAGATCTGGACTTTGCTGACGACCTGGCGCTGCTTTCACATACCCACCAACACAAAAACATCTTGTCTTAGCACCTATGCATCTTCAAGTTGGCTTGAAGATCAGCAAGAAGAAAACAGTGATGATGACACTGAACACCCCCAACCCCTCACCAGTCCAAGTAGAAGGAAAATATCTACCCACAACTGAGGAGTTTATTTACCTGAGCAGCACCGTTCGACATGATGGAGGAGCAGGCAGTGACATTAAGAATCGTATCAGCAAAACCAGAAACACTTTTAGAAGGTTGAACAATGTTTGGAGGTCTTCACAATATAAACTCCACACTAAACTGAGACTGTACCAGAACTGCATCCTTTCCATCCTACTTTGCGGCTCTGAATGTTGGAGAATGACAGAGAACGACTTTACCAAATTGTCAACCTTCCACACAAAGAACCAAATCACTAACCAAAAACTACTCGCCCAATGCAGGCAAGAAAGTATGGACACCATCATCATGAGAAAGCGATGGAGATGGATTGGACACGTCGTCCGGAGGGAACAAGATGACATTGCCCTCTTCTGGACACTAGAGGAAAGAGAAAGAGAGGAAGACCCAAGAACACCTGGCATCAAACAGTGGAAGCAGAACTGAAGGCCCTGAACCACACCTGGGGTACCATTCAGAAGCTGGCACAAAACAGATAGGACTGGCAAACCTTTGTTGCCACTGGGCATAAAGGGTCCTAAAGAAGAAGCAAGCTGAAGCAGATGGAAATCAAATTTGAAGGACAGTGGGTCTCTCCAGGTGCAGGGTTGAAGACCTAGGCTTTAATGCATTAACAATTAAGCAGTGAGATAATGGACAATAAAATACTATTGTTCAAATATTTTGATTTTTTAAAAGAAATTTTAACTGTTATTTAGCAATGATGTATTAAATTGTTTTAAAAAATGACAGTAAAGTAAAAAATTACACATAAATGCTGTTCTTTTGTAGCCTGACGTCGTCATACTCATATCATACGAGTCTGATACTGCTCCTTTGGGGCGTGTTTCAACCGAACCAGGAAAGAAAATGCCTCTGCACTCAATTGGATAGATCTACAACCAATCAGAACAAAGGAGCGACGCATAGTTGTCAACAGAACTCAACTGCACACACGCTGGAAGAAGCAGAAGAAGAAGATGAGTGTAAACAATCTTTGTCGGTGTTGTAAAAAAGAATTTAAGGATACACAGAGTACTTACCAACACGATCATCATTTTTGAGAGAAATAGTAAAGGTGAATGCATATACGAACAAGTTCTCCGTTTAGGATTAGAACAAATTCAACCCAAGCGCTCTTTGGTGACGTGGACGATTACGTTACTGTCCATCATCGTATAAAGCCCGCCCTGACAATTAGTTTGGTCCGAACAGCTCTGGTTCAAGCATAGTTGCTTCACAAAGGATCAAGTCCAGACCGAACTTCCTGACCTCAAATGTTGTGGGCGGAGCTAAGTTCGGCTGCCATCCAGGCTAGTTCTTTTGAACTTTCTATCAATGAATCTTGAAAAAAGCATGTCAACACTTTCAACATTACAACAATAATAAGAAGAAATATTTACTGAGCACCAAATCAGCATATTCTTATTTACACGTCAATGATATACTAAAAACGGAAACGTTTTTTGCGTCCAGATGACAACATGGTCAAAACAATACAAGCCTACAGACTGAACATGTAATACATAGTTTGCACGGAGACAATATCGGTATAGTTTCCAAAAACTTTGCAAAAACGGCATTGTCATGTAAATGAAGAGACAAAAGGCATAAAAAGTTTTCCGTTTTTAGTTGAAAAATGTATTGTGAAAACAGCTTAAAGATCATGTGCTGGATTAATGTCCACAGGGGGAAAAAATAGACAATTATTTTAAGTTGTAATAATATTTCACCAAACCTATACATTTTAAATTAGCATTTAATTTAATTGAAATATGTATTTAATTAGTAAGCTAAGCTTTAATAATACATTTGTTAGTGAAAAGTCTCAGGCAGGAGTTATAGGGTCATCTGTATACCGCCCCTTCCGTATCTAAACCTGCGGCTGTATACTGTACTAATACACACTGAATGGCTGTCTGTTTGCAGTTCTCAGTGTCCATATGGTTCATTCCAGCCTATAAACTGTGATATAATTCTCTCTTCTCAGCTGACTGTGTCCCTCTTGTCTCCGTCTCTCCACAGACAATCTGTCAGTCACACATCCTTCCAGCTTCCAGTGAACAATTACATTAGACGCCTAATGCAGTGAGAAATATCTGAGCACCCAGCACTGTCTCTAAGCCCAACCCACCGACTGTTGCCCGGCAACACCACACAGCTCGACTAACGACAGCTCAGGCTATGATGAAATCAGAGCTCTAGTTGTTGTGCAGTTAGATATAAGCAGTTTATTTAAGTTTTATCTTCTCAGTTCTGGGTTTTTGAGGTCAGATGGAACACTTGAATGTTTAACAGAGAAGTAAAAGCATTATTGTGTTACTTTCAGTGTGGGGAAATATATTATTCTGAGTAAACTAGTGGTCAAGTTGCAGTTGGGCAATTTTCTTGAATTCTACCTCAGTACTTCTCCTTCTACCTCGCCCTTTTGCTATTTCTTTGGTCGCTATTGTAGAAGCACTTTATCACATCAACAATTTCCGCAGACTATACATAATCAGCGGTTCCTTTCTGATCTGTTCTCTCGCTGAGTTTAAAAATTGTCTGACAGCATGACTTCTAGGATTCATCACATCATGGAATTTGTCGTTTATAAATAGAACTTCTTGTGTTGGCTGGCCCACTTTACTGGCACCATCACTTTGTAAAGATCTTCTGAGCTGTGAGCTCCTTAATGCCTTAACTCAAATCACGCAGATAGAGCCACACAAGAGGAGGATGAAAGCCGGGGGTGTTACGTTTTGTGACTAAACTGGGAAAAAAACGGCAAGACTTAGGAATGCGTTTAGAGGTTGGATCCCTGTGAATCTTTGTGTCCGGGTTGTTGCATGGCAAGCTTAAGGTTTTTCAAAATGGGGCAGCAGAAAGTGGGTTAGAGCTTGGCTACTTTTAGACTTTGAGAGGAACTCAGTTGAGATCTTCTCTCTTTTGCAGACCTCCTTCATGAGTCCAGTCTTGCATATCAGGACTGTAAATATCTTGATCAATATCAAGTAATCAATGTCTAACCCATAAAGAGTTATTGGTAATCGTTAACTCTCAAGTGGCATCCTGCAGAGGTGACTATATTATTGTTCCTATCTCTGTGAAAGTCCATTAAGGTTGGTCTCCCATGGGAGATTAAGTGATCCCATTTCCTGTAATGCCTTCCGCCTCAGTATTGGAACTCAATGCAAATGCACTTTTGTAAATTTACTTCTAAATCTAAATGCAAATCTACTTAATAAGTTTACTTAATGTCAACCCCAAGTCAGCCTTCATATTAACGCATTTAAAGTCAATTCAAAATAAGCCTGGGCTCAGTATTTTGTTATTGTTGTTAGTGACAAAGGTGTTTTTTAAGCCAGGATTATTTCCACTCATTGGTTTCCACACTGTGTCTCCACAGGCAGATCCTCAGGGACGAGACATCGCAATCCGTCCCTTCCTGGAGCACTGCGAGAACACGCACATGACCATTTGGCTGGGGATTGTCTATGCCTACAAAGGCCTCCTTATGGTGAGTGAGAACATTCTAGAGAGCATCAACATGATCGCCATCTGCTCCCGCAGACAACAGAGTCGGAATATTCTGCCACTTCCTTCTACATTTGGGAAATTATAATACATGCCTCGCTGTCATGAAAATGCATTTGCAATACTATATTCTGAGTCACTTGTGTTACATCAGGAAATACAAATGCCATACATACAGTTTTCTAATGTTCATGACCCACCAATAAACAATATTATAACAGTGTTAACAAACACAAATTTGAGTACTTGTATATTTATTAGGGAACAATATTGTCTTTTATCAAATTGCTGCTACTTTATGAAAGCTACAAATCAAAATGGAAAAAATCTAAGCCACTTGAGGTCTACATAACTATGATTATACACCTGGTTAAGGGGGTTTAGGCTTAAGAACAGCTCTTACAGTGATGAAATCAACACACCCACTTATTGCTTTATTATCAGTCTTTGTTTACACTAAACCAAAGTCTACAACCAAAACTTATTGTAAAAACTAATTGTTCTCAAATAGGGGGCCTCAGCAAAGGAGTGCAAGAATAAAATAAGTAAATAATTACATTACAACTGTCGTTTTATTTAAGTGTCCCACGGTCTTCCCAGAGAATTTTGAAAGTGTGATTTGTATACCTGGAAAAGAAGGAATTAATAAAATCCTAAAAAGTATTGGGCATTTTTATAATTAATATAATGTTTAGTTTTGTCAAGCTCTAAAATATTTTATTGTGTAGAAACGGCTATTTATCAGTTTAAATTGTCGCCTTTGGCTTGGCTTGCTCAGTTGGGGACACTAAATTTTCAACTAAATATTCAAATAAATTTCCAACTAAATTACTGATCTGCCCGCATTGTCACTATATGATAATTGAAATGAGCTGATGACATCACCGATTTCACCAGAGCGGCTGTTCAGCCGAATCAAATTCTGTTGCAGTATTTCCTGTTTAACACTATGAAGCTGCTTTGAAACACTCGGCATTGTAAAATGTGCTATGTAAATAAAGGTGACTTGACTAAATAAAAAATCAGTAAAAAAAAATATGTAAATTCATTGGTGTGAAAACGTAAACTTTGGAGAACTTTCAGTTACTGAAACTAAAAATATGATATATTTTCACTCCTAATTTCTGTATTTAAAAAAAAGAAAGAAAGGGAAAAAAAAGAAAATGAGCAGCTAGTACTACAGCAGAAGTACTAGAAGTATATTATGCTTCCTTACAAGCACTGGTATTTCCTTCCGGAAATGCATATCTAGCGAACTCACTGACTGGATGTTGATACATTGTACCCCTAGGAGGAGATATAATGTGAGCAAGATAGCTCTTTCCAATTAACCTCACTTTAAATTACTGGTAAGGTGCCCCAGGAACCAAAATGCCCCCAGTCAGTTAATTGCCCATAGCACAGACCATTATCTCCGAGTCAATGGTGGCAACATCCTCAAATAAAAATCTACCCTTTGACTCACTTTGTGCTCTGTGGAAATGATTTGTCCTCTTGTTCTAGCTGCTGTAATAGCGGCAGGTGGTTCAGTTGACTGGCAGGCCATTACCTCTGTTTTTACCCTGCCCTACAGTAGACGATCCATGTCAAAGTTCAGCAGTGGACCACAGAGCATCTCTAACTGTTTCTTTCGTCTCTCTAGAAACTATAGGTGTAGATTTGGGGGGAGGTCAATGTTAAATCGAAGCTGAAACGTATTTAGAATCATCAAATCATTATAGTGGACAAGTGCAAATGCCATCACGCTCACATTCTCTTATATGTGACATTTCGGAAAACGTCCTCTACCTTCCTCCTGTCATGTTGGAAAACCTGCTGCTAAATCAGCACAGCTTCACTTACAGCTGACGTGTTCCAGTAGAACTAAAGAAGGAAGAGAAAATTAGAGGGTGAACAAGAGTGAGACGTGCTCCGATTGGATTAGGATTGAATAGGTTTGAGGCGAGTGGGTGCAGAATCAAATCTCAGAGTGTGTGTCATTAAGTTAGCTGAGTCATATTTCTCAAAATTCACTCTAGTGTCACACAAAGGTGCTTTGATTACAGCTCTGACTTCCTGAGAGTTGGACAGGTGTTGTTAGCTGCCTTTAGAGGCATTAGGGTGCTAAATAAGTCAGACACAGTTCATTCTCACTGGCTTTATGATTCATCACTGTAAACTGAGGACTGCACACAGTGATGAAGGCGAAAATGAATGTCTTAAGATGTCACTGCTCTTATACCTGTAATAATGAATTGCACTTTTCTCTTTGTCTAGTTGTTTGGGTGTTTTTTGGCCTGGGAGACCAGAAACGTGAGCATTCCAGCCCTGAACGACAGCAAGTACATCGGTATGAGTGTGTATAATGTGGGCATCATGTGCATCATTGGGGCAGCAGTGTCCTTCCTGACCCGAGATCAGCCTAATGTGCAGTTCTGCATCGTGGCACTGGTCATCATCTTCTGCAGCACCATCACGCTGTGTCTGGTTTTTGTGCCAAAGGTAAGTACTGCAACGTACAGCCCGATCCAGCCCTATGGGGAAAGAATTGTAGAGGTCAGCGAAAGCCACATTCTGGCATTTGATTTGTGCAAATCCCTAGCAAGTTCACCTGAAAATAATTGAGAACAGTGCTTACTTTGCATCCCCAGGAGCACCCTGGAAATGAACACACTGAAATTTGAAAGACTACAAAGATTCAAACTCTACCTCTAAACAAATACATCCTAAGAAGAATCGAGGCCAAAATATCTCAACAGTATATCCTTGTTCTCTCTCTTTTGTTAGTTTGTCACAATGCGAACAAACCCGGATGCTGCCACACAAAACCGGAGGTTAAAGTTCACCCAGAACCAGAAGAAGGAAGATTCCAAGACTTCCACCTCAGTAACCAGTGTTAACCAGGCCAACACTTCCCGTCTGGATGGACTACAGACAGACAACCACCGCCTCCGAATGAGAATTACAGAGGTGACGGAAGTTTCTCAGATTTCAATCCTCAATTCCTAGAATGACAGTGTGCTTTAAACAGTAATTAAAATACTGCTAGAAATGACTAATATGCCACTACACAGATTAAAGGGGTCATATTTATTTTATAATTTAATTTTTTCCCCCTAAATTATATATTAATAACAAATGATGTGAGAAAAATAGAATAGTTATTAGAAAAATAAACAAAAAATCTATTAAGCAAATCAAAATACACTGCCCCAAAATATATATTAGATTAAGTATAAATATATATTAAGACTAAATCATTATATTTAAATAATAAATAAATAATTATATTGAGACTAATAGATATTTTGGGGAGCAATACATCAATAAATGTTTTCATTATTGAAAGTATTTTACAGTAATGAAATATACGACTGTTATTTTGTAATAAAAATAAATATAAATTAAATTACTGGTAACTCTTTACAATCAGGTTTCATTTGTTAATATTAGTTAACTGCATTAGTTAACATGAACCAATAATGAAAAGCACTTCCAAAGCATTCACTAATCTTAGATATTGTTCATTTCAACAGTTACTAATACATTATTAAATCAAACGTTTTATCTGTTAATATTATTTCACGGACTCAAGCTAACATGAACTAACAATGAACAGTTGTATTTTTCTTAGCTAATTTAAAAAAAATATTAATAAATACTATAACCAATGCATTGCTCTTTGTTAGTTTATGTATTACTAATGGTACCTTATTATAAAGTGCTACCAAATTTTTGAATTTGTGTTACAGCTGGATAAGGAACTGGAAGAGGTTACCATGCAACTCCAGGACACTCCAGAAAAGACTCCATACATTAAACAAAACCATTACCAAGATGTCAACAATATCCTGAGCATACGCAACTTCACTGACGGCAAAGGTAAGAGAAGTGGATATCAAACCTTGTGTTCCTCACCTGTCGATCACACACAACTGTCAGTCGTGACTTATTTCAGTATGTGTGACTCTTTCCCTCTGTTACTGTCTCCCAGAGAAAAATAACAATTTATTGGAGTGTTATACATTTTTCACCCCCAAACATGTCAACCTGAAGTGTGATATAAGGTGCAAGTTCTGACTCGGCATCTTCTTCAGCTGAATCCACCACTGACATCCTGATGGAAAGGCAGCATTCTGAACATTATGCCTTTGTTTTCAGATGGAGAGAAATCTCTGAAGAACCACTTAGAGCAGAAACCCCAGGCTCAGTGGGGATCCATGGATCCTTCGAGGATAAGCAGAGGTCCACTAGAAGACATCAACTCACCAGAACAGTGAGTTCACACACCGCCATGCACTGTAGACCCAAAAAGTTTCTGGTACACCTACAAATGAACAAAATATTGGTCCAAGTTGTTATTAAGATATTAGGATATAAGCTGACTTTCCAGACATTTGACAAAAGATTTGTTAGACAAGCACAGTATTAAGACAAAAGTATGAATGTACTTGCCACTTGGTTAAATATTTTGCTTAAGTCTTTGATTTTCCAAATCGTTTTTTGTGACACTATCCACTTTATTTTACAACACTGAAGTACGTTTTTTTCTTCTGATTTACTAGCCGCTCTAGGTACATAACTAGAATAATAACAAAGTGCGGTAAATGGTAAAACTATTAGTGCTATAAACCAGTGTGTTTATGATTATGATAATATATTAAAATAATATTTTAACAAATACCAGTTTTCAACATCAAGCAGCATAACGGACAGTTTTTGTACAGTACTACAATAATCTCGAAGCGAATGACACCGGAAGCCTTGCACGTTCAAGTTACCAATGGCCACGGCCACTCTTGCTTTAAAAACAAAGTGAACAGATACAGCATACATTGTTGTATAGACTCATTTACAGCGAGGTGAGAAATAATACAGAGATCAGGAAGAAAAAATATAAATGAAAGCAAGTAGAGAGGGGGGGGGGGGCTGTGGTTACATAACGTATGATTTCTAGTGAGAGCTGAAGGCACTGGACCCTGAAAATAGACAGGAGAGTAGAATTAGAGAACTACAGGCCGTCCCGACACATGAATGTTTGATCGCACAGAGGAGGGATTGTACACTGTCACTGTTCATCAAACACACATACACACTCTCGCTCACACATAGTCTCATATACTTATCCCAGTAGCTGATGGTGTCTTGACCTTGCAAAATAACCACCTCTGCCATGGGAATATGCAGTGAGTCATTTATTGTGCCCGTTCTCCGTGTCTGCAGTAAAGAATAAACAAATACATATTTAGTTTAATAGCACATGGCATAAAGAGTTTTTTTTTTTTTTGCAAGTGAACCGGCAACATCTGACTAATCGATGTTAATTATATCTAAACACAGAAGACATTTTCCTTAATAGATGTATGAAATTAATATTTAATTGAAAGTAATAACTCAAAGAGACTCCAATCATAAAACCAATCATGAAAGGTGTGGTGTATGCACTTTATATAACTGCCATTTGGCTTCTGTAATTGATTTCAATGGCTTCAGCCTCTTGAGGTGTAGTTTGAATCTAACACCTAGACACGGGTTTGAAATGGACTTTATATCAGGTGATCCACACAGCCAGTAACATACTGGATTGATGACACCACAAGACCAAACCAGCGGTTAATCCTGGCTATCCTGAGACAAGGAAAAATTAAAGGAACGCCACTATTTTTGAAAATAGGCTCATTTTCCAACTCCCCGAGAGTTAAACAGTTGAGTTTTACCGTTTTCGAATCCATTCAGCCGATCTCCGGGTCTGGCAGTAGCACTTTTAGCATAGCTTAGCATAGATCATTGAATCTGATTAGACCGTTAGCATCTCACTCAAAAATTTCAAAATTTTTCCTATTTAAAACTTCACTCTTCTGTAGTTACATCATGTACTAAGACCGACGGAAAATGAAGGGCGATATGGCTAGAAACTATTCTCTCATTCCTGCGCAATAATCAAGGAACTTTGCTGCCGTACCATGGGTGCAGCGGCGCAATGTTATTACACAGCGCCTGAAAATAGGCTAACTTCCGTCAACGTAACCAACCTGACAACCTGCTTGCACAGAGATCGTGCCTTGTAACCATGGAGACATTTCTGAGAGACGATTCAGAAGATATTTACTTTGGTGCAGATCCTGAACCGTATCTGTTTGAACAGGAATACACTGAAGATTAGGTTGTCACGTTGGTTATGTGGAATGAGAATATAGTTCCTTGTCATATCGGCCTAGTCATATCGCAACTTTTCATTTTCTGTCGGGCTTAGTACACAATGTAACTACAGAGGAGTCAAGTTATAACTAGGAAAAATATTGAAATTCTTTGGTCACTTTTTTGAGCGAGATGCTAACGGTCTAATCAGATTCAATGATCTATGCTAAGCTATGCTAAAAGTGCTACCGCCAGTAGAATGGATTCGAAAACAGTAAAACTCAACTCTTTAACTCTAGGGGAGTTGGAAAAGTAGCCTATTTTCAAAAATAGTGGCGTGCTCCTTTAAGTCCATTTTCAAGTGCCCACCAAAAAATTTAAATAATTGTACTCTTGTAAACATTTACTGTAATGTAATTAAATATGTGTAATTGCAAAAGTTTGGGGTCAAGGTTTTTTTTTTTTTTGTCTGCAAGGACTCATTAAAAGTATCAAAAGTGAGAGTAAAGACTTTTATAATGTTGTAATATACAACCCCAAATCAGAAAAAGTTGGGACAGTATGGAAAACGCAAATAAAAAAAAGTGATTTCTAAATTTACTTTGACTTGTATTTCATTGCAGACAATATGAACACAAAATATTTCATGTTTTGTCTGGTCAACTTCTTGTCATTTGTAAATATGCATCCTTTCCTCTCATTCAGACCTGCAACACAGTTCAAAAAAAGTTGGGACAGGAGCAATTTAGGGCTAGTAATGAGGTAAAATGGTTAAATAATGATGTGATTTGAAACAGGTGATGTCAACAGGTGATTGTAATTATGATTTGGTACAAAAGCAGCATTCAAGAAAGGTCTAATCCTTTAGGAGCAAAGATGGGCCGAGGATCGCCAGTTTGCCGACAAATACGTGAGAAAATTATTGAAATGTTTAAAAACAATGTTCCTCAAAGAAAGATAGGAAGAGATTTGGATATTTCACATTCAACAGTGCATAACATAATTAAAAGATTCAAGGAATCTGGAGGAATTTCAGTGCGTAAAGGACAAGGGCGCAAGCCTAAGCTGAACAACCGTGATCTCTGATCCCTCAGGTAGCACTGCATCAAGAATCGTCATTCATCTATAAGCGATATCACCACATGGGCTCAGGACTACTTTGGCAAACCTTTGTCAAGTACCACAATACGTAGTTACATCCACAAATGCCAGTTAAAACTGTACTGTGCCAAAAGGAAGCCCTATGTTAACAGTGTCCAGAAGCGCTGTCGACTTCTCTGGGCTCGGAGGCATCTGGGATGGACCATCACACAGTGGAAACGTGTACTGTGGTCAGATGAATCAGTATTTGAGGTATTTTTTGGGAGGAATGGACGCCGTGAGCTCCGGACCAAAGAAGAAATGGATCATCCAGACTGTTACCAGCAACAAGTCCAAAAGCCAGGGTCTGTCATGGTATGGGGTTGTGTCAGTGCCCTTGGCAAAGGTAACTTGCACTTCTGTGAAGGCACCATTAATGCTGAAAAGTACATTGAGATTTTGGAGCATAATATGCTGCCTTCAAGAAGACATATTTTCCAGGGACGTCCATGCATATTTCAACAAGACAATGCAAAACCACATTCTGCACACATTACAAAGTCCTGGCTGTGGAGGAAGAGGGTACGGGTACTTGACTGGCCTGCCTGCAGTCCCGACCTGTCTCCAATAGAGAATTTGTGGCGCATTTTGAAGCGCAAAATGCGACAACGAAGACCCCGTACTGTTGCCCAACTTAAGACTTGTTTGCAGGAAGAATGGGACAAAATTACACCTGAAACACTTCATCACTTGGTGTCTTCAGTCCCTAAACGTCTTTTAAGTGTTGTGAAAAGGAATGGCAACATTACAAAGTGGTAAATGCTTTACTGTCCCAACTTTTTTTTAAATGTGTTGCAGGTCTGAATGACAGGAAAGGATGCATATTTACAAATGACATGAAGTTGACCAGACAAAACATGAAATATTTTGTTTTCATATTGTCTGCAATGAAATACAAGTCAAAGTAAATGTAGAAATCACTTTTTTTTATTTGCGTTTTCAATTTTTCTTATTTGGGGTTGTATATTATATATATTTTAATATTATAATAAATTATTTCAATTTTTTAAAGGGGTTTGTAGAGATGTCTAATCATCAAGTTTTCCACAAAAATATTAAGAATGACAACTGTTTTCAACATAGATAATAATAAGATGATTTCTGAGGGATCATGTGACACTAAAGACTGGAGTAATGGCTGTTTTCAATTCAGCTTTGCAATCAGAGGAATAAATTACTTTTTAAAACTCTTTTGTAGATTGTAAAAATTATTTTACATTACTGTTTTTACTGTATTTTTTCATATCAAATAAATGCAGCTTTGAGCAAAAGAAAAAAAAAATCGTACAGGCCTCAAACTTTTAAATGGTAGCGTAGGTCCAGATGGTGTAGTAATGGCATCTACCAGCAGGTACTACAGGGGTCAAGCTAACCAGCTAAACCTTGAACCCTTGATTAAAACCGAAACATGATGTACCTGTATGTGGCAAAGTTACTGATGCTTTAAATGTGCTTTGTGATATAATAGATGAACTTCTGTTACATTCTGTTACATTTTGTTCTTCCCTACTATTGAACACACATTTACTAAAGAGCATTACAGAAAATGAGGAATTGGGTATTTTATGTATAACAACCATTTTCGTCTGTGTGCTTTGTGTTCACAGCATACAGCGCAGGCTGTCCCTGCAGCTGCCGATCCTGCATCACGCTTATCTACCCTCCATAGGAGGGGTGGACGCGAGCTGCAGCAGTCCCACGAGCAGCCCGGCCTCTAGCCCGCGCCACAGACACATGCCCCCCTCCTACAGGGTTATGGTGTCCGGCCTGTGAGCCTTACCACTGCCCTGCACTGCACTCCGAGGAAGCGATCAGCTTTTTTTAAAAGACAGACTGAGCAATATCAGCAGTTAACAGAAGCGTGTGAGCAACCCGGGGTGGGGGGTTCAACTCTTCATCCATCCGTGACTCCCCCTTCCACCATCCATGGCCACATCAGAGCAGAACTGATCTTTCAGGCTAGGAGGGAGGTGACCGGAGGTTCTCACACAGCAACCCAACCCAGACTCCCATAATCTATGTCCCGTCACCTCCCGTTCCTAACTCGATGGACTCAATGTCCCACACACCCCCCACCCCAAACAGCAGCGTGGATCAACAGAGGACAGGAGCTGTAGCCTTAGCTGCTAAAAAAGAGATGCTTCCGCCGGCAGCCTTTCTGCAAAATACGTGCACATTGGTTCTGCTGAAACTTGCGGGAAAGGGGCAGCGGAAGTGACCGAGGACGACTCCTCTTTATTCAACACGTCAACAGCCATGTAAATACCATATTTGAACTTCAAAGTGAGCTTTGAATATGCTGTGAAATGAATTATTCTGATGAGGCCTGGTGCTCCGTAGAACTTTACAAACAGTCGACGAACCAGGAACAGACACATACGACGTTGCAAACCAGTCTGAATTTGTTGTATTGCTTCAGTGTCCCAATGGTGTGAAAAAGTGGTTAATGGTACATAAGACTATTGGTGTCTCGATTTTTTGCTAAAAATAACAAGGGAGTGTTTCAGGGTAACGCGGGCCACCTGTTCTCACCTGGATCGAACGTGTACCACACATTGTTTTTCTTCAAAAACAGCTTGCATCATGTAGGCCTGTCCTGGTAACAGAGTATCGAAAGTACCACTTCGGTTTAACGCAAGTAGTTTCACATTAGAGGTCGCGCAACTGCGACCTCGAAAGAGCCACAGGTTCAGCTGAAACCGACGATTTTAGAGAGTCAGTCTTCCATTACAGCCAAGCAAGTTGATCCTGCATACCGGGACTGAAACAAGCAGATGCAGCCCCAAGCTTCGGATGTACAATAGCCGTCATGTGACCGGCTGTTACAGAACAAGAAGACTCACAAATTGCGATAATAACAGGGAAGTGGTACTCCATGCAGAGCAAAACCAAAATATCCTCACAGAAAGCTGCGAGGTTACACAAAAGAAGCGGTCCACACAGCAAGACAGAAGAACGATATTGTATTAAACAGCGGGGCTGAAAAATTAGCACAAGTGTAATTAACTTAATAAGTCGAGTCACGTAAGAACAAAGCCTCGTTTTGACTTTCTGGTGCAGTCTCTCAGTTTACCCTCCCTCTGTTTATTTCTTGTTTGTTTTGTTTCTTTGGGTTGGTGAAAAAAACCCAACACGTGTGAATCCTCTACGGTTGTAGCTTGGGCTAAAAGGGCTCGGGTTGAGGGGAGAAATGTTGGAGTTCCGCCCCAGTCGCAGAGTGACATTGTGAAAAACATCAGCTGGCTCTTGGCAACAGTGAAATTACCTCATAGTTGCTATAGAAATGTTACTGTGCAGTGAACTTTGCACAATGTCTTGCAGAGATGGGAGCATCAGCTAGAGCTGGTGTCATACTTCTTTTGTAAATCTGGAAATGTAATCAAAATATGAATTATCGGAAATAAGCTACGTATCATTCATATCAAAGGCAAGAGTTTGTTTCGGCTGATATCTCACCGTCGGTGTCTTGGTTTTAGTTTCTGTCAGATTTGTTACTGTACGTGTGTGCCTGTCGTCTTACGGGAGCCTAATGGACCGAATCGCGTCGACCGGATGACGAAAACAGTGACATCACATATAGTCAATGCATCGAGAATTTCTTTTAACTTGTGACTTCTTTCTGTATGGCTGTTATCTGCTAATAACGAAACATTCATAGGTATTTATTGTCTCAACTTTTCGGGGGAAAAAGAGGAGACTGAAAGAACAACAGTGGTTGTCATAGTACCTCACGCTCACTAATGTGTCACGATAACAAAGACCTTTAAATACAACAACAGAGATACGCAAAAATCCCACAACGCCACGGGAGCTTGTCTTAGTATGACGGCCACGACCCCTACTGACGTTTCTAATACACTATGAGTTTTTCAGGACACGGAGGGGATTGTCTACATTTTGACTTTTGCAGCACATGACTATGAATGAGTTTTCATTCGGACTACAATCAGCTCTTATTTCAAGTTCATTTCAACATTGTCGTTTATTCTTCAATGTCTTTATGATATGTTGTTTGGCACGTTCAACAGTCAGTATCCCACTATATGAAACATCTTTGGCACATGTGAACATCACATTTAATGTTCTATATTAGAGAATAATCGAAAACATCAACTTCGAGAAAACGGTGTACACTGGACGTTACAAAAACAATATATCCAATTTATTAACATACTGGCTTTATTTGTTGTTTCTCATCGCCTTTTAACCTCCTGTTAAAATATGTTATGGTAATGCTCCACAATAACTTTCATTAACCTAATATGACAAAGGTGTTCGTAAAATATTGTAACTTCAAAATATTTTAACAGAAGGATGGAGGGTAATAAGCAACAATGAAGCTCAGTGAATCAGTAGAAGTAAAAGGGCTAGCTCACATTTAAATATTGTATTTCTTTTTTCTTTTTTTTTTACAGTATATGGCATATCTGACATGTAGTAACAGGATACGGTCAATACTGTCATTACAACCTTTTACAAACGGATGACTAATTAAATGCATAATTTCATACAACCTAATATCATAAAATGGGTAGATTCTCATGCTGAAATCCACTAGTCCTGTTTGATCTTCAAGCTGCTGGAGCCTCAATTATAAAATGTTGTGTAGAAACTGTCCTACATTTGACCTTACCGTCATTTCTCAAATGTGCACACGTGAGATTTAGAAAACGAAAGTACTTCCAGATGTGAAATCTGTAAATCGCAAATGTTCTTGAAATTGTGCACAGCTGAATGGTTTCAGATCTTCGTCTTGTAAACGCCACCTAATTAATGTCATTAACATGTAAAAGAGCACCAGTCAAATCCTTTACTTGAGAAGGGCGGGCGGGGAGATTTGTTACGATTTCAAAATACCAGTACGCTGACTCCCTGCCACAAGGAAAAGTGCGTCCGTCTGCATAGAACCTGACGTGGCACGAAGCACTTTTCTATGGAAGCTTCTTTCTGCCACAGAATAAAAAAAGTGTATAAGATCATTGCGACTTTTTATCATACAATGCTGACTTTTTTTCTCACAATTGTGAGTTTACATTTCCTAATTCAGACTTTTTTTTCCTCAAAATTGATATAAAGTTGCAATTGCGACTTATCAGAATTGTGAGATATAGACTTTTTCTCGCGATTAAGAGTTTATATCTCGCAATTCTGACTTCTTTTCTCGCAATTCTGTCTTTTTCTGTCTGTCCTTTCACACTGGACGCGTAATGGAAAAGCGAAGTGGAAAAACGTATATTTCGAGTGTGAATAGTTTGCGTCAAAACCATTCACATCAGTGACGTTTCAGAACTCCAACATTCCAAAACATTCACGGCGACAGCTAAGAAAACACGGACACTTCCTCATTCAGTGAAAACGAGCTTTTCATTTTATTTAAAAGACCGAAAAGAAGATATTGGGTGCACCCAGTCTTAAAGAACAGAGTCTGAAGAGTATGCTAATCTTGTACATGAGCTAAAACTTTATCATGGTCGGTTCCGCACTTACTTTCAAATGTCCGTGGGACAATTTGAGGAGCTCCTCCAGAGACAGTAGCACCGCATCTGACGAGACAAACACACACTTCAGGAACCAATCGATCCGGAGCAGCTATGTTTCCAGTTGAGTCACAATGTGAACATTTAAGTACCACAGTCGTACTGATGGAAACACATTCACTTTCTAGTCATGGACACAATTACATTAGAAAAAAATCTACAAGTTTTAACTCAAAAGGTTATGTTATCGTTGTCTGTAGCCTACAGTAGGTAAACACAGCTGCATCTGTACAGCTGTAACTACAACTACAGCTGTAATCTCGTGAGAAATGCAATACCTGGCAAAGGTTAATGTTGATTGAATAGCTAATGACATCAACTGGACATTTTGTGACCTTTGTTTCCTTGTATGTGATTGGTTTAAGCCTTTTCTGTCGCTGCGAGAGTTTTAAAAAATCGACATCGAAACAAAAAAAATAACATTGTTTTTTTCGCCACAGCACATTCGCGTTCGTTGTGTGGAAGCACTCATTACACAAACAGCTGATCAAAAAATAAAACCATTGCGCAAATTATTCACGCATCAGAATCGCGTCCAGTGTGAAAGGACCTTAAGAGTTTATATCTCGCAATTCTGACTTCTTTTCTTGCAATTCTGTCTTTTTTTCTCACAATTTTAGACTTTATAACTCGCAATTGCAAAAACTCGGAATTCTGAGGAAGTCATAATTTGGAAATAAACTCGCAATTCTGAAAAAAAAAAGTCAATTCCTACTTTATAAAGGCCCTTTCACACCAGACGCGTAACAAAAAAGCGAAGCGGAAAAACGAGTATTTTGTGTGCGAATAGTTCGCGTCAAAACCATTTACATCAGCCGCGACACGAGTTTGCGACATCTGTGACGTTTCAGAACTCCAACATTCCAAAACATTTGCGGTGACAGCTGAGAAAACAAGGACACTTCCTCATCCAGTGAAGACGAGGTTTTCATTTTATTTAAAAGACCGAAAAGAAGGTATTGGGTGCACCCAGTCTTAAAAAACAGAAGAAGAACACAATTACATTAGAAACATTTTTTGCCGCAGCACATTCACGTTCGGTGTAGAAGCACTCATTACACAAACAGCTGATCAAAAAATAAAACCATCGCACAAATTATTCACGCGTCAAAATCGCGTCCAGTGTGAAAGGACCTTAACTCACAATTGCGACTTTATAACACGCAATTGCGAATTTATAACTTGCAACTGTGACTGTATATCACACAATTCTAAGTAAAAAAGTACGAATTGTGAGAGGTAAACTCGCAATTCGGAGAGTTTATATCTCAATTGCAACTTTATATCAATTTTGAGGGGAAAAAAGTCTGAATTATGAGATGCAAACTCACAATTGTGATAAAAAAAGTCAGCATTGTATGATAAAAAGTCGCAATAATTACCTTTTTACCGGAAACAAGCTTTCATACTTTTCCACGTCAAAGACCGTTCTTGTGAAAATGAACGTTGGCCTGGATTTTAGCGTACGTACGCACACTCAAAGTTTAAATCTGTGCGTCAGCAAGTTTTATAAATGAGGACCCTGCTACTGAGGTTTTCAATGGTTTAAAACTTCCAGGCATAAACAAGAACTTTAGTATTCAAATAATAAAAAAATCATCCAAAAGAGCAACTCAGATATATATTTTAATACTAGTTAAGTGGGATGTTTACAAGTGATCCAGCCAAACATCTGCTCAAGGAGAGGGCATGATTCAGTACTCTAGTTTTAAATCATAATGATGACCATAATATTAATTAGTTGAGGCTACAGAAGCCTGATGACATGTAATTATTAACAAGAGATTATTAAGAGATTCTTATTGAGAGTAATCATATGGTAAAGTATGTATACATAAAGAATGTATTAGATTGATTAAAAAAAGAATTATTTATTTTTTAATCTTTCTTGCATGGTATCCTATGCATACATTATAGATTTAATTTTGCAAATAATTTAACTCAATCATTTCTGACAAATGCACAATTATAATAATTATGAAAGTGGCAATAATTAGCTCATTCTAACTGTATAGATACGTATATTTGCAGTATGTTCTTGGTGGTACATTAAGCTGGAAGACAGAATCATATCCAAAATATGTTTTGCATTAGCTGTACTTTTAGTGTGTAATTATGACACTAATGTTGACATTGCACAGAAATATTGTCATGGAGATCATGCTTCTCAGAACAACCCTAACGACTGTCTTACACTATGAAGTGTACTAAAACAAACATGAAGACATACCATGCACCACAAACTGTTCTTTTTACAATGGAAAGGTAAGCACTGGTCTGTCTATGTAAACATGTCATTACCGTTATGGGAAAAGTGAATTTGTGACAGTCTCGTTTTAAAGAAATCACTGGAAAAAACTGAATAAAGAGCTTTATATGATTTTTATTTGGATATGTTCTATACTGTGGATTCAAAGAAATCACTGTGTGTGTGCATGTGTCTGTGAATCAAGCGAAACACAAGGTTAACCCGCTATTGAAAATGCATAATGGTCTATCGAGTGCACATCTGGTTGTTTAGGACCGTCTTGGCAATAACCTTGGAAATGAAGTGAAGAGCTGATTTGTTGGTCACTTAAATCTGTGATGTTACCTAAAAAAACTGAAAATGATCTAAGTGTTGTGTTCTTCTAAAGCAAGAAAACACTCATTTGTGCAAGGAGATTCATGAATTTAGTCTACAAGACTTGTGAAAACTGTTGGGCTGGACTCCATGCGTATTTTGGTGTGAACTGGTCTATCTTTGCATCATGTAACAAACAATAGCAAGGCCTTGTCATCACCCCAGGAGAATGAACAACCACTTCTAATGTATATAATGTAAACAACTTATTTTTTCTGTAGAGGTACAATACAATGATAGTGGGGGGTGTTACAAATGATGTTAAAAAGACAGAATGTTAGCAGTGAGCGTGTATGTCTGTTTGCCACTGTGTGAAAACGTGCTGTCTACAAGTTTACACATCGCTATACAAACTATTTATTCTGTGCTGGAAGACTTACCGCTCTTTTTTTTTTTTTTTTTTTTTTTTGGTCCTTTTGCTTTTTCTTTTTTTTTATTTGTCATCTCTTTTGAGTTCACAAAACTCATCACTGCCCATCAAGAACAAAAAAAAAAAAAAAAAAAAAAGAGGAACTCCACAAATCTGTTGTTTTGTTTTTCTATACAGTGCTTTTTGGAAGTGTACACTTGTGTGCTCCACTGCTGTACCGTCCCGTGTGTTTGCACTGGCACACACACCGGAGCTCTTGAACAAATCAAAGTGGATGTGTTCATTTCATATTTCTTGTACCCTTAAACTGCATGGAAATCATAACATTTTTAATAAATTATTGCAAAAAAATGTTTTATTAATAAAATAATTAAAATTATTCTATTTTCATTATTTATCAAGCACCTCATTTGAAATGAACAGGAAATTTACTAAAAAAAATCTACGAATACGTAAAAGTTCTGTAATTCACTCACCTTCATGTTGGTCCAAACCTATACAACTTTCTTCTGATCCCTTTATTATGAACTCTTGTTGTATAGGGAAAAGACAAGAGACAAAATGTGTCATGTTGAAAAACAGATGTACATTTGTGATCATCCAGTTATTAATAGATCTATTAGTTGTGTGAGATGTTTGTTTTGACAGGAATTACACGTATTTTACAGTATACTAAAATGTTTTTGGAACATGTTTCGACAACTGGCGTACAATCCATTGAACACACGTCTATCCTCACAGCCTCATTTTTTCATTTTCCTATCAAAATATTCAATATGGCGCTACTAACCAAATAAATGTTGACAAGAATTGAGTTGAAAGTATCTTACCTGTAATTAAGGCTTCAGCTAGGAACAAGTCGATAGCGGTCGATAGGCCTGGCTTCTCTTGAGACTCGCCTGCTTCAGAGAATAGTTAAAGGATTAGTTCACTTTAAAATGAAAATTACCTCATGATTTACTCACCCTCAAGCCATCCTAGATGTATATGACTTTCTACTTTCTGATGAACACAACCGGAGTTATATTAACAAATATCCTGATGCTTCCAGGCTTTAGAATGGCAGTGACAGGTCCATATTAAAATATCTAGCTTCCGCCAGACCGCCTTCGGTATAAAACTTACGGAGAAAGTGTAATGCCTCTCGCATTTCAAAATGCTTACGCTACGCTCTAGTAATATTTTGCACTAGTTACGCTTTTTCCTTAAGTTGAATACGGAAGGTGGACTGGCGGAGGCTAGATATTTTTCTTACAAATCCCCATCGATTCGCTTCAGAATGCCTTTATGAACCCCCCGGAGCCGTGTGGAGTATGTTTATGAAGGATGGATGTGCTTCTTTGAGCTCAGTTCAAACTCAATGGACCCTAATTGTGTTGATCCCCCTTTTGCTGCCAAAACAGCCCTGACCCGTCGAGGCATGGACTCCACTAGACCCCTGAAGGTGTGCTGTGGTATCTGGCACCAAGATGTTAGCAGCAGATCCTGTAAAGTTCTGTAAGTTGCAAGGTGGGGCCTCCATGGATCTTACTGTTCAGCACATACCACAGATAATCGATTGGATTGAGATCTGCGGATTTTGGAGGCCAAGTCAAGACCTCAAACTTGTTGTTGTGCTCCTCAAACCATTCCTGAACCATGGGGTAATTTTCATTTTAAAGTGAACCACTCCTTTAACTATAAGCGATTGGATACAAGGTACTTTGTGACATAAAAAACCCCTGCAATTAAAAAGAAATACTCAGCATTGGTGTTGACATGAATTTGCACATGGTTTGTCTGAAAGCACCACATAGACATACAAACAACATTAAAGGGGTCATATGATGCGATTTCTTGTTTTCCTTTCTCTTAAAGCTACACTGTGTAACTTTTTTAGTTTATTCTTATCAAAAATATATGTGCTCATTAATGTATATTTACTCCTTTCAAGTAATAAAGTATTCTCGTAAGTTTATAATATGCCATTGAAAATACATACGGGTGAGGGGTTCGAATGCAGGTCGCCATGTTGCCCCTCAATCTTGAAAGTACACTAGCCAAAGAGGGACATACCCGTAAATTCAAGCTTCGCCTTTCGCGTTTTAACACTCGATGGCACCGTGTCGAATGTGGACGAGGTCGAACTGGAAGCCATGTTAATCTTGGACTAAATCGGCCACCGTAGGAGTTAAAACTAAATCGGAATTGAGAGGAACAGAAACTAATATTCACTGGATGGTCATATACCTTTTCACCGCTAGATTGGGGAAAATATCACACAGTGTAGCTTTAAGTGTTGTGTAGCTGTTTGTGCGTGTATAAGATCTGCAAAGTTACAAAGTCTCAAACCCAAAGAGATATTCTTTATAAAAGTTAAGGCTCAGCCACACCTTCCTAAAACACTTTGTTCAAACACACCCCCACATCTCTATGTCAGTATGTGGGGGCAGGGTTCCATAACACCGGCCAAATGTATGCACAAAGAAAGAAGGCTTAACTTTTATTCGCTGTAGTATTGTCATCGCCGGCGCCGCCATGTCGTAGAGACGTCGTGTTTTACATTGCGAAAGCCAAACTACTTTGTTTGGCTTTCCAAAAGAGGGCACAATTCGAAAACTGTGATGACTGTTGCGCATTTTCGGAGGACTGTTTCTAGCACCTGGGAGAGAACAGACCGTTTCTACATCTTTGTCGTTTAACAACATACGATAACAAATGCAAACTTACCAATCTTATCCTTTCTTGCCAGTCGCACTGGCAACGTCGATCGATCAGCTTGGTCATCTGCATCATCTGGATCAGATTCGGGTTCGACTTGATAAGGTATGATGACCGTCATTATCATCTTCTTTGCTTTGGGAGCTTATGTTCCAAATATGGTAGGAAGCGTGAAATTTCCGTCAGATGCTTAAGGTATTCGGGCCAACCACAATGCACTGAATCGCTGGCCAATAAGAGCACACCGCGCTTTTCAGAACAAGCTTTGTAAAAATTTACGCGTTTCAGAAAGGAGGGGCATGGAGGAGCAACAATAATGTACAGTATGTGTAAAATAATGACTTTTTGAACCTAAAACTGGGTAAACACATTGCATTAACCAAATACACAAAATAATGTTCTTTTTAGAACCATCACATGACCCCTTTTAAAACTTGATTTTCACCACGGGGGTCTTTAAGACTGCAAGATGGCCCTTACCATGCTTGAAAACTCTTGAAACTTTGCACACACATCGGAATCTGCGGCCATCAGGGCCAGACCAAAGTTGGTACCCGGGTGTGGCAGGGGGGCTCGACAGCGCCCCCTTAAGTGGGGTCTGAAAACTCACTTGCACAAACACACTTGCACGTACATGTATGAAACTCGGTACACATATAGAGCTCATCTGGCCGAACAACTTTTGTGCTCTGTTATACGTCAGCCCAACAGGAAGGGGGCTATTATGGGTTGCTCGGAAAACGCATGCTCTGGAATTTGATATACTCCTCCTAGAAGATTCACCCAATCATTGCCAAGCTCGGTCAGCATGAGGTTAAGGCTTTGAGGATGCTAAATTGCGAGCAGATTTTTGATATTTCGAACGGTTTGGCCGTGGCGAGGAGACAAATTTATGGTGAAAAAAGTGAAACAGGAAGTGTGTTATAAATTCTGCAAACATTGACGGATTTTGATGAAACTTCAGCTGTGTGTTTGTTTTAAGAGGCCGATCACATGGGTGTCACTATTGTGAGTCAAAGTTATAGCGCCAGCAACTGGCAGCAGGAAGTGTGTAATTTTCTAAATGCTTTGAAATCATTTACTTCAAACTTCATCAGTATGATGTCAAAACAGCAGATGTAAACCTGGTAAGCACTTCTTGATAATCCAAATATTGTTGCCATGGCAACACATCAAACTATACTTTTCTTTTTCGATGCTTTTGAGACTCTTACAATGCTTCAAATTACATGAAACTCGACATACACATCAGACATGCTATCCAGTAGATATGGGCAAAGTCTTAAAAACAGGCGTGGTTCAGGGGCTCAGTAGCGCCATCTTTTGACAAAAGTGGGGGGGGGTTCGTTTTATCTACAGTCACCAAACTCGGTATATATATTGATCTCTTTGAGCTGGACAACTTTCTAATTTACAGTCATTAGCTCCAAACAACAGGAAATCAGATATTTAGGGCCTGAGGTGTGAGGACCGTATTGTAATTGCTCAGCCCATCATTCTTCTTATCCCAAGGGAATTGCATTTTTGAGGGCCTAAACATGCTCGAAAACTCATGGAACTTTGCACACACATCAGAAGTGGTGAAAATGTACGTCTGACATGGGTTTCAGAATTAGGCGTGGCGAAATGGCTCGATAGCGCAACCTACAAAATTTCAACTAAGCGCCATTCATGCTACGTTTCATATATGAGTATGAAAATTTGATAGACGCATTCAACAGCCCAATACCTACAAAAAGGTCCTCGGGCGTCAAATCTGAAAAACCAACACGAAGTGAGATATTTAGAATTTTCTTTCCCAAATTGGTGCAGTTTTTTGCCATTGCCGGACGTTGTACTTTAACAAATTCCTCCTACAGATTTAATCAGATCAACATCACATTTGATCAGTCTAATCTAAAGGCCTTTGCGAAGTTAAATTGCGAAGATCTTGAGTTTTTGCTGAAGGGCGTGTCCGTGGCGGCCTCACAAATTTTGATGTTTCGCCATGACACAGGAAGTTGTTGTAACTCGGGCATATAATGTCCGATCTGCCCCAAACTTCACTTTTGATAAGAGTCCTGGCTTGAAGACATCTACATGCCAATATTCAAAGTTATAGTGCCACCAACTGGCAGCAGGAAGTATATCACTTTCAAAAATGCTTTAAATCACTGTCTTATTTTCACCCGATTTATTTCAAACTTCATCAGTATAATGTCAAAATATGGCAGATATAGAAATATGAATGGATTCCTGATATTTTAAATAATGTTGCCATGGCAACATGTCAAAGTTTAATAATCTTTTTGGGTGTTTTTGACACTGTTAGCATGCTTGAAATTGCCCGAAACTCGACAGACACATCAGAGATGCCGTCCAGAAGATGCGGGCAAAGACTTAGAAATGGGCATGGTGGAGGGGCTCAGTAGCCCCTCCATCATGTAGTAGTTTTATCTACAGTCACCAAACTCGGTATATATATTGTACTCTTCGAGCCGGACAACTTTCCAGTTTACAGTCATTAGCTCCGACCAACAGGAAGTCAGATATTTTGCATAAAATATTTTGAATAAAAAGGCTCTGAGTTTTTATAAACTCCTCGTTGGAGATGCATGGAATCGACACCAAACATGAAAATTCAACATGAAACAAAGACACTGAAGATGCTATATCGATAACGATTATAGGATATCTCAAACGGTGCTGCTATGGCGAGGGATTAAATAAGAACACAAAAGGGAAACAGAAATTGTCTCATATTTTGTAAAATCATAGTTCGATTTAAATTAAATTAAGATTGTATGTTCGGTAATTTAACCTGGATGAATTTAAAATGAAAGTACTATTTTTCAGATCAATATATTTATTTCTTTAAAATATTTCTTCTGCAATTCACTGTGCCTCTCTCTGTCTGTCCTTCTCCCCCTCACTCTCTCAGGCTCACTCTGTGTGTGTGTGTGTGTGTGGGGGGTGGGGGGGATGGGGGGGTGTCCTCTCTCTCTCTCTCTCTCCCTCCCACTATGTGTGTGTGTGTGTGTGTGTGTCACTTCCTCTCTTGATGGTGATAATTCAACCCTTTCATATCATAGGCTATCACAAATAACTATCACTTTAGTGTGAATAAGTAAAAAAAAAAAAAATACAAACACCTTGCATTAAATACTCGACCTTCTGGACGTACAAAATTTTGAGCCGCAAAAGATAACTTTGCACACATTTGAAAGTGACCTATTAGATCCGACATTAAAATTAATCTATATTTAAATTACATCATGGGTGTGGCTTATGGTCATAATGGCACCAGCTGCAGCGGTAAATGTGGCATATTCGAGTGATTTTAAAATACTCTCCTTTTTAAATGCCTATTGCATGCCGTGCACAGTTAAGCTGATGCCACCGGCTTGGGCCCGTCATCGCTGCTCGCAGCTTTAATTGATTATTAAAGTCATCGCGTCACTACAGCTACCAGCTCCGGTTGCTATAGAAACAGGCAGTGTTCTGAGACACACTCTTAGGACTGTGCATGTGCATTAGCTTTGTCCAGCGTGAAAAATGCTGTTTTTTGTCATGGTTTGAGAGTTTAAAAACAACATTTACGAGACAGTTGTCAGATTTCATTGGTGATTTAAAATATGAAATGTAATCGTAAGCTTGGCGAACGGTTTTGGAGAATTTGATATTTCCCTAAAGAGATAGGAGCTGCACTTCCATGTCCGAGAAGCGTTTCAAAGATGGCCGAGTGAAATGACTCGTCTTAAAGGGACTTATGCTTCCTTCACGTGCTATCGGAAATTTGATAATTCCCACTTCTGAAGTCATGATTACGAGCTCCTAGCATTCAAGTTTCAAAATGGGAGGGCGTTCATGTGCAATTTTCACCTAGCAAACTCGTATTTACAATAATTCCGAGAGCACGTGAAGGCAGCATTAGATACAGCATTGCTTATACCAGACCGTTGGAACTTGGATGCTGAGATTGACCAATATCAATTAAACATTCCAGAGAGCCACGTACATGGGGGTTAGTAAATGACGACAACTTGTTTTTGAGTGAACTTTCTCTTTAAATGACTGCACACTGAGCTTTTCAATGAGGCCATGTTTTGATTCCTCTCACACACTTTTACACAAGCATAAAACAGAAACACAGAAAGGCCAGGCGGATGAATGAGTGCTTCTGTACATTCAGTATAATGAATTATTGAGCGTGCAGGGACTTCATGCCAAACTAGATGGTGGAGAATGAAGCCTTCATGTCACAGTCAGCTTTCCCATTCCATCAAGTGCTCAAATATTTAACATGTCAGTAGCTACTAGACAGGACACAGAACACCTTTTCAATTTCACAACAGCACAACACAGATGGGCCAGCAGATGTCCTCAAATAGCACACAGCGAATTACATCAATGGAACAGATAAAGTTTAGAATTGTTAAAGTTTACCACAGAAAATCATTTTGACTCATGGGAAGGTTTTCCACTAGATGTTGAACACGGCTTGGCATTGGTCATGTATGACTTACAGTCCTCTATTAATGTGTGTAGCTGAAATAACAAAAACCCTTTTCTGGTGTTCTTGGACAGGAAATGTACAGGGTTTACCGCCATGACAGGTTGGCAAATCGCATATAACCTTGCAAAAACTCAAGTTACATGATTAAGTTTTGCGACTCCACTTCCAAAACAGTCAGTGTTTTGAGTTCAGTTCATTAGAAATACTTGCTTGTGTCCGTTTCTGGTGTTCTTGTACATATAATAGAAAATGTACAGGGTTTGCCGTCATGACAGGTTGACAGATTGCAAATAATCTTGCGAAAACCAAGTTCGTGATTCTGTTGCATCATGTTAACATAATGTTTAAGTCTTGCAGCTATACTTCCAAAAGTACTTTCTGAGTATTTTTAGCACTGCTGCAGTGTCTAAATTATTTTCTGTGGTAATCAAAGCATGTCAAAGATGCTGTCGATACAAGTTGAATTGAAGCCAGAAAACATTACTTTAATGTCTCACAAGTATGAATGTCATTGGTTTCAATAAAGGACATGCGAAAAGGAGCACATTTCCTAAATTAAACACACTATTTCTCATGCAAGTGATTCACGCCTGGTGAGTCTGTGGCCCTCACGGCTCATTGTACATCTTATCCGAATACTCATCTGTCCTTCAGGCACTGGAAACAAGAGGATGTGAGCCGGATTTTCTATTCTCTTACCGTCACTTACGGCTGTAGGTTATTACAAGAGGATTTGCCGTACATGGAATGTGGGCGCTTTAAACAGCCAATAAAAGAATTATAGTTGGCTTGAGATAAATCACTCCTGTGACATTTCATTACTAGAAAAGAGACATTTATTGTAATACAAAGCAAGTGTTTTTTTATACATCATAAATAGTACATTGGTTTGTGTTTACAGGTCATAATAGTGCTGAAATTCCAAGAACAAAAGCTGATTTAAGGGAATGAGAACTGCTCCTAGCATCCCCCATGAAAAACAGCGTTTATAGCAGCGCATTCAGGCCCGCTGACAAATTCACAACAGATCAGGCGACTGTAGTTCATTCATAATGTATATCAGCTGGACACACTGCAGATTACCCAGAGCGCACGTGAAGTTACAGTTCTGATATTTTGATGTTGAAGATCTTGACGGAATGGTCGGCACCAGCGCTGGCTAGCTGGACCCAAGCTCGCTCTTCGTTCATCTCCTGCCCGCCATGGCTTGCCCGGCCCGGCCTTGGCCTCCAGCGAAGCCTCTTCACCACCAGCGTGTGAGACTGACTGTGATGAGTGGTCAAGAAAAGCCACAAGCATAAATGGACGTTGATTCAAGGCAACACAAATCACCCCTGTCTGGATGTTTCACTTCAGCTCTGCCTGTCCAAATACTTCAATGGGTAATAATAATGGCCAATTTAAAAAAATAATACAGGTAGACGAATAAACACACAAATCGATCTTGCTTTCCAGAACTCACAGCAATGCATGGCAAATGTTCAACTTCTTGAGCTTGTAAGGTGAGTGACTTCTGGGTAAGAGATACGTGCAAGTGCCTACACATACGGTTTATCAATTACACCTACAGAAAGAGAGTTTAGCCAGTCGGGACTCAATCCACTGTGGGGGAGAGAGAGATAGCTAGCGGGAGAGCTTGGTGCAAACAGAATGCACAACACAGCCTGGCCTCTCTCCGACACCTCATTCTCTCTCTTCACGGATCAATGCGGAACCTGCCCACGGGAGCCCCCATATCAACCTGGAGCTTCTCCCGAGCAGCGTGGGCCAGCTCAGATACATGCGGCCCTTTTGTTGTCAATTACACCAGCAGCACTGGTCTCTGGGAGAAGGTTCGACCGTCTTGAGATCATGTCTCTGAGAAGGTTAAAGGAAGACTGAGAAACTGTCTCAGATATTATTTTTAGGTGCTTTTTCAAAAACATTTCAACAGGACAATGTGCTTAACTATTTTGGCTAGACAGCTTTGAAGAACCTGCTCACCTTTGTCAAATTTTCTGTTGACTTCACAATAGGGGACAATTGCGATTTAAAATTAAAATTTTTATTCTTCATAAATGCTTTTTTTGTAGGGCTGCACAATTATAGGCATCTTTACACAGAAAACGCGGCACAGAAACCAAATCTGAAGCGGCATAAAATCAATGCTTTGAAAATTACTATTTTAAAACTACAGTTTTAACAAAGTGTTATAAATAAATTTAAAAACAATAAACAATGAAATAAAATAAAATACAGAATTTTTTATTAATTTCCTCTGCTTGCTATACATATAGGCACTTTGATTGTCATAATTCTGTACTGATAGGCTATTGTAGGCTACGGTACACAGTGACGGCGACTGGGTTAAGCATTTACCATATCTGAGGGAAATGTTGCAGCGCGTTGATCTGCCAGTCTCTTCAAAGGAAGATTACAAATGGCGGACGCCAATTTATTACACACGACGACAGTTATTTTGGTAGGTTGCTTGACGATGTGAGTACAGGACTCTTTTACTTCAATGATAGACATTTTTTTTATTTGCCTAAAACATTTGAAGCTATTCCTATACGTTTTGTCTCTTTTCTTGTTCGTTTCTTGATTCTCGCGCCGCCTGGGCTGACACTGACAGGCAGTTGTCATGACAATGGCGGCACAAGTTCGCGTTCATTTACACTGAATCAAAGCCGTTTCAGCATCGCCTTTGACACTAGGGGCTGAGGTGGGTCAGACCCGGCATATTTTAAGTCTGCTTTTATGTGGTATTCCGTCTTTACACAGAATTTTGAGCCGCCTTAACTCAGCTGTGTAAAGATGCCTTATGATTACATATCAATAAAATATAATAATAATTATAATTGCTATTTGTATTATGATTATTATTACTGAATTAAAAGCTGCAGTCTGTAAGTTTGAGTTTGTGTCATTCATTCACTGCACCGGTGTGTACTTCAGAATCGCAGATTCTACGTCTTGGAGTATAACCTAAATAAGAATTTGCACTGGAAAATGTCATCTGAACAAGTAAGTAACATGTCTGCCACTTTTGGGAACAAAACATAAATAATACACAATAAATCATGCTACCAACGGTGATTAAATCTAACGATCGCTCGTATAACATCACCCCGGTCAAATTATTATTATTGTTATTGTTATACGTTGTTCTCAAATTGTTAATGTTAACAGCATTAGCATTGCTTGACTACGTATTTAGTGTGTATTAGCGTTACCTGTAGATTCCAATTTCCGTAGAGTGTAATCTTTTGCTTTTGACTACGGGCGAATCTCAGTTGTCACTGATGATGTAATTTGGGCCTTTCTAGATTACAATCCGCCATCAAAATGATTACGTATTCCAGCTGCTGTGAGTATAAATGATCCGCTGAAGAACATGGGGTCCGCTCCTCTCGTGCGTTACTACTACCGGCCGGACTCTTTCTTTATGTATACAGACGTGACGTAATGATGCAAAGACATGCTTGAATTTCCTGCAGAAATCCACCATACCACTCTAATTATAATAAGCTTACCGTTGGGAATGGGTCGAAGGTAAGGAGATAGTTTTGAATACTGGCTTGTTGTGTACTTGCTCAAAAATTGCATATTAAGAACTCAATTTTGATTTCACATTTCATTGTTTTAGATTTGTGGGTGCAGATTCTGTGCAGGCCTGTCAATTACACATACTTTTAAACTCACTATTGCATTTTAAGGGTATAAAAAAGTGGAGATAAAAATATGAGCAGGAAAAAGGATACCAAGCATCAGTTTCTCCACATCTGCTCCAGTCTGATCCAGAAGACAGATCCTCTGATGGCCTCCATTTATACAGCACAATCTTCCCATTCTCTAGACCTACAGCCAGCAAATAACTACACATATACAAGTAGAATTAAGCATTTGTCCCAGACACAAGACACTAATTCTAATGATGGTGTCACAAAGTTAATTGGTTACAATATGTTTACCTCTGGTCTGAACAGAGATATGGGCAGATGGACACGGCAGTGGCTGAATCTCCAACATCCAGAACAGAGGAGCAAGGAGTCACGCTTACACCCTCACACTCACCGACACCAGGACCCCAGATGATTATCTACAAACACACACAAGGTCAAATGTCAACTTACAGTAGGTCTGTCTTTAAAAATTTAGAAGTTATCATTAAAAATACATTTCTCTATGGGGAAAATAAATGGCCTTCTGGGCTGTTGCACTCTATATTACCCGCTTTAACTATTTTAGTTTTCTACAATGTTATATTGGTTACTAAAAAACTTGCTTAATGCAGCATCCACACCACTATGTGGCCGGACAATTTCAAAACAACTTCCATATTGACTAGCACAACAATTACTGAGTGCACCGTTAAACTGGACCTACCTTCTTGTCTCGACTTGATGTCACAAAGTACTTGCTGTCAGAGCTCCAGTCACATGACCAAATGATGCGTGTGTGAACCGCTGTGTCCTTGCTAGTGCTTGCGTAGAGAGAAAAGCTTGTCTCTGGAAAAGAAAAGAAAATATTTTAAGACTTAAAAGACAAAATATTTGATGTATCAGTACTAACTTAACATTCACAAAATAGTAAAATGTAGTAACATTTAGACTCGGTGCTTGCTCTAATTTCTACACTGAATTTGTGGTCACCCACAGTCCAGCTATCAAGATCATCACACTCTGGTGATGCCACTTTGCCCAGCGCCATGCTGACCTGTTCTCTGATCATCTGTGACACTGACTAACTTCTCCACGTCTGCAGCACACAGGCTGTGAGTAATACCAGTCTCAACGAGAACGGACTGCGGCATGCCTCGGCCGCATCAGAAAATGGAGAAACAAAAACAGACGCTCCTCTGGTTATCTTGTGTCAACAGTGATTTAGCCGCGTTCTGTATGCTCAGAATACACGTGAAGAATGCACCGCGGTCATTGGGTGGCGCTAGACAACTCTTGCTCAACGGCAGGAGAATCTTAGTGGGCGAACATCTGAAGTCTGCAAACTCAGTGTTGACAAAGAGAAATGGAGGAAGGTAAAAGCTGTCGATGAGTCAGGAGGCTATAAACCCTGGAGGAATCCGTCCGTTAGCATTCACATTCATCTTATTGAACGTTACTTCTGAGGGGTTTTATGTAGGGCTGTACGATTAATCAAAAACAAAATCACAACATGGCTTAGTGTGGTTATCAAATCACTGTGAGTTTGGGTCACTAATAATGTGCATTTGGGAACGCAATATGCACCAACCATCTTCCCAAACTTGTAATGAGAAGCACTTGTAAACTGGCTGTTGTCAACAAAAGAAGTGTTTTAAGTGCTCCCTGCGGTTTTCACCAAATTAAAACCTCATTGGTTTACTGATTGAAAATGAAGAAAATAAGACAGCCATAGATATTTGTATTGTGATTTTACAGTCGCTAATGCTATTTCATGTATTGTGACTTATTTACACCATTCAAAAGTTGGATTCTCATGCTAAGCATGGCCAAAATGTCAAAAAACGAGTTGGACGTATGACAGAGTATTTCTGTTCTGTGTGTATTTCTTCAGTATTCGGACAAGTTTCGGAAAGTTTATTCCGAATATGGCGCTGTATGACGGCATAAAGGGCGGAATTGCTTGTATGGGCACTTCTCCCGGATGAGTGTGTGCGCACATCAACCCGAGCGAAAGCAAGAGCGCACCCATCAACGAGCTTTGTTCAGGTTACAGAAGCCATCGGCAGCTCTGTCATTTATGTTTTTAGACCAAGAAAATCAACACTAAAGAAGTGTGTTTTTGGTTGTGAGGGAAAGATAACCTTGTTCAGCTTCCCAAATAACCCAGTGTTAAGGAAACAGTGGATGCAGTTTGTTTTTCCAGAGCAGAAACGGAGTTCTGCAAGTGTGTTTGTCTGTTCCTTGACGCGAAAACTGCATCAAATGTCTGTATTGTTGGCAATCGGCTCATAAGTGCATATAATATGAACAACACGAACGTATAGTGAATCGAAAGTTATCCAGGGATAACGCCGTGAAGTATTTTGTGTGTGTGTGCGCTCGTGACTCTTTAGCTCCAAACTGCACGCTTGCACAAGCTTGGCTGTTTTCGGAAAGCATCGGTACAGCGTATCTGTCTTTTATAAATATGATAAAACTAAAGACTTCAGAGATATGAAGGATGCAATACTACTCAAGATTAACATGACACTGGCAGAAACTGTGTGTGTTATGTACCCTTTAAATACTACATTTTTTATATTACAGTGAATTTCTTATTTTATTTAAAAAAAAATTTAATTAACATATTATTTTTGCCAAACTGTGCGGTCCTACAAACTAGCAAAGCAAACCATGAGCTAAAACTTTATTTTATTTATTATTATTATTACTATAGTAGTTTTCTTAAATGGATAGTTCACCCAAAAATGCCATCATTCAAAATCATAATTTACTCACCCTCAAGTTGTTCCAAACCTGTATGAGTTTCTTTGTTCTGCCGAACACAAAATAAGATATTTTGAAGAATGTTTGTAACAAAGCAGATAGAGCAACTATTGGCTACTATAGTATTTTTTCCCTACTATTGTAGTTAACGGTTGCTCTATCTGCTTGGTTATCAGCATTCTTCAAAATATCTTATTTTGTGTTTAGCAGAACAAAAAAACTCATACAGGTTTGGAACAACTTGAGGGTGAGTAAATGATGACAGAATTGACATTTTTGGGTGAACTATTCCTTTAAATACAGTGAATAATATAGTAATATTTATTATTTAGTTTAATATATTTTATTTAATAATAAAATTATTAATTACAATAATAATAATAAAATATTATATTATTATTAATATTATATATTCATAATAACATTTAAATCACTAAAATGATGGCCAAATTATTGGCCATGGGTTTGCTCACCTGTATCAGGGTTTCCACGTCTCCATAGCGACCAGGTCCGGTCTCGAGAAACAGCTAGCAGAAGACGTCCATTGGGGGAGAACGCCATCTGAGTGACGGTCAGGCTGTGGCAGGGCAGTGACTGAAGCTGTTTCCAGGAAGTTGTGCTCCACAGGAGAATGGAAGCATGCTCTGGTTTAGAGGCCTGTGGCATAAAGACACATCTAGATCTGTCACAACCACACTCAAAAACAAAACAAAAAAATCACATTTTCAGCAGAGCTTGTCCTCTTTCTCTAAACCTCAACCCCCTCCTACATGAAGCGGTCCGGGCTCAGCCAGCACTGCTAGAGGATAAACCTCATGTACACAGCAAAGTCATCTGAGCCTGCAGAACCTCCATTTCAGCCCGCCATCAGCCCCATTGAATAAACCTCACAGTCTCCGCTCGAGCATGAACAATGGCAGGTGACACACAGAATGTGCTCTCATTCGGAAGGGCTTTGTGTGCGATCAGCGTGGGTTTGGCAGAACCACGGGGCCAGACCAGGACACAAACCAATGATCTCCCTTCAACTGTCTCAGAATGTGTGTCACGGAGGCCGGAGGGCACTTAGGGCTGGTTACCAACCCTGGTCATAAGAGTTCAATGCGTTTTTAATACGATATGCGGCTTATTACATCGAAGAGAAGGAAAATGAACTTGCACGTGGACATCAGGGGCTAAACTGACACGAGCTTGTTAAAAAGGCAAATTACTAAATATTTAAAACCACTTAAGCATCGGTGCAGCTTCATGCATGCATGCTTTTCTGTGTCCTGTTATTACAGTCCACTGCTACATTTGTGTGACACTAATGACCATCTGGTCACCCGTGTGATTGTACCTTACATGCCGAGGCGATCACCGTCTTCGCAGAATCGGATGCCAGACAAAACATCTCAAAGCCGTGCCCGTACCTGCGGAGAGAGTGACACGGAGAGAGGCTATGTTAATGAGGGCTCTGTCAGTACCTGCTCACAAATAAAGCCTGAGCACCATGACAGGTTCAGAGAGACAGTCGGGGCGGTGCTTCAAACACGACGGATGATTTGTGTGTCAGGGATGCCGTGCGCTCTCTCCTGTGCTTATGGGAGTGGAAGAAAGCTGTGCGCTCTGGCAGCCATTAGCAGATCTGCTTAGTAATTTCCAGCACTGGATGAATAGCTCGTGAAGCCAGGCTGTCAAAGCATTCAGCTGCTTACAGCTGTGTATGAGTTTACCCAGTGCCGCCTGTGTAGCAGAGAAACCGACTTTCAATTCTCATGAGCAAATTGAAATAATGCAAGTCTGTACATTTCAATTGATTTTAAATGCCGTGGGGGAAATTAATATTTAATTGCGAAAAACACAAATAATAATTTAGCAAATCTTGTTTTGAATAATACACCCATTATTCCCACCAACCACTGCAAAAAGCCACTAAGCAACCAATTCTGTAATACACTGCCTACAGTTTCAGCAAATGTCAGTGCCGTATGTCATTTTAAAGGAACACTCCACTTTTTTGGAAAATAGGCTCACTTTCCAACTCCCCTTGAGTTAAACAGTTGACTTTTACCCTTTTCAAATCCATTCAGCCGATCCCCGGTTAGCCAGTAGCACTTTTAGCATAGCTTAGCATAGATCATTGAATCTGATTAGACCGTTAGCATATAGCTCAAAAATGAACAAATATTATGCAGTGCCTGAAAATAGTCCCCAGAACGCTCCCTGTGCAAGCAGGTTGTCACGTTGGTTATGTTGACAGAAGTTAGCCTATTTTCAGGCGCTGCGTAATATCATTTCACCACTGCACCCATGGTACGGCAGCAAAAGTTCCTTGATTATAATTAAGCAGGAATGAGAGTATAGTTCCTAGTCATATCGGCCTAGAAAATCACAACTTTTCATTTTTCGTCGGTCTAAGTACACGATGTAACTACAGAAGAGTCAAGTTTTAAATAGGAAAAATATCGAAACTCTTCGGTCATTTTTGAGTGAGATGCTAACGGTCTAATCAGATTCAGTGATCTATGCTAAGCTATGCTAAAAGTGCTACTGTCAGACCCGGAGATCAGCTGAATGGATTTGAAAACTGTAAAACTCAACTGGTTAACTCTCGGGGAGTTGGGAAAATGAGCCTATTGTCAAAAAAGTGGAGTTTTCCATTCTGTGGCATCATTCTGTGCTAACAAAAGAATAGGAAACTAAAATACCATTCTATGCTTTATGCAAGTAAGCAAACACAGGCACAAATGCTTGGCTAATGCAAATGCCCCTACACATTGCTGTGGCGATAACAAACCTCAGACATAGACTTCAAATGTCTGTGCCATTAAACTGGATGCCATTCAGATAGCTACCTCTAAAAACTTATCGGCAGCAAACTGTTTGTTGTTTTTTAACTGAAACTATTGAAATAAAGCTGAATTGAAATTAAATTGAATATTGCTTGTTGCTTTAGCAACTAACTGAAATAAGTTTAAGTTAAAATATATTACAACGAGTAAAACTAAAACAGAAAAATAAATAAATAAAGCTAAATAGAAAGATTAAAAAACTAATAAAAATGACAAAAGCATATAACAAAATCACTAAAACAAAATTCAAAATGAAAACTGATAATATAAAATTACTAAATATATTACTAAAGAATAAATACAATAAAAGTGTATAAATAATACTAAAATGACACTAAACTGTTGCTCCATTACATGAGTCACCTGAAATACTTTAAAGTGTAGTGTGTAGTATTTATGAGGATCTACAGAAATGCAATATAAATGATATAATATACATAACTATTTTTTCAGTGGTGTATGAAGACCTTACATAATGTACCGTTATGTTTTAATTACGCGGGTCCCCTTACAGCGAAGTCAATATTGTGCGCCGCCATGTTTCTACAGTAGCCCTAAACGGACAAACTGCTCCACAGAGCGCTAGCTACTCTCTGCTGTCTCAGATGGTATCTTTGTCCTGTGTCGGCCACCGTAGCTTCTCTGTGCTTCGAAATGGAGGGGTGAGCAGTGGGGGATTGCAATTCGCAACCTCACTGCTAGATGCCACATCAAATTTACACAGTGCACCTTTAACTGATTATAGAAGACAGTTTGCCATGGAAATTTTAAAGTTACTGTTGGTATGATACATATTTGTCTAAAGTCTATTTTGTGTTGTTTAAGAGCTAATGACATTATGTATTATATTATGTATTATTTATATGACTGATTATTATTCAACATTAATAATTTATGTTTTGATTGCTTTTTGTTGCCTAATGATTATTTTAATTACCATTGTTCAAAAATCCATACATTAAACAATTGTTAAATACCAGCTCTACATATCAGTTATTAGACATTTCAAAATAATTGCTACTAGTTGTTAATTTTTTTTAAAAATATTATTAATAATAATAATAGACAATCTCAAGTTTATGCGAACACCTGCAATAACAACCTTTGCAGAAGACATTGAGAAAGCAACAAACTGTGGTCTGACACATTTCAGAACGCAATGACACCATCGAACTTGCATAGCCTGAATCATTTGCATACAGTACGTTTCGTGCCTGAGTTTCAATGTAGGAAGTTGAAGAGAGAAAGAAAAAAGACATTTTAATTAACAATTCTGTCTTTTCTTGTTAAGTGTCAACATACAGGACAAATGGTTGTTCTTGCGAGCTCTAAATACCTATTACGCTGCATTATTTATGTCACACAAGCTGTTTAAACAACAATGCGGTGCAGCACTAGTGCCTGCTGCAAAACAGCCAATGAGGACAGACGCACACAAATGAGAATTGATGGGAAACTCACAGCTTCTGTACCTCTGGCCACAGCGTGTTCTGCAAGAGGTCGTCCTCTGGCGGAGGCTCTGGCAACACACACACACACACACACACACACACACACACACGCAGTCACAATTTATAAACGTAGTTATTATGAGAAATGAGTAGACACCTATAGACGGTATTTTTTAAAAGGCTCATCTTTTCATTTAGCAACAGATACACAGCCGAGCAACTTCCTCAAAGCTGTTTGGAACAACAGCAGCTTTATCTACAATTTTCAATGGCCGTTAGCTTTACGACATGCTGTAAATCAAATTTAGCTCTCTTTGTGCAAGCCTGAAATAATATTGTCTCATTTAGATACACAGACACTTATGCAACACATGCCCCAATTGAAATGGAATTGAGACCAGGCGGGTTTTTTTTTTTTTCATCCCTGGTTTGCAGTTTTATTTTAATTATTTTCCTCTCTGCCCCTCCAGAAGAAGCGAGATGGAGAGAGTGGTATTATTCCATTAACAACTCTGTGTCCGCCTCATTGCGCTCCCCATAGCCCAGAGTCATCAATATTTTAACTTTGCAATTATATAAGCCTTCTTTCTAATTATGATTCCAGATTAAGGAGCTTTTTCAATCAAATTGACAACGTTTGCTACTGTTTGCCCGGAGCAAGAGAGGCATAAACCCCCCTTGCTTCAACACTCACCCTCCACCCATCCCCCCTTATACTGTAATAACATTTGTCTCCAATATCTCTGATTCATGCCCCAGATACATTAATAAACCAGAGAAAACAGACTTTAATGAATTTGTTTTCTAGGAGTAACTCAGGAATTGACAACTTACAGTGTCTAACTGGTGGTGTTAGTCTCACAAGCTTTTGACTTTTGCCATTAAGCCTGGTGTATATTATATTTTGTTTAGGCAAAGAACTGCCTACTTAGAGAAAAAAAGGTAATTTGACTGAAACCTGAAAGTTTTTTTTTACTATGTAACATTACCCACAATTTCAGAAACACTGGAGGAGTGTATAAAATTGTAAATACCCGTGAGTTTGAGAGGTTGAAAGTAGGACTCTTTATATTGGTCGGACATGCTATTGAAATTTTCAGTGTCCTGTTGAGGGCTCTGAGATGCGAGGTCACCTGTAAACACATCAGATGACACAGTAAAGGTTAGCAACAGCCTCACCACTCTTGGGAAAAGCAGAATGCAAATTCTCCAGTGGCCAACGATTTCAAAGGGTTCATACCTTGAAACACTGCCTTGTTGGACAGGCCAAGGGCAGGAGTGCTGGCTCCCTCTGGGAGGTCTGCTATATCCTGAAGACCCAGGAGAAAGGGATACACTAGAAAATATCTCTATATAAAGCCCTCTACACATTCATTTTTTCATATTATATTAATAACCAGTCCTTCCAGAAAAATGCGATGGAATATCTGGGATATTTATGCAATTTTATGCGATGAAATTGCAGGAACTTGCAAAAACTGCAGATTGATGAAAAAGTGATTCCCCCAACACCTGTTCTCACTAAGCTACTACCTTAATGTAAAGAGTAATTTCTTATTACTTCCTAGCAAGCATACTGCATCGCAGAAAGTGCTGGGAATATTTAAGTTCTCATCTTGTTTTATTTCAGACCTTAATAAACACATGGCTCAAACTTACATAACATTGATGAGTCAAACAAGTTCTGTAGCTTTACAAAAGGAATATGCTACAACTTCTGTAAAAATTAATAAATAAAATATAAAAAAATTAAATGTGTGCTTCCTGTTTTACAGAGGTAGCTATACAAAATATTCTGTAGCTATTCTGTTAAAATAAGTGCTTCCAATGCACAAAGTGCAATCTCTTACTGTAACGTAAAAACATACTACTAATATACTTACAACTGTAAGATTTTTGCAACTAGTATGATTTAACCCACTGGTAACAAAAAAGTGCAATCTTACAACTTTAAAGTTGTCATGTAACACACCGGGAAACTGCTTTGCGCGGTCCTTTGCGTTTATTTATGTTAGCAAATGAGAATGATTTGCGTGCTTCATCATGGTTTCATCGCGGGGTTTGCAGCTTTTCGACGATGTTCACGTCGCGTAATTACGTCACTTCATAACGTTCCCATGGCAATATGGGGAAATGGCTACTCTTGTGTGACATTTTCAACATTTTTAAACTTTGTACTAAGATATATGTGACTTTTGCAAGGAAAATGCTGGGAATCCTGCAAGCCCCGCATATTTTGCACGCTGAAATCGGCAATTTATGCAGCGAAAGTGCGCCGTATTTGAAAAAAATGCGGCCCCCGCATAAATATGCAGACTTGGCTGATTATGCATTGAATTATGCGATCACTTAATCCCGTTTTTCTGGAGGGACTGAATAACTGGAAACATTCTGTCTGAAACGCAAATTACTCTATATTAACTTTTTTATTGAACTGTCGTATAAAAGCAAAATCAGTCACGCTGAAAATTCTTGCAATCACGCTGTTTGTGTCTGTATACAAGCACGACTGTGTTTGGCAGCATGACACACAAGATCAACCTGAATGGAGAATGCCATTTATGTCGTCTCATTTTCAATAACCTCAAGTTACAGAAAATGAAACTCATTTAGCTATATATCTGAGAGCATATGCATAAACATTAGGATTAAGATAATGGAAAAAATGTGAGACTCGTCTTAAAATCTCTTGATGATCTAAGCCAGTGCAAAGAGTAATTAAAACCAAGGTTTTATTTGACGTAACTAATTAAAGTTTGAAGATGAGATGATTCTAAGTACTTACATTACAGCCCAGCAGTTTCTCCAGAGAGGTGCATGATATGTTAGCTAAGTTCTCCACAAAATTCCGTGGAGCCTTGAACACCCGCAGGACCTTCTCGTCAGCACCGGACACAAACTGAAAACGCCCAACCATAGTCAGACACTGCATGTCGTAGCCGTGAATCTGCGGCCTTGAGATCTCGTGCCAAGTAATCTGCAAACGCAGAAAGCATTGGTCAACCTTAAAAATCTTCACCAAAATCAACTGACAATATATGATCAATCAAAAATCAATGGATTGAAGAGCTGATAGTCATTTCAACCTGTGAGCTTCCTTTTCTTGGCCAGGGTGTAAAGAGTCTAGTGGTTTGGTCTGATCCAACAGTGATGATAAACTCTCCCTCGGGGTCCCAGCTCAAGTCCTGCACTGCATTAAAGTGACCCGAAATGACCACACTAGGCCGCCATTCTCCCTGTGCAACACACAAATCTCCATATTCATGCACACCGTTTACTTTAAATCATAATAGACTTGTATTTCGACAGTTTTTTATTAGGTAAAAAGTAATGTCTGCATAAAGAGCTTGTTACTGAAGGATGTCTGACCTGGCTTCCGTCACAGTGCCAGAGGTGCAGCGCTCCATGAAAGGCATGAGCCAAAATCATAGAGCCGTCTGGACTCATCTGGCATCCATAGAAACCCAGGGTGTTTCCTCCAACTTCCCCAACACGAACCTTAATGAGGGGTCAACAAGAAATAATGGAGAAACAATGATTATTCAACCTATCCATATTCTAGTGTACAACATCAAAACTGAAAAGGTTATAACTACTTAAAACTCTTTTAAATGAAAAGGATTGATTGTATTTGTTCTATCCAAAACAACTTATTACACAATATCTCTGGAAAAACCTAGGGTTAAACAATTTGTTCAAGGACAAAATGGTGGACTGGTCACCCCTCGAAGAACCCCAACATTTTGGTTACCCAAACTATTACTTCCTTATTTTTGTTCTCTGTTGTTTTACCTTATGTCCAGATGTTTGATTCAATCACAGGTTCCCCATATGACAAATTCTGGCGTTCCCTCAGGTTACTAGAGCACTATTCACTATTCAAAAAGGAAACTTTTCATTCTCTTGACAAACTAAACTGTGAATGAAATTTGTGTATATGAAATGAATGATATAGATAATATAGAGAATGATCTATTCAATCATACATGTCATACTAACAAGAACCCATGCTTCTAACTATAGGTTGAGAGCGGTAATTCCAACCATACAAAGTTGCAATGCTGTTTCACGAATGTTCGTTGGAAATATGGTTTTCGGGAAGCACCAAATTATAAAACTATGTAGGTAACCACAAAACTTTTGCATGTGGCTAGTGGTTTTCCAAAGTTACTAGCCACTTAGCATTTTCACTGGCCACAATTTGGACTGATATCATGAGTCCATTTTTAATATTATCTCATAATTTGGCAGCAGGTATGTTAGGCTGATGTTACTTTTGAGACCTGACGCATTAATACTGTTACACATGCGTTTTCTTTCTCAACTGTTTAAGTTCACTTAAAACATAACTGACTGTGTTTGCGTGAATACTTGCCAAGACCAGCATTTAAAAAAAAAATTGAAAAAAATAAAAATCAATTTAGTACTGAGAGGCGGCTTTATGTGTGCTTACTTTGGGTGTGAGCACAAAGTGAGTAATGCTGCGAAAATAAAGTAATAATATACACAATAAGCGTAATCCCACTGCGAAATTCAAGCCCTGTAACACCAACAAAATTCATCCAGAGCAAATGAAACGAGTGAGTGAGGGGAGGCGGGTTTGTGTGTCAACTCGCTGTCGAAGAGATGAGAGAGTGGGAAATCGCAGCTGGTATCTATTCTATGGCAAATGAGTACTGGAAGAATTTAAGATATGTATCGAAAAACACTACATTGCACCTTTTTCAAAGACTACAATTGAAAAAAAAATTTTTTTTGTTAAATATAACATTTAACACGCCAACATGGCTAGTAGGAGTGGCTGCATTACGCGCTCCACTCTGAAATCCTGTCTGAAGTGGTTATAAACTGTTTTTGGGGTTATTTGTTCCTCTGATTATAAGGGAGAATAGCATTATGTTGATTAAGTTAATTGCCTGGGGTGGTTAAAATTCAATCCCAAAGAGCAACTTTATAGGAAAACAAAAACCTGGGAACTACACTCTGTGCTCTCCATCATGTTCTTGATGGTGAGTGTTGGATAAGAGAGGCCTTTGCTGGTGTCACTGCCACTGATAAACCGGCTGGTCAAGCAGGCCGCTAATTAGCAGTCATGAATCCTGAGCAATCTGAGTTGAGAGTCTACAGCTGTGCTCCATCTCCGTTAAGTAACAGTCTGAGGACACCAATTAATCAGGCCGACAAGCGAAAAGCACAATGTATGCAAAGAGGAGAATATTAAATGAGAAATAAATCGTGTTTGCTTCCTTTGAATGCATTAATGTGATGTTGAACGTAATCACGCACACATTAAATCAAATATGAGCCTCGGAAAGCTGGGAGACAAAATGGTCACATGAAGAATGAATCAGTGTAAACTCCCCTGACTGGGCTGGGCTATGAATACCAAAGCACTGTAATTGTTTTTCAGCAAACTGTAGCACGGCTTGCCCTCTGCCTGGCCCGTGTCTAACATGCTTAATGCTGCTCGAGTGTCTCACGGTAATAGGGGAAGTGAGTCGTGCAGCAGAGCAAGCGGTAACATTGAATAAAACAAGATAATTAGTCATGATTATGCCATCAGCGATAACCTGCCTCTACTTTTATTTATGGTTGTGTGCAAGCAAAGACTGATACTCCAGCCTCAACATCTGCATTGCCAATACACACACTCTCAGAGAGGTGCAGAAATTATTTTGTGATTTGATCTAATCACACTTTCTGCTGTGAAAAGGAGGTTTGACAGCCATCACAATGGTGTATCCTGTTGACCTTGAGCAGGACAAGACATTTCCAGCAGCCTTGTTAAGAGCAGCGGTGATCCCTGGCGTTCAGGGGTGTCACCGCTTGTCATGCCCAGCAGAGCATGTCTCAAAGATATTGCCAGATCAGATGGCTAGCTTAAGCTCTTCATCAAAACGACAACACTAGACGGACAAATCAGCCATCTAACGTTGAGATTTTAACACCGCCGCAAGACATGCAGGACAGTTCGAAAAGGTCCACGTTGGCTGGAAAACACGGATTCAAAGCGAAATCCACAAACCACCAAACGGTAACGGCTATCGACGTTCCAGTTTACACCAATAGAGAGACATTTGACATGCCCTTCACAGGCGTATCCTATGGAGTGAATATGGCGGAACTAATGACTGCGATAAAGAGAGCCCTTCACTTTGAATGACACAGATCTCTGCGAGCCATTCTGGAAAGAGTGATGCAACATTAACCAGATTGATTTTGAATTCCATCCACATGGCTACTCGTATATCACGGCCAAATCTCATGGGTAAAATGTGCAATCACTCTTGTTTAGGGATGGAACACTGATATGGATCTGTGGCATAATGTGTGTTGTAACACAACCACAGAGTTTGGGATGGGATTGGTACAAAAGGAAACAGTCTTGAGGTTGATATTCTGGAAATGAACAGCACCTCAGTACTACATCAGGTCACGTGTGAGTGATGTGGCCTACAGGTGCTGGTAACAACGGCAAGGCCGCAGATTCGATTCCCAGAGAATACATATTCGAATAAACGTAAAAAAAGGGTACATGTAGGTTTGAAGCCCACCAGAAGCAATCCATGAACTGTCAGCGTTATGCCTTTGAAAGGTACTTAGTGCCGGCTGTTCCAAGGTGATTGAATAAGTATACTGCAAGTCACTGTGGATAAAAGCGTTTGCTAAATGACTACTTGGATTATCTTGCACTTTATCTTACAGGATAAAGGTAATCGCTACCGGACAAACGAAAGCTTTACTCAGTTTCATTCCTGTATAGATGAGAGATTCATGAGGCTGAAAGTGGGCAATGCAACAATGATGGACACTGAGAGCAGCTCAATAGTACGCCAATTCTAGGAGATGTGTGTGTGGGTCATGAGGTCTAGAGGTTAAAGATCTATCTTGGCAACTCATCCATTCTCCTTTCTGGTCTATTAGAGAAAATAAACCATTAGCACAACACTAATGGCTCACAGAGTCTCAGCACCCAACCCCCCACACCGTTCGCTCTTCACTGACAACATGACTTAATAGGAGGGTGTACTTTACCCAGCGGTTTGCCTGGCCACTACTCTGCAAACCAGCTCTTCACTAAATCTGACCAATTAGTCTAAACATTATGGAGGAGACTGTTCTTTGTAGATGTGTTAATTAGCCAAAGCGATGTTGGTCATTTTCTGCTTAGTAGGGCACTGGCAGTCAGTCAATAACTGTGCAATGGAGGCAAGTTTTAGACAACATAAACTGCCATATTTATGGATAAGTAATTAGCACAGGTTCAAGCCTTTTCACACCAAAACAAGATGGAAACAAATACATAAATAAATAAAAAACTACAGCAAAGCTAGGGGTGTGCATAAGACCAAAATCTTATTTCACAATATGAGATATTTTATTTCAAGATGACGATACATATCACAATACAGTTATTGTTTTATTTTAGTTATTAAAAATGGGGACTAAAATTCAAATTACAAACAATAGGACAATACAGCAGTAAAAACACTACAGGAATTGAATAATCAAATGTAAATATAAAACGCTGCATTGACTTCACTCAATGTATTATTAAATATAAACTAGTCTTATTAAAGACACAAAAGTTATTTAGTCTAGGGCAGTGATGGATTTTTGTCGTTTGTTGTTTGATTAACATTAATGACAGCCTGCAACAGGAATTAGGCTGTCATTTCATTCATGTTTCTTTATCACTCTAAAGTTTCAATATCTTTAAGTAGTACTGTGCTATGTAGATATATTCCATTTACACAATATAAACTATATAGCAAAATCTCTAAAGATAGAATCATCGATATAAACTTTTGATATGCTATATAAAAAGTATACTGGAAGTCACTGTGGATAAAAGCGTTTGCTAAATGACTACTATCATGCACTTTATCTTACAAGATAAAGGTAATCACTACCGGACAAACACAAATGCTTTACTCATAGTTTCATTCCTGTATAGATGAGAGATTCATAAGGCTGAAAGTGAGTAATGCAACAATATACTGTATACTGCCCAGCCCTAAACAAAGCTAATGTGAATTTAATCAAAGATCAGCAGCAAAAACAATCAGTAAATAAAGTGAGATTAAGTCAATAAAACGCATCTGGCTTTTAAAATGTATTGTGTAACTGTTGGAGATTTGCACAAAGTTCGGGTGTTTGTATTTCCTTGTGCATTTATATTTATTTTGAGAAATATAAGCAAGACACGGAGCACTGTTGCAGAAATCTACCTTCGTCCAATGTCTTGAAAAGTAAAATGATAAAGAATTATACATTCAATTATTTAAAAAAATGTATTCATAATTAAGCTTATATTATTGACCCAGAATGTTTTATCCTATGCAAAAATAATAATAATTTTACACACTCAGAAAACTGTTGTTTGTCATCAGCTAAATGTTCAATCTTGGTGTGAATTGCTCCACAGGAATCCATTGCGTCTATTCAAAATCTATTTTGACAAATCTTTATGTTTAGTGTGAAAGGGCCTTTATATGCCACAACCTTATCAGTTTTTGTTTTGTTTTTTTTCCAAGTGCATAAATGCAAATATTAATCACCATTTATGAAGACAAATAATATCTGTTTATTCAGTTACTTATCCCTTAACCGGAGCTGAAGCTGGAGTAAAAGTAGGGGATCAGAAGGTGGAAATCAGAAAGGATGTATGAACCCATATTTATTTCCTTTGTCTCTGTGAATCTGTCAGTTCAAAGGCTCTCATCAACAACTGATAACCCAGTTCACACCTACCTCATATCGTATGCCCTTTACGACTCAATACAGAAGACACATGCAGTGCGGAAATAATGGATGTGGAATAACCCCACTGCATCCAGGACAGGTACGACACAAGACCTGAAATCAACCTCTTTCTTCTTACAACTACAGCTCACCGACTTTCATTTTTAATTGGACATGCCTTAGTATGATAAAACACATGCATCATCATACCACAATGCTCCAAGTGTCAGAATCAGAAGCCAATGATCTGAGCCCAGAGACCTTTGTCTGTATGCCAAGATCAAAGTGAGAACCTCTTATTAATCAACCACAAAGCCATTCCTGTTATCTGCTACCTGCGGCTATGCCAATCAAAACATTTTATTACAACAGAATTTTTTCCCCCAGATTTAAGGTTACATGAGGTATCGCTATCCCATTTCTTTGAGGAACTCGCCAATTATACACAGTCCCTCACACAGATGGAAGAGAACAAGCTTATCTGTGCAATTCTCAGTGTGTGGGTCATATTTGACGCAGTTAGCAGACAATGGGCATATGTTCCCTTCCCTGCGTAACATAGCAAATGAACTTGTGCAGCAAGTCCTGCCCCTGCTGCGGATTCTAGACATTCATAACTGGGAAGCAGAGATTGTATGAAGTATAGGACAGAAATTACCTAGGAATGGGGTTATTTCTTTCCAGGAGCTTGATTTGTACGCAAGAGTTTAAAAAAAACAGTGAAGTGAGGACATTGATGTAGGGGCTGGATGACATCTGTGCATTGTGCACCCGCCTATAGGCTCATTTTACTAACGCGCCCTGTAAATAACACAAAAAAGACTGCGCTATTGTTTTTAGACCAGGTTATTGTTGGTCAGTGGTGCAGTCGTTTTCAGTTGCCTCAAAATAGCAACGTGCCTGAACACACCTCGTTTTCAGACCAGCACGCTCACCCAGCATGGGTGAACAGATGGGTGCGAGTGCATTTGCCATTTAAACAACATAACTGCGTCGGGCTGAAACTAGCAAAAAACACTTGCATCGCGCATGGCGTCGCATTGCGCCAGGTGTCTATTTTATTAGTTTATAAGGCTATTTATTCTGGCTTTTATGTAGTCTTCAATTTTATGATTATATTATTTATTTTATTAATTGACACCATTTTCATTTATCATGTATACCAGCAGCCATATCACCCTGTAGCCCAAGACTGGTTTCCCACTGAAGCTAAGCAGGGCTGAGCCTGGTCAGTACCTGGATGGGAGACCAACTGGGAAAACTAGGTTTCTGCTGGTAGAGGTGTTAGTGAGGCCAGCAGGGGGCGCTCACCCTGTGGTCTGTGTGGGTCCTAACACCCCAGTATAGTGATGGGGACACTATACTGTAACAAGCACCATCCTTCAGATGAGACGTTAAACCGAGGTCCTGACTCTCTGTGGTCATTAAAAATCCCAGGATGTCCTTCGATAAAAGAGTAGGTGTGTAACCCCGGCATCCTGGCCAAATTTGCCCATTGGCCCCTGTTCATCATGGCCTCCTTATCATCCCCATATATATATATATATATATATATATATATATATATATATATATATATATATATATATATATATATATATATATATATATATATATATATATATATATATATATATATATATATATATATATATATATATATATATAAGATTGGCTTCATCAGTCTGTCTAATCTCCACAAACAAGCTGATGTGTGGTTGGTGTTCTGGCGCAATATGGCTGCCGTCGCATTATCCTGGTAGATGCTGCACATTGGTGGTGGTTGAGGAGAATCCCCCGTCTATGTAAAGCGTTTTGAGTGCCTAGAAAAGCGCTATATAAATTTAACAAATTATTGATTATAATTATTAGTACCTTTGTTATATTTTGTTTTATCAACATCTCATTGTTGATTTTTAAAAATGTTATTCCATTCTAACAGTTTATTATAAACTATGTGTTATATTCATTGCTTGTTTTGTATCAACTGCTTATATTTGCAAACTACTTTGAATTGCATTGGATTTGTTTGAAAGGTGCTACATATAAATACTAAATAACAAAATGTTAAATAACAACAATGCACACTGTGGTTTAAAACAGTGGTTCTCAATTGGTTTGGCCATTGAGCCCACATTTTCCCATGGTCATTAAGCCGTGAACCAAATTTTGATGACACAAACAGCTGCGGATACATTAGGCTGCTGTCCCTTTAAGACGAATGTGCGGACCTAATATAAAATACACGCATCCATTTCATTTCTCAATTGTTTACAACACATAACTGACTGTGTTTACGACTGTGCTCCTCTTTTGCACAACCTGCACTGATGCATAGTTGATGTTTCTATTTTCTATTTACTTATATTTCTTTCTTTTTTTTTAAGTATATTTATGCTCCTAGTAAACCCACATTACTTGGCAATAAAGGTGATTCTGATTCTAAAAGGTGTATCACTACATAATGTCTTCCAATCCACCTTTTAACTTTTTTTTCCCCCATTGACTTAAGTAGTATTACTACTTAAGTAGTATTTATTAAGAAGTAAACAAGGTGACTTTACCAGATCCACCCACATGCCTGAATCCTCCTCTGGCCCCCATAAGATCATGGTCTTGTCCACTGAGGCAGACAGCAGCTTCAAGGGCTGTTCCACTGAGTCACCTGCAGGGGGAGACAACAAGTAACAAAACAAAGGCAGAGACGGGATAAATACAAAAAAAGGCAATACAAACAAAATAATACAATGTCAAAAAGTAAATAATTTCACAGCACATTACAGTGAAATTAAAACACAAAATCAAATGAAAACATTCAAGGAATACCTTTGGCACATGGAGGTTGCCAGTGAATTCCATAAACCCAGTTTTCATGTCCAGCCAACACCGTTTCAAGAGTTACAGCAAATTCTAGAGCACAAAGATAGAGAAAGAATCAAACATTAGTTAGGACAGTAATACACTATGTCTTTATTTATCAGTGAGGGGCAGATTATTATCCTTACACAGTTTTCTTTACTCACGAAATAAAGTCTTTACTAGCGAGTAAATTTTTGTCTTTAGGTCCTGGCAAGCTAATTCTTGGACTCTGATTACAAAACAATATACGCAATCCTTGATTTTGAGTATCTAAAGACCAAGATATGGTTTCAAAAATGTTTAAAAAATTAAACTCAACAATAACCAATTTCTCTAAGTCATCACACAACTAAATGACAATCCCGCAAAGCCTCGAGCCTCACCATCTCCAGACACTTGAAAGACGTTCTCCCTCATTTTGAGAATAGCGTCAGTCTGATGGTCTGGTTCAGCCGTAGTCTTGGCAAACAGTCTCCACACTCTGATCAGACAGTCTTGTGAACAGCTGGCTAGCCAGAGCTCTCCATCTACACATTCAGCAGTTGAAAAACAAGTAAAAAACAAAGCAGTATGTGAGGCCTTCCTGCGTATATATTTCAGCAAGCGCATGTTTCATGCATGTCCCGGGCCTTAGGACAGTTCGTTTTATACCCTTGGATTATTTTTACTGCCACTATCTTATCATATGAATTAAATGGGTCTTTGATTTGGATGGGACACATATCTTTTTAATAAATAGCCAATAAAAGAATGATTTAGTTTACATCTTTTAGTTAGCAAGTAGCAACTGAATAGTCAATTTGATCAACTTCTGGTAGGTAGCTGGACAGGAGGGACAGTCTACAAAGCATTCTGTTGGAGTTGTCAATATTTCTTTTCCCAGAAGGCTGTAAAATTTTAAATGTTTATCGGTTAATATCTTAGCATCAAAGCTAGGATTGCCTCAAAGCTAGGGCTGCAACGATTTGACCAAAAATAAAACCTTGATTAATTGAACATTTTACCTCGATTGCCAATAATGAACGATTAATTTGCTTCTTTTATTTTTGCTTTCCATTTTTTGCCCTCATAAGGTTTTTTAGTAAGTTCCTGATAAGGTTTTTACTGTAAATATTTTCTACTATTAAAGGTGGAATTTTTTTTTAATGAAAAAGTGCATTTCTTTGTGATTTTAAAATACTTGAAGGAAACGGTTCACTTTCAGCAGTTATTGTCTATGGGGCAGATTTCTGCTTGTTGTACATCAGATACAGATAAATTAACACGGCAGGCCTACATTACATTTATTTGAATGCATTAATGAGAGAGTGATTGTGTGTGTGAATTACTCATACCGTCTCTATTCATTCATTATGAAGCTGTGGTTTGTGCTTACTTCGAAGGTATTAAAATATATGCCTTTAACGGTTGAGTTTCTAAGCTACTTTAGTGACTTTACTTTAATCACAGGACAGCGTTTCTGCGCTGCTCTCTGCGCGTGATCTTCGCGTGATGTGAGAGCTTCTGTCTGAGTGTTCGTTTGTCACATATCAGGCATTAGTTCAACATAATACACATCTGATGGTATAAAATCACTTTAATGTTCAAACTGGCAGGCCTTAAAACACATACAAAGGACAAAGCTTTGTGAGGACGCAGGTGAAAGAGGTCTGCCTTCAGGGCGCGCGCACGTTGTCAGAGACGCAACACGGCTCGGCTTTCTGTGTCACAGAAAAAAGCTGAGCACTGAACAGATACGTTTTCCGTATTGTTGTTTTTGAATAGTGCACAATCGCTTTAAATGTTCAAACTGGCAAGCCTTTAAACGCATTTACTTGACAAACTTTATGAGGACGAAAGTGAAAGTGATCTGGCTTAGGGGCTTGCGCGCGCCGTCTGTGTGTGTGTGTGTGGCAGCGCGTAGGCTATAAGAATGGCAATTACCTTCCCTGTATAAACTGTGTAAAACATGCAGTTTTCAACACTTTCATATTTTTTAAGGATTCTTTGATGAAGAGAAAGTTCAAAAGAACAGCATTTATTTGAAATATAAATCTTTTGTAACATAAAAAATTTCTTTCCTGACACTTTTGATCAATTTAAGCGCCCTTGCCGAATACAAGTACTAATGTCTTTAATAAATTGTTGTAACCATTCTGAAGGACTAGAGGCTACAAGGGTCAAATTTAGTTTCTGTGGTGTCTTGAATTATCAATGTCCTAAAACAGGCGTCATTTTAACCAGCCTAAATATAATACTTTCTTCCTAAGCACATTTCTTCCACTCAGAAGTTCTACCTTTAGTGGCCCACTCCACACATCGGACCCAATCCTCATGTCCTGTCAGCGTCAGAAGCCTCTGAAACTAAATACAACCACAGATAACATCGACACATTCATAAGACATGCAAAATATGAACAGATTTTACAGCACTAATATAAAGTAAAGACATCTCAGCCTTACCTGTCCACTGAGCTGCACGTACAGGTGAACTTTGCTGTCATCTCCTCCACAGGCGAGTACTGGAACTGCAAGAGATGTAATTATCCTCATTCACACGAGGCAGACAAGTGACCAAGTCTATTCACGGAATCTAGAAGTAAAATACAGCTACAGTCCAGACGTGAATAATGTAAGAGTAGGCTAACATCGCCCCGGGATATATTTAAAGAACAGAATGAGATTTTAACCTGTGATAGGGATGGACAAGACTGCAAATCAACATGGAGCAGCAGGCGCAGCTTACCTCTGCTGCCTGGCAACAGCACCAAGGAGACATCCATCATGAACCCGCTCCCAAAAGATACCGTCTGGAGGCATTCAGCTAATGAAGAGAACAGAAACACCACACATGAGAATGAACCGGTCTAACTCGTAATGAATCCTTATTAAAAAAAACAACAATTTATTATTTTAAAGTAGGCTATTAACAATCCCAAAAAAGTATCGATATAAGACCAATTACCCAGAAAACATAATAATGCACTCAAAAGTAGTTTGGGTTCTGCGTGACAGCTCATTACATTACTGTCAATTGAATGTCAGAGGAATGATGCAATTCATCATCATCGTGTGACTCAAAAGTGTCAAAACAATACAGAAATATTGCATTTACCCGACCGTATATGGCTTTCACACACCACACAAACTCTGCAAAGAATTCATCACAAACTTTGGTCCCTGAAATATCACTCTGTTTCTGAACAGTAAGAATGGGCATCAGAAAGAAAGCAGAGATTTCATTCATAGTTTGAGCTATTCATTTTTAAATCTTAATCTTCATTGTTCTTTAGGGAGAGAGATAAAGTTCAGACAAATTTCCTTCATGATTAGCCTCTTCTTATTAAGTAAATGCGGCTTGTCTAAACTAAAGTCACTAAATACATGTCATGTTCACATATACTAGAACATGCATGTAAATATATACAAATACACTACCATTCAAAAGATTGGGGTTAGTAAATTATTCTTATTGAAAAAAGTATCTTATGCTCACCATGGCTGCATTTATTTGATTAAAAAAATACAGAAATAACTGTTAAATTGTGAAATATTATTACATTTCAAAATAACTTTTATATTTTAAAATATAATTTATTCCTGTGATGGCAAAGCCATTACTCCAGTCTTCAGTGTCACATGATCTTCAGAAATCATTCTAACATGCTGATTTGCTACTTAAGAAACATTTCTTATTATTATCAATGTTGAAAACAGTATTCAGGATTATTAAAAACAACTGCATTTAAGTAGTGAAGAGTCAGCATTGTACAATGTTACAAAATATTTCCGTCAATCCTTGCTGAATAAAAGTATTAATTTTTTTTTAACTTACTGACCCCAAAAATTCAAAGGGATAGTTCACCCAAAAATGAAAATTCTGTCATTAATTACTCGCCCTCATGTCATTCCAAACCCGTGAGACTATGAATTGAGTGGTTTAGTCCATATTTTCGGAAGAGACTCGATCACTTTATATGATAAACAGATTGAATTTAAGCTTTTATTCAAATATAAACATTCATCAGCAAATATAAACATAAGCTCAACCAAACCTGCCTCTTGCTGAAGCTCAAACGTGCTGCGTAACACAAGAGAATGGTTCTTGCACATCAAGTGAACATATTTGAGCTTCTGTTTACCACAACTGATGTGTGAGTTGATGAATGTTTATGTGAATAAAAGCCTAAATTCAATCTGTTCATCATATAAAGCGGTCAAATCTCTTTAGAAGATTTGGACTAAACCGCTCAATTCATATGGATTAGTTTTACGATCGCTTTATGAACTTTTCGAAGTGTCAAAGTGGTACTTGCATAGCTGTCAACGGAGGAACAGAAATCTCTCAGATTTCTACAAAAAGATCTCCATTTGTGTTCCGAAGATCTTACAGGTTTGGAATGACATGAGGGTGAGTAATTACTGACACAATTCTCATTTTTGGGTGAACTGTCCCTTTAAATGTTAAGGTACATTAAATATAAACAGATATTTAGAATATTTCTGTTTGTTGTACTATTTAATTTCTGTTGTTCTTGGTGGCTGACATGCATAGCAAATAATACTTTATCTCTCAACGATGACAAATAAATTCAATTGATTTTGAACTATATGCACTGAATACTTATCATCATTTACAAGAACCGACCAGCAGATGTCAGGCTTGGAGAATATGAAAAAATGGGGAGTACCATAATTTGAATATACTACCGGGTTTCTACTGATACAAAGCCTAATGCTAATCGCTGAAGTAACCCTTTAATAAAAATAAAAAAACTGCATTAATAGATTGAGTACTTTAAGTGTACCGAACTGAAAGCTCACTTCTTATCTTACCTGTATCAGAGGTGCACGTCCAGAGTTTAACAGTGGAATCAGATGATGCTGAGGCCACCAGTAAGTGAGAGGAGGACAGAGACAAGGCGTCCACTGCACACACAGGCCCTGAGTGTCCTGAACACACCACACATGCTGTGAACTGAGCAGAAGAGAGACAAACTCAATTCAAATCACTAGCCACATCCACAGGGCTGTTACCGTGCAATTATTAGTGTTAAAATAAGAAGCTTTTATGATTATCCATTTACAGATAATAACAGAAGATTACAAATTTGATGTTACTTCACAGAATATCTATAATTGGCACAGCTGGGTCATTCCAGTTCTGCAGGTCATTCTGGCCTTTTATCATACTGATTTCAGCAATTTTATCAAAACGATTAACATTTAGCTTGTTTTCCCACCAACAAATATGGCATTTCCTGGAGCACATCTTTAAGATGCCACAGAAATAATGATGATCAATCAAATAGGATCATCCTTTTATAAAAACAATTTATACACTGAAAATGTATATATATATATATATATATATATATATATATATATATATATATATATATATATATATATATATATATAATCTATTTAATCGATTAATAACTTTTAAAAAATATCAATTTATTTTAATCTAATTTAATTATTTTTTACTGTTTTTCTCTAGACTTTTCCACAGACCCCCAGTCACACCCTTGTGGGATTTTTTTTTTTAATGGCAACATCAGTTCAAAACAAAGTAGTGAATTTATGTAAAATTCACCTTTATGTTCATATTATTTAAGTGTTATTGCAAAAATGAAATTATATATATATATATTAATTGATTGATTGTTGATTTAATATTGTAATGTTTTATAATATATTAAGAATATATAATGAAAAAATTAAAATGTACTGCATAACAAATTACCCAATTATGTTGTAAGCATAAGTGTTTATATTTATTGTTATTGTAAACACATACCTTACCATCCTGCTTCTCCCAAACAATAACATTATTATCTGACCCACCAGACACCAGCTGGGTTTCCGGACCTACAGAAACAGACAGCTTACATTTCTACAAGTTCCTTTGTTTTTATTGTGTCTGACAGTGACAGAAAGTTGAAAAATAATGTCTATGCATAAAGATAATGTATTAATGATGGTTGAAGTCAAAGACTTACTGCAATCTTGTTTATGAACCCACTGGACAGCATTCACCCTTCCAGTATGTTTATTTAGCAACTCGACAATCCTTATTTCCTGATGACAATTAATAATAAATAAAACCAGGGTGAAACAAACCTTTCACAGCATCACAGTGACCCGTCAGAGATTTTATTTGACAGTTCACCAGACACTGCTTTATCAGAATGTACACTTACATAGCTTTGAGTTTCAAGCTTGCACATAATTGCATTAAACGTGTAAGTGCATAATGTAACTTAAGTGCAATAATAATATGACTCAGAGCATCAGCACCATCTCAACTAACTGAAGTGAATAATCATTCAGACGGTACCTGTGGATTATAAAGGGCAACTGAATTGCATGTCCCAAAAGCGATAAGACCTCCTCTGCCCCATGACACAACATTAGGAGTGCGATTAGCACAACAAGAAACATGACATGTGTCCATTACAGGCGCTGCCATCTTCGACGCTGCTGTGTGTTACAATTAAAAAGAACCGGAAGAATATATCATGATAGTAGTTCCTGGAAGAGAAAATATGTTCCTATGATAATAATGTTGAATGCGATTGAATAACATGGTATACATTTATTATCAGATAAAGTAAATGTGCACGACGCAGTGATGCAAAACACAGGCAGACACCACAACTTAGTGTAACCGGATGTACATTCAGAGCGGACGTTTTTTGTGTGTAGCTTGATTTGTCGTCCGGCTTCAAGCATCTCTGTTTGGATCTGAGCAGACTGTGTGTCTACCTCTCTAAAGGTTTATTTTTTCTTTTTGTGATAATCGCCGTTTTAAGCGGTGGATATTGTTATGGAAGACAGTGAAAAGAAAGCCCCATCAGTAATCGATCGATACTTCACCCGCTGGTATAGAACAGGTACGTTATTGGGGTTTGTCTGCTGTTATCAAACGATATAAACTCAATGCATGTTCAGATTAGCATTTTGAAGCCTGATTTTTTTTAAATATATACACTATACCTTTGAAAGATGTTGATTAATTACTGTGTTGGTGTTGTAGATCTGAAAGGAAAAGTATGTGAGGATCACTGCATTCTACAGCACTCCAACAGGTAGATATACATTTTTAAATTAATAATAGTTTCTCTTCAACTACTTACACTTTTACAGGGTTCATTTTTTTATATTTATTTTTCTTTTTGTTATACACCATAACTTCAAATGCATGTTTATGTATATAATTCAAATCTGTACATAAATTCCAGACTTCCAGTTTTAAACTATTAAAATACATCAAAAACCATTTATATTTATTGTATGAAATTGTTTATATACTCCTCTTTTTTTTTCTTCAGAATTTATAGTTGCTACATATAGTTGTACGCTGAATATACACAATCTGAGATATGGATTTAAATGAGACCATGTTGGAAATGTTCATGATGCATGCATGTCCACTTTATTAGTCCACAGGGCTATAAGTGTCCATTATCTCTAAATTCACCTTTGCTATGGAACATGGTTTTCTTCTCATCAGAATATGCGTCATCACACTTGCCGAGTCTCATCCTATCCTTCAGAATGGACGAAAAATCAAAAACATAAACTACCAGATCAGTGATGGATGCAGCCGTCTGAAGAACAAGGTGTCTGGAAAGTCAAAGCGAGTGAGTACCTTTGACTTTAATGATGATTGTGATCAATTAGTTCTATATCTTAATTTACACTTTCCCTGAACATTATGAATATGTATAATTTATTCTGCAGGGTGGTCAGTTCCTGACAGAGTTTGCACCACTGTGTAGAATAACATGTACAGATGAACAGGAGTACACCATATTCAGGTCTGTCATACAGAGTGCCACTAGAAGTATATCACATTCAGTTTCTATAATCATAAAATGTTCTCAATTCAACCTATTTGTTCACAGCTGTATCAGAGGACGTCTCCTAGAAGTAAATGAAGCCATTCTGAACACGCCAGATCTGTTATTGGAAAAGGTGAGCATCTGTATACTTCATAACTCACAGTTAATCACATGGAAAATCTCCTTTTTTCAAAGTAAAGACTAAGACCACACGCGTGACTTGTGCGTTCATTCCTTTTGGTACAGCCTTCCACAGAAGGATACATTGCGGTTATATTACCTAAATTTGAAGAGAGTAAGAGTGTCACAGAGGGCCTTCTGACCAGAGAACAATATGAGGAGGTTCTCACGAAAAGAAACCAAAAAGAAAGCCTCGCTGAGATCAACTTGCACTTTGAAGCTGCTGACTGCTGAGTCTCCTTTGAAGAATAATTGCTTCAAGCAGGTGAGAACGCCAATGGCATCATAGCTGTGTGCCACTTACATTTCAAAAAGACATCTTGAGAAAATGACGACTTGAAGGAACGAAGACCTGTCTGCTGGATCCAGAACAGTCATGGATTTCACCGGGTTGCATTTTGTTGGACCATTATTCATGAGATGCATAAAAATGCCATTGTCATGGTTATTTAGTTTTTAGTTTGTTTCATTAAGAACTATTTTCATTTGAGGAGGAACAAGTCTATTATTTTCCTTCTGGATGCTATAAACTGCTTATAACACTGGAGATCATTATAGTTTTGAGCAAATTCTAAATAAAGGAACAGCTCCCTTCTGGGCGGATTCCCACTGAACCGACTCTCATATGTTCATTTTTTTGCACCGTTCAAATGCTATGTTATGCTATGATCAATTTTACACACATTACTCCAAACTAAGGTCAGTGCTTTTAAAACAATTAACAGTGTTATCTAATGGTTTATTATTTTATTTACTTCCTGGAATAGCCTTATATGAGCAATAATGTAACCGTTACATCATTGTATTTTATTTATATTACAATGAATGAATCTAACATTTATATGATGTCTTCTAGTCTTCACCCAGTAGTACTGAGGGTGTTAGCCTGGAGAGCGTTGCAGAGTTATACATGTGTGCAAGTGCAGAAGCAGTGGTAGAGTTAAATTCGAGGTCAAAGAGATAAGGATGAGACTGCTCCTCATATCACTGTACAGATAACTTATGCTCAAAGTAGAGAACATGTATTCAAGCAACTTTATAAGTAGTATGCAGGAAGTATGTTGCCGTCAAGAGAAGTGATGCCAATAAGTGAAGAGGAACTTGCCAAATGCAGTGGAGAACAACACACACTTTTTAAAGGGGCATTTTCAGTCTGAATTACCTCATTTATGGAGGTCACAATTTATATTTAAATATCTGCGACGACTCGGATGCTGCTTCGTGACCACCTGGAGAGTGTCCCCGGCACCAGAACCATCGCTGATATTGTCTAGACCTTAAAACATTTTGATATTTGTACTTCAACCTATAGAGTATTTGTAGAATACTCACACTGCCAGAGAAATTGTAAGAATTGTAATCAATAAATTGACTTTTTTTTAACAAAGTCTGCCAGAACAGACCATGGAGAAGTCTTCTGTCTGATTGCAAGTATTTTGTGCTTATAATTTAGGTCAAAATCAAAAATGATGCACCATAAAACAGCCATGTGAACGTAATTTTCCCAAACAAGATTTTGCACTTTTTATGCACATAACAAATTATGTACATCACAAGCAAAATGTACACTGATATAGTAATTCATATTTGTATTCAGCAAGGATGCATTAAATTGATCAAAAGCTAAAGTACAGGCATTATGTTACAAAATGTTTTCAATATTTATAATAATAAATGTTTCTTGACAGCAAATGAGCATATTAGAATGATTTCTAAAGGACCATGTGACACTGAAAATTCATTTATTCGATCACGGGAATAAATTACATTTTAAAATATTTTTAAAATAGAAACCAACTTACTGAAACTAGTGTATTTTCAATAGGATTGTGTCTATAGCTGAATGTGTACCCAACAAGAGAAACAGTTTTGAAGTTAGTATGTGCTTTTAATAAATGTGTTAATTGAGGAGAATAAGTACTTCATTATGAACATGTTTCAATAGATAAATTGGATGACCTTAGTTGGGAGAAATGTGTAAAACTGAATAAGTAAAATGTCATGCTTTGTGCATAAATAAATCACCCAGTCATTAATATTTTAAGAAAAATAACGTATATTTTTTTCTGATTTAACAATCATTCAATGGTCCAACACTAATACAACTCGAGGTCATAGCTGCACAATCATCTCTAAAGCTTATGGTTTGACTGACTGTAGTATAAATCAGAGGAACATTTGAGCAAAGTATCAATTAGAATTGGTGTGTGAATGGAATCCCAATTCTGAAGAGCCTTTTAATCTGTGCCATACTAAAAAGTTGCTCTCCGGTACACGACAGCCTAAACTATTGATTTATATACCGTCTTCACTCTAACCTTTTAGGTTGATATACCAAAGCTTGTCTTACATTGTTAGGATTGAAGTAAAAATAGAAATCACAGTGACCTACAAGGCAGTCAATACTATTACAAGGCTGTTTACTCCTACAAAAGTAAACTTAAAGAGACAGTTCAGCCGAAAATGAAAACACTCATCATTTACTCACCCTCATGTCGTTCCAAACCTGTATGATCTTCAGTGGAACATAAAAGAAGAGATTTTGAAATGTTTCAACTGTTTTTGTCCATACAACAACCCCATTGACTTTCATCGTATGGATAAAAAAAAAAAAAGTTTTTTTGAAACGTCAAAATATCAAAGTCATACAGGTTTGGAACGACATGAGGGTGAATAAATGACAACAAAAAATAACATTTAGGGCGAATTGTCTCTAAAAGTTTTCATTAACATCCTTCAAAAATGCCTCTTTGTAAAGTAACTTTCCTTGCTGTAAACTGTCAAACAGAACACCAAGATGCTAATTTCTCATAGTAATATCCAGTTGTGTCTTGCAGCCTTGAGCAGACTGCCGTGTGGCAAGACCAGTGTAGGAAGATGATTAAAACTGGATATATTTGGCATCAACTTGTACATGAGGCAGTTATGTTAAATACAGTTTTTTTGCATCAAAACTTTTTATCATGTACACCGCAATGTTGGCTAATCACGAGAAACGCTGTCGAATATTGTTTCGGTTAAAACCGTAGCTTATTAACCAGCCATTACACTTGAAACAGTTGCATAATGACTTCAACACATGCAATGAAGGGTATTTCTTCCATATTTTTTGGCATCTGGAATGAGCCTGGTAACACTAACGCTATCGTACACCACAAAGCGAATGGGCAGAATCACAAAGAATGGCACATTGTGAGCGAGAGCCAGTGCATTCCCATGCACTGTGTGTGCGAGTACAGGCAGGATCGCCTTTGGTTTTCAGAGCTATTTGCTCTCCAGGAATGTTAGACTGGCCATGTGCTGCTCCAGGGATTTGACCCCAAAGCCGTTGGAGCCTTTGCCGTTCAGAGTTTCCTCGCTGACGACGGGCGTACTCAGCTGCTTCTCTCTCCAGTGCTGAGGAGATGCCAGGCAACTGCATTCTGATTTACACTGGAAATAAAGGTAGAAGGTAAAGTTAAATACAAACACGCTAGGACTTGATCATATACATTTTTTAAAGTCACCATGAAAAATTTAATTTCCGTAATTATTGCAAATTATTTATCCATGTACATCATTGTTTTTGGGGTTTTTATTCATGTGCCCTCGCATTCCCTCCCTCTTACAGCGACATCTCTTCTCTGATGACGTGTTTACTGGCATGAGGGCGGGACAACCTGTCACTCACATGTGATAACAGCAATAGCAAAACCACAACGATCCAATCGATTCCCAATGGGCAAAATCAAGCCCCGCCCTACATTGTTCCTTGTTCGAGAAGCCGTTTCACTCGGATATACATCACAATAGGGAATACACTTCTGTTTAATGCTGAATTTTAAATGAATTGTACAGGACATCACACTAGAACATTACATAATAGTTGATGCACAATATGTCAGTTTATTTACTGATTTTTAAATTGATTAGTAAAATTCAATATTGTATATTTAAAGTGCTCCTATAGACCCTTTTCACAGACTGTGATGACGCGTTTTAACGTCATCAACATCGTAAATCCTGCATCGTTTTTTGTATTTTCATTTTTTTTTTTAATGTATGTACATTTATAACACTAATACATGGTATTTTGTTGCTTTTGCATCAAATTACCAAAAAAACGTTACCGCTGCTGCGAGGGTGTTTCTATGGGAGAGATGGTAAAAATGAACATATTTCACTCTTTTGACTGCCATTATCAATCTCACTCTATTTTTTCCCTCTTTTTGAAAGTTGTAAAATCACTATTTTGGCATTTTTCTTTTACTATTTGAGCAAATGGGTATACAAAAAAAATATTTCATGTATTCTCTCATTCACAACCACAATAGTTAACCCAACTATGACGACTTCCGCTCTGAGAAACCCGGAAATGTGAAAAGGGTCTATCAAGCTTTTTTTTTTTATATCTAAAATAAATATATTCTGATATGTCGAAACGAGTTTGTCGGCAATTCCAGTCTCACTTCCTGTTACATACCTACGTAACAATGTAACAAAAGTGCATTATGTCACCCTATGGTCTTCATTGGCTGCCTGTGAACAACGCACTCAAACACTGTAGTTGTAACTGAGACTGGAACAGTTTGGTTCGTCAACATGTCGGAAAGACACTGTTTTCTGAGCTGCGAAAGCAAATCTACTTTGCATACACTTCCAAAAGATGAGAACTCGGGATTGAATTGAATCCCATCATTAATGTTCGTATCACTGTGTATGAAATTAAAATAGCATAACTATGCAAGTTCCTTTCCTCTATTTTTACAATTATGATTACTTTTGATTACCCTTTTCATCATCTAATACTCTTTGTAAAATTGTAAAAAGTAATCAGCCAGAATTTGCATCTCTTATAATTACATAATAGTGTTACACCGTGTCCTAAATTGGCAAAATGGGATCCTTTACATGTCAGAGTTTTTGTCCTGTCCAGCCACAACCAATGTTAAAATTTAGGTTGATACAGATTAAGCTGATAATTATTGTCTCATTATGGCTGATAGATAAATTATATAATAAATGCCAAATATTAAAAATACTAAAAACTAAACTCAATAAGTTTTAATGTTATTTAAAATGAATACATTTCCAACATTTTATTTCTGAAAATGTATTCATTTTGACATTCAACAGTGTTATTGAATTAGTTTTTAAAGCTTAACTATAAGTTTGTATTAGATGATGAATCTAAATCTAAATATACACTCACCTAAAGGATTATTAGGAACACCATACTAATACTGTGTTTGACCCCCTTTCGCCTTCAAAACTTAATTCTACGTGGCATTGATTCAACAAGGTGCTGAAAGCATTCTTTAGAAATGTCGGCCCATATTGATAGGATAGCATCTTGCAGTTGATGGAGATTTGTGGGGTGCACATCCAGGGCACGAAGCTCCCGTTCCACCACATCCCAAAGATGCTCTATTGGGTTGAGATCTGGTGACTGTGGGGGCCATTTTAGTACAGTGAACTCATTGTCATGTTCAAGAAACCAATTTGAAATGATTCGAGCTTTGTGACATGGTGCATTATCCTGCTGGAAGTAGCCATCAGAGGGTGGGTACATGGTGGTCATAAAGGGATGGACATGGTCAGAAACAATGCTCAGGTAGACCGTGGCATTTAAACGATGCTAAGGGGCCTAAAGTGTGTAAAGAAAACATCCCCCACACCATTACACCACCACCACCAGCCTGCACAGTGGTAACAAGGCATGATGGACCCATGTTCTCATTCTGTTTACGCCAAATTCTGACTCTACCATCTGAATGTCTCAACAGAAATCGAGACTCATCAGACCAGGTAACATTTTTCCAGTCTTCAACTGTCCAATTTTGGTGAGCTCGTGCAAATTGTAGCCTCTTTTTCCTATTTGTAGTGGAGATGAGTGGTACCCGGTGGGGTCTTCTGCTGTTGTAGCCCATCCGCCTCAAGGTTGTGCGTGTTGTGGCTTCACAAATGCTTTGCTGAATACCTCGGTTGTAACGAGTGGCTATTTCAGTCAAAGCTGCTCTTCTATCAGCTTGAATCAGTCGGCCCATTCTCCTCTGACCTCTAGCATCAACAAGGCATTTTCGCCCACAGGACTGCCGCATACTGGATGTTTTTCCCTTTTCACACCATTCTTTGTAAACCCTAAAAATGGTTGTGCGTGAAAATCCCAGTAACTGAGCAGATTGTGAAATACTCAGAACGGCCCGTCTGGCACCAACAACCATGCCACGCTCAAAATTGCTTAAATCACCTTTCTTTCCCATTCTGACATTCAGTTTGGAGTTCAGGAGATTGTCTTGACCAGGACCACACCCCTAAATGCATTGAAGCAACTGCCATGTGATTGGTTGATTAGATAATTTAATTAATGAGAAATTGAACAGGTGTTCCTAATAATCCTTTAGGTGAGTGTATATGTACATTAGAAAATATAATTAAATATACAATATCAACTGATACAAATAATATGAAAAATTAATCCCAGATTTTCTTGTTGCTACCAACCTTTCTGATGAGCTTATTACAGATCGGCAGTAAGTAGACCACCACTGTCAAGATGCCTTTGGTATTCTGTATGGATGAGTCGACCTGAACAAGACAAGAAACAGATGTATCATTTGCTACCCAAAATAAAATGTTAACAAATACAACATGGCTGCTTGTTGTTGAGCTATCATTTTGCAGCGACAACAATCTATACATTTCTGACAGGTGATTTGTGGAACAGACTGGTTCCCATATAATTGTTTTTTTCGCTTGTAAATAATATGCTTGGAAACCATGCGAGGGCGAGGCATGCTGGGAGATTCTGATTGAGCTTGTTTTTCCGGAGATCGTTTTCTTGGTTCCACAGCACGACACAAGCATAGCCTCTATAAACCTATTTAAACCTGCCTTTGGCTGTGACCTTTGCTTTATCAAAACAGAAGGATGACCCTAGACAGCATGCCATTTTATCAGGTTAAATGGAGTCACGAAATAGAGTAAGGTCATGGTCTTTGCAGGAGAAACAGATTATCTAATCATATGTGGCAGTGACCTGTGACTATAAACTTTGTATTGTTGTCTTTAAATGCCTATATTAAGATTAATCTTCTAATTAAATTGAATTACTGGATTGAATTGACAAGTCAAACAAACAAAATCCTTATTTATGCCTCATCTGCTCCATTCACTGATTCACAAGTACAGGCCTGCTGTTATATTGCATTACCTTCTGAAAGATGGCGTTCTTCCCCTGAACCGGAGTCTTGGCACAGACCTGAAGCTGTTGACATGCGGTTGACAGCTTCTCAGTCTCAGATATAATAAGCATTCGGTCTTCATCCAGCAGCTATAACACAGACACAATATATTCCCATAACATTTAAAGTACTGCCAGATCACATGAGAGATGATAAGTCTAAACTCGAACACTGTGGCTTTTTTTTTTTACATTAGATCAAGTTTTTTATTATTCCATTTAAATATGCAAAAGTGTTAACATGCCAGGCTAAATAGGACAACTAACAATTTTACTAAATAAAAAATATATATGAGATATATAAACTGAGCTATCTCTCTCTCTCTCTCTCTCTCTCTCTCTCTCTCTCTCTCTCTCTCTATTATATTTTATTTATACTGTTATTTATACTATTGTTTTTTTTATGACCCTCTTCAGGGATTCCTGAGGCAAGGACAAATTTAACAATCTAATAGCCCTAATAGGGACTTGCACTAAAACTGCATTACCGGTTTGCCAAAGTGAAGTAATTGCTGAATTTAGAATGATGGATAAATAAGTGGACGTAAGCAATTTGTATAAGCTGTACTCTGCTCTCAGCTGGGGAAATGCATTGTGGGTCAGGCATGTTTGAGATTATTAATCAAACCGTGTGGTGTACCACAGGTGTCAGGCTCTGTGATTATGGATGTGTGGCCCCTGTCCGCCCCAGCCGAAGCATGGGTTAACCAACACTGATAGCCATGTCTCTGCGGTCCCAATGAGATGGATGGCAGTCATTACAGTCCTTTATTTACAGGCATCTAATTAAACTGTGGTGAATAAGGGCCTGGTGGGAACGCCGGGTGCGTTACCTGTGTGGAGAGAGAGTGGAGGATGGGGCACAGCTGGAGACCTTGGTCTGACAACACCTGGAAAAAAATCCATAATGTAAGATTTAAATTAATGTAAAATGTACACAAATTGTATGAACGGGATTTTGAAATAAAGTGGTTAAAAATCACTCAAATCATTTTTTGTTGTTTTTACAAAAATGAATGAATAGGACAAATATATTTAAAAAGATGTACACTGGCACAAGATAATACATTTTCAGTGGCCTGAAATGTTTATGCTATATAAGACTGTTTCATTGTGTCTTATATAGAACAAACTTTTCAGGCAACTGAAAAGTGGCCTGAAACTGAACATGGTGGCAGCCATGTTGAGATCACATGACCCTCCGAATACTATCAAAGTCACTTTCGATGAAAGTCACATTTATTTGCATTGCCTCCAAGCAGCTAATACAGGCATCCAAGACCAGACTTGAATGAGGAAATCCTGAAATCTCAAAAACTCTCACGTCACATGTAAATAAAATATTTCAAATCAGCATTTACAGCATCAGCATCAGCATCAGCATTTAGATGGGTCATTACCCATCCCAATAGTTTCTTATGCTCAAATAAAAAGCTTATATTTCGGTTGGTCCAGTCAATGCACATGTGCAGTTCTAAGCGCATGTCTCATAACACTGACTTTTTCTATGGCAACCGGAGCTTCTAACAGCAGAGACACCATGACCAATTGCCAACTGGCTGTTTTATTTAAAACACAACAAGACTCATTCCGCCATATTTCATGTTGCACATTCTACCATTCGCAATATAAGTGCACCGTCTCTGTATATCTAAAGTCTTTGATACTATTCACTTTATTTCATCAGTCTTCACTGTTGTTGTGCATCGCACTAATATTCAGGAGGACTGACGTCTCAGTGAAAATGTCAAAAAAAAAAAAAAAAGGACAAAAGCGGCATTCAGGAGTCAAATAATTACCAGGAGATTATTTTCTGAGCAGGTCGGATAAAAACTGGTCGTTACTATAGCAATGCTATAACATCACAATTGATCCATGTAAGAAAAATACCATAATTACCACAGCAAAATAGTTAATCGCTATATTAAATCTCCTCTCTATGCTCTTGTACAGTCTTGGAGAACAAATCAAATCAGGTAACACTGTCATAAAAAATGGCATATGTACTACAGAGGTATCCTACTATGTTTTAATGAATAGTTGCTGCAGTTTTGATTATTTTTACATGGCAACAAACAAAAGTGAGACAAGTTTGAGACCTTGTTACTTTAAATTATGATTTTCCAAGTTGTAACTGAGTTTGACGTGATCTGTTAACTAGTGAAGTCAACAGAGAAGTGAAAAAAGGCCATAAAAAGAGGTACATAGATGTATTAAAGTGCCCCATTATGCTATTTTAAAGATTCCTAATTTTGTTTCAGAGGTCTCCTACTATAGATTTACATGCATCCAAGGTCAAAAGACACTCATTTTCTCATACTATACATTATAGCATCAGCTCTATTCTCACAGTGTTTGAAATGTTTCGAACAAGAATTTAGTCTCTCTAAACCCCTCCTTTCCGCGAGCCTACTCTGCTCTGATTGGTCAGACGACCCAGTCTGTTGTGATTGATCTACAGCTTTCAGCGCATGTAGGAAACCAAACACTCATTAGCATATCTGAATTCCAGCTCTGGAGGCTTCCTCAGCATTTGTATACACAGCGATACAAACAATAAGGATGGTGTCAGTTTTACCATATCAATTCGAGTCCTCGTCCTTTGGAAGTGCATGCAAAGTGGATTTGCTTTTGCAACGCAGAAAACAAACATCTTCCCGACATGTCGAAAACACAAACCAAACTCTTCCAGGTCTCAGCTACAATTACAGTGTTTGAGGGCGAGTCAAAATAGACGTTGTTCACGGGTGCCCAAAGAAGACCATAGGCTGGCATTATGCAGATTTGTTACAAACCTACATAAGTTCATACAGGAAGTAAGACTGGAATTATTGTCGACTTGTTTCAGGCAGTTCAGAATCTGTTCTTTATTTTGGGAGGCAATAACTCCAATTATCGTGCACTTTGATCTTTGAAACTTTCCAGACCTTTTCCATTCACAAACAGCTATATTATAAACTAAATGAAAGGTAATATCTGAAAAAAGCATAATGGGGAACTTTAAGAGAACTTTGCAGTGCTGTTCTACTGTGGCGTTGCGCAGATAGGCTTGCTCTGTGAGATAAGAGGTTGTTAAGAGGAAGGTGGTGTGTTTGGGTGGAGGCCAGCGTACACTCATAGAAAGACACACTGCCTATTCAGCATTTCCTCCCTATTCACAGCACACAACCTGCACTGGATCACAGTATCTCACAGACAAATGACAGCTGGCCCTTCTAATAATATATTGATCCATCTTTTTCAGGGGACTCATTGCTCTTAATGACACCATGAACAGATTCAATTAAAAAACCTATGAGAGAGAGCGAATGCTACCTTACCTCAGCTTGGTGAAATAGATCCAAAGTTGTCTTTAGCAGGCCTTCCCCCCTTAATCACAGACGGCAAAACAGCAGAGAGTTAATAAAACGTCCTTAAAGATCCATAAAACTGATTGTGTAGGTTGACAGAAAGAGCAGATTAACAACAACATGGTATTGTTAATACATTTTTCATAAAGCTTAAACTCTCCAGCACGCTGTACTTCATTTCCTGTGTAATATACAGTACTACTCGAACCAATCTTAGAATCTGACTATGAAATCTATGAAAAGGGAGTTACCTGGTGAAGAGGTACATGGAATACGCCATGCTGGATATGATCTGACACAGTCGAACCATTTCATGGTCCTGCTCGTCCCAGCGCTCCACCTCTGAGTCCACATCTGAGGTGAGGAGACACAGTTCCAGCCCCAACTTAGCAATGGTGGTTTGCTCCTGAATAGATCAATGTTAGAAGACATGTCAGATCATGACCCCAATGATAGACAAGTGAATATTGATGAATTACAAAACGTTTCATTAAAAATATGTATGTTGCACACAAAGGTTACGTTAACTGAAAATAGACTGGGGGACAGATGTGAAAGAGGGTGCTGTAACCGCATCAGTTTTGTCATTGTAAACGAAAACTAACTTCTTATTGTTAATGTTAAACTAAAACGATTAAAAATTGTTTTCAGCATTTGAAATAATGCATATATAAATATTAGATGAAAAGCTTAAACTTAAAAACCTTTCCACCTTGCTGAAATAAAGTTCAAGTACAAAAAATTATATAACAAAAACTGAAATAAAAAATAAGAAAAAAATAAAAACTAATAAAAATGACTAAACTAAAATTTAAATGAAACTGAAAATATATAAGTTGAAGCAAATTTGCACGTCATCTTGTATGACTAAAAGTGTTATAGATGCAATGATCTGAAGCTTTGACTTTTTAAATGAAATATTTTTGTGACAACATTCATCAATAAAACTAAACAATTCTCTTTTATCACACTTACTCTAATCAGTTTTCCATTTTAGTTCTTTAAATCTTAATTAACTTCCATTGTAGCTTATATTTTGTCAAGTCCGGGTCATCACAGACTCTGAATGTAGAATTATAGAAAATGATTGGGTTTTTTGGGGTCGCGGATTGAAAATGCTAAGATTGTAATCTACAATGGAATGGCAAACCGCTGTTTAATTTGCAGGACAAAAATGACAAATATAGTCAAGAATAGAGCATGACAGAAAATGTTCAACCCAGTCAATTTACATTAATCCAACTTCTGATCACAGATAATATTTGATTTGGAGAAATTGTACCTCAGCATCAAGTTTGGCAGCCTTGACCGTCTTCAGGTTAGCAGAGTGTTTCTAGAGAATAGATGAATCAGTAAATATAATGAAGGCTATGGTAAGAGAAATTTGTAATAAAATCATAATTACTTGTGGGACTCACCCCTGGTCTTGGAAGAGACAGATATGTTTTCTTATCACCTAAAATGAGGTAGACATTTTCTGTATTAAGACCAAAAATATCTACAACATTAAAATGTGCAAACAGAACCCTATAAAAAAATAAAAAACTTGGTTCAAATGTATGTCTAGCCTGAAAATGGCTGTGGATTATGATCTGGATGAACAGATAACAAAGGCATGATCTTGGGGGGGTGACAGTTTGTGTTGGGAAATATCTTGGTTGGCATTGATGATGACTGGGAGTCTCTCATCTGGAACAAAACATCTCCCCAGGCACCGGGTTTCTGTCATGTTACTGATGCCTTCCTTCAAACTTTGACAAATATTGTTGCTACATAAAGCTTTTTATGCGCTGCCGTGAGAAAACCACAGTTTCACTCAGAAGAGTCGACATCGCTCAAACACATCCTTGAGCGCTATGTCCAGATACAGATGAGCGAAAGGACTTTCACAGACCTGTAATCTTGGTGGGACCACTGTAGTACGACCATAACCTTGCCTACAGAGATTTATCCATCCTCTATTCAATTACCTCGTGTGAGGGATGTGGATGCAGTGTAAATGTCAAACCCGCACATCTTTAGCGGTTGGAAAAGATAGCAATCTGGCCATGAGGAAAAAGACCTTTAAAAACTGTTATCGCTGCCGAGCCCACAGGAATGAACTAATGCATTTTGTGCACCTGAAAGCACCCTTGAAGCAAGATTACAATACTGTAGTATGTACTGTGGTAAATGCAGATAACATAAAAGACATAAGGGCGCTTCATATCTTGGGCTGGAAGAAGTTGCAAGAACGACCCGTTCGAGTTTGTAGTCCTATAAGACTGAACAGCTTGACTGACGCACCTCTGCGGCCCTCAAACACATCACTGATCTCTTTCAGTAAGATGCCCATGTCGCACAGCTGGGACTCCCAAGCCTCGCAAAACACATCCAGGTTTTCTTTGGCTATCTTGCTTGTGGGGTGCAGAGCAAGGGTCTGTGCCGCTGAGATGATCTGAGAGGAGAAATTGGAAGGAAATATATGGCTGTTCAAAATTTTTGGGTCAGTAAGATTTTCTTATAGAAATTATTACCTTTATTCTGCAAGGACAGATTAAAATTTATCAAAAGTAACAGAAAAGATATCTTTAACCCTTGTTCGGTCTTAGTTTTGGAATTACACTCAAGGTCTTTGGGGTCTCCACAGACCCCAGGCAACAAAATGTAGAACAAATGTAATTTTACTCTGTTTATTAATGTTTTTACTCAACATCTGTGCAGTTTTTGGAGTATTTAAGATAATTTTTTAATTTATATAAATAAATAAATAAATAAATATGTTTTTCACACAAAATCATTTTTTTATGTAAAATTCACTTTATAAAAGACCCAAATTTCTAACTTTCATTCGTGGGGATAACATGGATAATTTGACATGGTTTAGTGTAGTTTATTTTTGCCCATCTTTTGGGAAAAAAAAAAACTGTAAATGGCTGCAGAGCTCCACTATTTGCTATGTGCTATTTGACTGACTGAAAGATTCATATCTATTCATATATATTCTTCAGTTGGATTCATATCTAAATGTTATGAAATCACAATTATAACAATTACAATTTATTTTAAAAAAAATTGTACTGAAAAAAATATTTTTTTCAATGATGTTACATTATGATTGGAATCAAACCTGAACAAGAGACAAGTTGGAGTCTTTAGAGTTTATCATTTATTTCAAACATCTGATTTTCTTATAATTCTACAAATTTAATCTACACTTCAGTTACTAACTGTAACAGAACACAAATTAACAGAAATTAAGAGTTATATTACATATTGAGTAAAAAATACACAACATGAACAATAAAATGCAATGAACTGAACAGCAATAACAAGCAATAACAAATGTATTCCTGTGTGTGTGTGTGTGTGTGTGTGCGCATGTGTGCGTGTGAGCATGATCATTTTGCATTGTGGATGTTTTATGCATTGTTGGAAGTGTGCCACTTCATTTCTGTATGCGTGTTCTGTGTTGTTTCTGTTTTTGAGGATGAATTTTGTCCATTTTCTAAGCAGGGTATCCAGAGACCCCGAAGACTTTTTTGGTCACACGAACATAAAAACAGATATCAATCCAATTCATTTTTTTATTTGTAGATCTCTAGAGAGTGTTGACAACCGTACAAAGTCTCATGCCATTTGGACAAAGGGAATTTTTTTTTTAATTTGAGCAAACGTCCTTTGGGGTCAGAAAAGACCCCGAAGAATGGAGTTAATGTTACAAAAGATCTCTATTTCAAATAAATGCTGTTCTTTTAAGCTTCCTATTCAAAGAATCCTGAAAAAATTAAGCAGTACAACTGTTTTCAACATTGATAAGAAATGTTTCTTGAGCAACAAATCAGCTTATTAGAATGCTTTTCTGAATCATGTGACAGTGAAGACTGGAGTAATGGCTTGCTGAATTGTTATTATTCCATCACAGGAATAAATTACATTTTAAAATATGTTAAAATAGAAAGCAGTTATTTTAAATAGTAATATTTCATAATATTAATATTTCACTGTATTTTGATCAAATAAATGCAGCCTTGCTGTGCATGAGACTGCTTTCAAAAACAAAACTTTTGAACTGTAATGTAATTTTTGGTGTGACTGCATAATTTGACTCCTGTGCAACATCAGAATTTAAATAATCATCGTTGGTTTCTCACCAGTGTCCCACAGCATAAATGCACCATCGAACTCTGTCGGCAACTGCATAATTATGATTTACAGCTTACTGGGAGGACGTTTCAAAAAACAAACACAGCCAAGCAGAGCTTGTCTCCGCTGAGGGTGTGGATTCAGCTGGTAATTACCTGTGGCTTTTGGAATTACTGATAAAGCAACTCATTATCATGCACCCCTGAAGCTCCCGCTCTCCTGCTGTGCTCTTATTGGCTGCCTGATCTTTAGGCCTCATTATTATTGGCTGGTGAGTGAGGTCGCCCTCTCTAAGAACACTCATTCCTGCATGCAATCAGATATGCTAATGAAGTGTGCTGATTAAATGCACAGCAAATATACTCGGTTAAATATTACATTCTGCATATTGGCCAAATCTAACCTTTTCCTTTTCATTTCATTTGTTAATTAATGTTTGTATTGAAAAGGGAAACAAATAAGACCTGATCAGCAAAGATGATTTCAATGCATGCTTTAGTTTTTCCATTCAGCTCTGTGCGCTGAAGATGCATTTTAATTGCCATTTCTTGCTGTTTCATGCCTGTGTGTGTCTAAGTGTGTTTGCGTCTGCTGTTTTTTATAATCAGAGCAGCAAAGTCAACAACAGAGCACAAAATGTTTCAAATAAGCATTGTTGATTTTTGAAAAATAAGCACTAACTGAGGCAAATAACAATCTTTAGTTCTTTTATTAACAAAATCTATATTGTGTAAGTCTCTGAACGCCTTGCCAAATAACATATCTAGCTGAGATGCCAGATTCCTACCGTTATAGCAAACAGCTTCTCTTTTGTTTACCTGCGGACCAATGACACGGAAAGTTTCCTCAGCGTGAACGCAGGTGATCTCCAACGGCTCGGTCCCCGAAATGTGGCAGAGCAACCGACAAGTCTGAAATCAGAATAAATGGCACCACATTAAATTGAAACCTATAGTGAAATAGTAAACAGTAGATTTAGATTGCATTGCATCAATCTGATAATAAAAGTATTGAATCCACATATTATGGAGTATAATAATGTTATATATAATATAATATGTATATGATAATACCGATAATAATATTGAATATATGAATTCCTAAAATTGACATAATGTATTATTTTTTTCAATATTCCACAATGTGATGGACAGACCCAGAGTTTGTCTTCCATCATTGTTTTTACTGTGTCTTTACGGTTCTGTTCCGATACATTTTATAATATTCACGTGGGGTTTGCCGTTTTAAATATCCTGTTTTAGCTGAGTGGGCATGGTCTTGAAGTGCTCATTTGAGCTATTTATGGAAAGTTAAATAATGTACGTGTTGGTTTTATCAGTCCTATTTATTGTATTTATCGATTTGTTTTAACTCTTGTTCTTAATAATCTTGTGTATTATTTATTAATCATGGTAAGACAAGAGTTAATTTTACAAAAATGGTATGTTCTAATTAGCAAGCGGCAAAATGTGAGTATATAAGGCAGCCGTCACTAGAGGATGGGAGACGGATCATGGTTTTGAGATTTTAACCAGGTAATTTAAAGCACTGATTGAACGTATAGAAACTATGTCCTCAAATGTATGTATTGTAAATGTACTGTATTAGTACACAGCAGTTCTAGTATTTTTCCTGTTTTTATTTCTCTTAAAAGTATTTATTTGCATATTTGGCACAACTGCTTTAATAAACACCTTTTTTGGACTCCAAAATTCACATTCAGTTTTACATCTGGCAGTGATTCTCCTGGTGACCCCTCGGGTCTCCATCACACACAACAATATAAATCGGCCCTGATATTACATTGGTGCCTTCTGAAATGTTTTAAAAGTAAATTACTTCATAATAAAATCATGTTAAATAGTGTTGCTCACCTCCACCAGCTGCTCTTTGTGTTCGGTGAGTGTGCCGGCATAGTCAGCCACAGCCTCCAGGTTTCCATCCCCACCTGAGGCCTTCAGGGCCTGCAGCACCAGATGATCTGAATGCAGCTTCAGCAGTTCAGTAGCCCTCCCCACTGCCACCTTATGAAGCTAAACCGAAAGAAAAATACAATAATGTGGGCTGACCAGTGTTTCATAAAGAATTCCCCCAAGCATTGGTATCAACTCTTTCCCCACTATTGATGGAAATTTACAGCTTTCAGAGTTTTCACTGTTATACGGCAAGAGGCGCTATTACATTTCTTCTTGAAGAGTACTGAATTTCCGGAGAAAAACACAGGAGAAAAAGAAACAATATCATATGTAAGCAGATGCATTTGGAAAATAACACGATCATCAACATTAAACATCCAAACTGCCTAATGTTACTGAATTAAATGTCGACCCAGGATGAGTTATAGGACTTTGAAGCTTTGGGGGTGTTGATGGACTCGATCTACTCCATCCATGTTTTGATCATCGCTCTGAATCCAATCTGGATGTAGTCTTTGACAATAACATGATTTTTTAAAGTTTTTTTATGAACACTTTATGAATCTATAAAATAATAAAACAGGTGTTTTTGTTTAAAAGCAGAAGCTCAGTTCTTTCTTTTGATATGTTGCATATTCAGATATTCATACAACTAAATATTCTGCGGGCCATGAAACATTTGGAAAATTATCAAAAATGCTTTTATCAAAAACACTGGCGGGGAAAGATTTAATTACATGCTAAACAGGACAATATTGTTTTAGCAACATACGTAAATGTTTTTTGTTCAAAATAGTTATTACAAACTCAGTAGGGAATGTTTAAACTTTGGACTTTTCAATTGTTATATGAACAACCAGTCAGCAACTGCACTGATTCAATAATAATAATACATTAAAATAAAGAACATTTAAAGGCGCACTATGTAACTTTTTTTTTTCAAAACGGAAAACACCACCAATACACCATCAATCTATATTGTAGGCAGAGCATGATGCTTGCTTTTCACGGGAAATTGCGTACTTGCGTCACACGCCCATGCATGTCTCGTCATAGCCGTAAATAGAGGAAAGTTATATTATTAAATTAATTAATAATTGTATTTTTTTTCTCTCTTTCCAAAATCAATCAACTAGAGGGTCTTATTTGTAAAATCCCATTGTTTGTATTATATAATATATAATATAATACAAATAAGTTTGAATATAACTTCTGTTATGTGACAATAAAAAAGCAATTGTTTCATAAAGCGGTTTTCATTTAGAGTCATCTTCAGATCTGTCAATCATCATATTGGATTCAGTAAATTATTTATTCAACTGATAACTCTGTATTTTTGAGCCATTCATTAAAAGAATTGGCTCATAAGAGTCATTTGTTCATCAATCGGACTACAGTGGCCGATTTGTTTTTGCACGTTTAGGGAATGCAATAGAAAGATATCTAGTCTTTCTTCTATTCTGAACTCATGACATTCAATTCAAATGCAAATTTACAACTTGAGCAAATATGAGTTGTTGTGGCACTGTAAATTCAGCAGAGGCGCTATAGGAAACACTGCAATGGAAAGATTCTTTTAGATGCTTTGGCTCATGGGATTCAATCCCTGTGCATAGCTTGTCACAAGAATCTCACCTCTCGCCTGAGATCACTGACTCTCTGACAAGTCTTCAAAATAGAGAGCTCCATCTCATCCGTGGCCTCTTTGGCTTTAAGCAATTGCTGCTGGAAGGGAAGAGAAACAGTAACAAAGATGGAAAGGGAACTTAACACACTGCAAACAGAATGATTTTCAACCAACCAAACGTGCACCAGCAATGTTGAAGAGCCTGTCAAGTTTCAACACAAGTGTCAGTGTGGTTCAAGCAGCCTGAAAGATGGACTTTGTAAGACATGACAGCCTTTATCTGTGGTTTTCTCTACAGAGGAAAGGCAGACAGGTGGGTGGGATTGCTTTCAGACGGGATTACTGTGAGGTGTCAACACAAACACGGCACACAAGCCGTGCGAATATTTAAAGTGTTCTCATCTTCGTGCTTTATTCTGAGATATCACACTGGGGCTGCAACAGTCATTGCACTTCAGTGAACACACACCTAACATTTCTGTCACTGAAATGTTGGACAGGTAAAGTGGGGAACAACCCTAATATTATGATGTAAAAAACAACACTGTCTCCAAATAAGTTTTGGCTGATGACAGCAAAGGCATAACCTGTCGTAAACACTGAAAGACTGTTTAGGTAGACAGAAAGAGGAAATAAATTGCAGTGTCTGAGTGATGAAAACTCATGCCCATGGTCTGTTTATTGACAGGTGCACTCAAAAATGCCAAGGGTTTGTTTAAATGGACAGTTCCAATCGGATTGGCTTGCTTTATGCAACTTCCAGAAGTAATTGTACACAGATTTTTTTTTTATCTTTCTGCTTTTGAGGTAGAACGAATCACTGGATTTGAAGTTTGCAAGATTGGCGTCAGCGTTTTTTCTGAAAACTAGTGAACCAGTCATCCACAAGCAGAAGTGTATATTTTACTTTGTGTTCTGAGTTGTTTGCGGGGGAAAAACAGTATATTTGACATTTGGGAAAACAGAAATTATGACCAGTGTCTCCACACTAATCTATTATTTTGATATAAACACTCCCCCTAAATAGCAAGTAAAACAAAACAAATTGTCATTTTAGATGTTGGTCAGACAGTCTCTTCCTGTCTAAGTGGGCGATTATTGGCCAGAATCAGCTGTGATGAAGATGAAGGCCCGTGTGGTCCGATCAAACAGACGAGCTACTGTAGCTCAAATTGCTCAAGAAGTTAATGCTGGTTCTGATAGAAAGGTGTCAGAATACACAGTGCATCGCAGTTTGTTGCGTATGGGGCTGCATAGCCGTAGACCAGTCAGGGTGCCCATGCTGACCCCTGTCCACCGCCGAAAGTGCCAACAGTGGGCACGTGAGCATCAGAACTGGACCATGGCGCAATGGAAGAAGGTGGCCTGGTCTGATGAATCACGTTTTCTTTTACAACATGTGGATGGCCGGGTGCGAGTGCGTCGCTTACCTGGGGAACACATGGCACCAGGATGCACTATGGGAAGAGGGCAAGCCGGCGGAGGCAGTGTGATGCTTTGGGCAATGTTCTGCTGGGAAACCTTGGGTCCTGCCATCTATGTGGAGGTTACTTTGACACATACCACCTCCCTAAGCATTGCTGCACACCATATACACCTTTCATGGAAACGGTATTCCCTGGTGTCTGTGGCCTCTTTCAGCAGGATAATGTGCCCTGCCACAAAGCAAAAATGGTTCAGGAATGGTTTGAGGAGCACGAGTTTCAGGTGTTGACTTGGCCTTCAAATTCCCCAGATCTCAATCCAATCAAGCTGTGGGATGTGCTGAACAAACAAGTCCGATCCATGGAGGCCCAACCTCGCAACTTACAGGACTTAAAGGATCTGCTGCTAACATCTTGGTGCCAGATACCACAGCACACCTTCAGGGGTCTAGTGGAATCCATGCCTCGACAGTTCAGGGCTGTTTTTGCAGCATAAGGGGGGACAACACAATATTAGCATATTGGCTGTATATTAGTACATATTAATGCCTTATTCTGCATGACCATATTCTAGAACCATTAATCCCTTCCCTAAACATAACCACTACAGCAACTACCTTACTATTGAGTTTATTGAAGGAAAACTCCTTGTTAATAGTGAATATATGTTCCTTGATCTAGTGTTAATTTTGTAATTAAACACTTGTTTATGGATTATCTGCCAGTTCTCTAGATATTGCATTGGCCTTTGAAAATCCAGATGATTGATCACGTGTTTTCAAGAGTCCTACAAATTACCATGACCTTTTCATAAACTTTTCAGTTGGGACTATTGTGACGTGACGCAAGTCCTTCGTTTCACTTCAGAAGACATTGATTCATCCAATGGGGTCATATAGATTACCATCACAATAGCTTTTTGTGGTTTTTCAAGCATCAACCCGGTGGCACCCATTCAATGGAATTATATGGACTTATACGTATATGGAATTATATAGATTTTTCCCCAAAAAATTTAGTTTGTGTTTATCTAAAGAAAGCAAGTCATAGACTGGCATCGGGATGAGCAAATGATGAGAGAATTTTAAATTCTGGGCTGAACCATCATTTCCCAGGGAAGTTGCTTTGCACAAATGCATAATGATTAGGAAAAGTTGACATTTCAACTTTCCATTTTGAGAAATTGTGAAGATGTTAACATTTTCCTATTTATGTAAAGTGAAAGAAAGTGAAAAAACGGCTCAATCTTTTTCCTTTCTCAAGCCATTCAGTGTAGCAATGAATACCATGTCAGTGAATATCAACCTGCTACTAAACCATTATAGTGTGCATGTTTTTCTATACTTTTTCCTTCTTTTCATCAATCTATAGTTTAGACATCAGAAGATTTAGAGTCAACTCTACCAATGCACAACGTCCTTATTTGATCTTTGATCTTTACACGTTATTACATACAAAACTTAAAATCATGCAAGTATCAATAAAACTTGTCTGCGTGCCGCACAATGAATAGCTTATTCAAGAAACCAAAGGAAACCATTGGCAAAAAGCCGGAATTAATGGAAACCTATAGATCTGCACTGCAGGGCTTATTTTTCCCAGTGTATGAGGTTCAGGGACAGTTACTCCACAGGAGGGGAGACATGCAGAACATTCTACACTCACAACAAAGACGTGAAGGACAGACATACAAGCCAAGAGGAATCTTTGTGTTAATATATGAATGCAAGTTTAGTATACAATCATGTTGCACACTGGTTCACTGGTATGCAGTTTGTGAAGTTTTTCCCTGCTGTCACCATCAAGTGAGACTCTAGTCATGCGGTGAATGACTAGTCGGTGCAATCGCTAAAGTGTGTATGTGTCTTACCGCGTGTCTCCATGTGTTGATGAGCTGTTTGGTCTCCTGACGTGTGATCTGACAGAGTTGTATGATCGTCTCTCTCTGCTCGTGACTGGTGTAGGCAGAGTCTGTAAAGTCTTCCGTTTTCTCTACCAGAGCTTCCAGCTGAGCCGCCACTGCCTCACAGGACACACAGTACAGAGAGTCTCTCAGACCCTCCACTTTAACCTGAAACATACACACAAACATCTGGTGAGATATTGAGATTAGTGGTGCATGACATTTCAGTTACTGTTCAATGTATGTTTGTCAATGTATGTTATATTAGATATTTAATTGTTTCATCCCATCCATAACATTACAAATATGATCAGAATCAGTACATTTCTTCTGCTTCAGACCACATTTAGTAGGATGCCGATTCCTCCTTGATGTAGAAAAGAATGATACTTTAGGTTCTTTATATCCGCAGCAATTAGGATGTAAAAATATGCATTTATTAGGTACAGTTTATTCTTATTTTTTTTATATTAAAACATACTAGGATTTTAGGTATTTCTTAGTAATATAAATAGCACTTTACATGGCATTGTTGTATGCTAAACATTTATAACTATATTCTCAAAGACGAAGCACTGCTACTTCTGCGGAGTGATTTGCTCGCAGCACCTGAGAAGCCCCGCAGTGAGGAGCAGAGAGTTCGCTCAGAGTTGGAGTAATAGAGTCAGCAATTACTAGATCACTCCGCAGAAGTAGCAGTGCTTCGCCCTTCTGAGAATATAGTTCCCAGTATGTATACGGTTAGAAGATGGCTGTGTCTCATGTGACCTTGTTATTTGTACACACTGTGACTATACACATCACAACATGTAAATAGGAAAATGTTGGCGTTATTTTGTCACTTATTGAGCAGTAGGCTAGATGGAGCCATTTACCTCCAGTCTTTGAGCTAAGCTAGGCTAGCGGTGGGTGTGTCATGGACTTAATAAAGTCCCAAAAGTTCGTTTAAAATATTGTTTAAAAAATTGTTCCTTTAAAATAACTATTTTCTCTTGTAATATATTTAAAAATGTAATTTATTCAAGTGATGGCAAAGCTACATTTTCAGCATCATTACTCCAGTCTTCAGTGTCACATGATCCTTCAGAAATCATTCTAATATGCCGATTTGCTGCACATGAAACCTTTCTTATTATCAATGTTGAAAACAGCTGTGCTGCTTAATATTTTTATGGAAACTGGTTTTATAACAGAATTCTTTGATGAATAGAGAGTTCAAAAGAACATTTATTTGTAATAGAAATCTTTTCAGCATTATAAATGTCATCATTACTATCTGTTGTGTCCTTACTGAACAAACGTATTAATGTCATTCAATAAAAAAACTTTTGAACAGAACTGTATATGTGTATTGTTTGACTGGTTGAGCAAAAAGCAATACTTTTAAAAGAAGTCTGACTTTAAAAGAGAAACTTCATCCATTGACATTCATCTAAGAGCCCATGGCCTACACCTCACCTTAAAATCTTTAATCCCAGCGTAGATGCTGATAGGAAGTGTTTTGGCCTCCCCACCACTCCTTGTGTCAGTCACAATCTCAATGACTTGCTCTAGGGCCAGACGCATACGCTGGAAGACTGCTTCCTTGTTGATCCGTGCCGACTCGCAGTCTGGATGTCTCAGACAAGTCTGAGAGGCAGAGAGGAACAAAAATTATCTTCAAAATGCAGAGGGACAAAAGAAGTGTGGGTGCCAAATTTGACATGTGAACAGGATTACACTTCACTTTATTTTTCAGAAAAAGGAAAGAAATAAACACTTCTTAGAGGTACAAACAAAGCTCAATGATGGACAAAATCTTTATGAGAATGTACTGTGGTAGTATCAGTTAAGGTATCATAAGGTACCATGGTACTTCAATAGGCAATAGACAACCATGGTTCTATGTGATTACCATATTCATACACCAAGGTATGTACATGGTACTTCAAGGGAGGTCAAAGATTACCATGGAGTACACGTCTAAAAACTATATTACCAAGGTGAAAACCATGGCACATGTCTATCCAAAATAGCATTATAAAACCATGGTGCTTTTTCATAAGCGATTAACCATCAAAAAAATGTTTTGGCCTTGTAGCATTTATGTCATTCATGCAGTGCTTCAATAGTCCCTGTTATTTCTGCAAAACAGAGAGCAAACATTTGAGTGGGTTGCTGAAATCAAGGGCTTATGTCTTTTTATTTCCTGACAGGCTGAACACTTTGCACATAATAACTACTTTAACTTCTTTCTCTAAATAAATCGAAATGTAAAATACCTAATATTTTTTGAAAACTTAAATATTTAAGTTGTTTCTCATCTTGAATCTGTTGTACAAACTTTTTGATACACCATGATTTCTGCATGAAGATATTTGAACACGGGTTTTGTGCACAAAATGTGTGTGTATGCGTGGTTAATGAATAAAAACTGTTGATATTAACATCTTTTAGACAGCAGATGGTACTCTCTTCCACAATCCTACCTTAGAGGCTGTGAGGAGCATCATGGTGCATTTCTCCAGCACAGCACGTGCGGCGGCCATCCGAGCTCTTTTCTTTTCATCCTTCAGATCCTGAGGAAAACAAGAATCCACAAGACAAATATGAAAAAACACGCAATGCCTCGAGTGCTTTTCAGCGTTCTGAAATCACTGGCATAGATTTAACCTCAGATGACTTTATAGAGAGAACAATCAATTGCTTGCAACAAGCAAGGCTGGAATTAAACTGTATTACCAATTTAGTTCAGTTATGATTTCCACAAAGTGATTATGAAACTCGTTTCATTCACTGTAATAAAACTAATATTTTTTTCAGCAAATCAAGAGCACTTGACTTGAATCTTAACCATCTGGCGCAGGCTGTCAGGAGATCCACAGAACTCTCTGAATTCATTCTAAGTGTTCATTTTCCAAGGTCTTGCTGAGACTGAAGGGTAAATTTGGTCCTTGGAAGAGATAGCGCTGACATAATGCCTTCCACCGACACCGAGAGCGCTGGAATATAACTCAATAGATCTGCGCTCACTCAATGCGGCATGAGGCATTAGGGATTTGTGACTGACAGACTGTGTGTGTGCATGACGGAGAGAATGAGAGGAACCTGATCTCTCTCACCCCGGCTGGGCTCACAAAAGGAGAAGTGATTATCTGTTATTATGTTCTTCTGAATAAAACTAAAAAGATGGAGGCTGCAGATTGGCAGGAAAGCTCTGCAGAGATAGGAACGTGATGTGTTTGTGAAACATTATCAATCACATACAGTGATTCCTGTTTGAAATGAGAAAACCTTTCCTATCAGTTCTTGGTGTCATTTGTATTCACATTACTACTATCCTAATCATGATGGGACCTCAGAGGAGGCCTCAAGAGGAGAAACAGCCATGCACTGCTGGAAATATCAACTAAAACCAGCTTCAGATGGTGGCTGGTTTCATATGTTTTCATGTCATAATAGAGCAATTTCCAGGACAGGACCCATTTTGAGCCACTTTGATAGATCAGGGGAATTTTTTCCACTGTTTTTTTTCCATTTTCCATTTTTTTCCCCAAATTTTTTTCCATTTTTTCCATTTTTTTAAATTCCAGGGAATTTAAGCCACAGACACCCCCAAAATTGGGATCACCTTGCAAAGGACCACCTTATGTATGCATGTATATATGTATGTATATTTATACATGGACAATATATATATTGTCCATGTATAAATACCAATTTATACTGTGAAAAAAAACAATAGGAGTAATATTATAAAAACTATATGTTTTTTGCGAAATTAAATAATTAGCTTTTATATTTTCATTTCAAGAGTTACTAAAATATCATGGGCGTTGGAAGCAAAAAAATGTGGGTGGGTCCCCCTGAAATTTTTACTGGAGTAGATGCAATTTACATTAAGTGCAAATAGTCCGCATCGTTTACTAAACGTCTGGTTGGGCCGGACAAAATTACAAAAGTCACCAAATCATTTACAGTGACAATAGTGTAGGGGTAAGACGCATGGCAGAAAGTTTTGACGCAAATCGACCCAAGGTTCGAATCCGCCTTTTGCCGAACTCGCTCTACTCCCTTTTTCTATCACATATCAGATCGGAAAGGCATTTATTTTCAATAAAAATTAAGAAAACATTCGAAAAGTGGAAATAAAGCGTCTAACGTGTGTTTAATAATAAAGCCCACATACTATGGTTCCGACGCCCATATAAAATATTATCTGAAAAATATTTATGTTGTACTAAATTGGCAGTGTATCTTCTTTCTATTGACTATTTGAGTACTGTGATATGTATAAATCTAAAGATGAAATGCATCCAAATTAATTTGTATAAATGTGTAATACACAAGTATAAACTTTTCTATCATAATGAAGGAGAAAAAAAAAATTTTTAAAAATATTTTATTTCTTACTTTAAAAATATGGCTGTCCATATAATTTAATTAAAAATACATTTTTCATTCTTTAAAGGAAAGTTTTCATTGAGTTTTCATAACTCATTATTTCATGAATTTCAGTCTACAGAAAGCAAATAGCTTTTTTTTTTTTTTTTTTTTACTTCTTTTTCTCTCACATTATTAACCTTTTCCAAACCCCAGTTTGACAACCTTTAATTTATGCATCAACATTAACATCAGCATCAGCCCTGAGGCAAACCAGATACCATGCACTGTTCCAAAAAAAACAGTGTGACCATATGCAGGTATAATGTGTTTTTTTTTCCCCCAACAGAGCATTGATAGAAAAACATTGTAGTATAAATTCATATGAGCTGTACAATTCCCAGATCTTGCATATGTTTGCATGGCAAACACATGCTGATATGAGTCTTAACTTTTGGATTCCGTTTCCCAGAATCCATCTGTTCTGCACTGCGGTTGAGTGTATCTTACCCCAAAGGTTTTTATCAATGGGGTTTTGAGAGCTGCTGCTTGAAATTGCAGTGTGCAGCACAGTTCAGTTCTTATAACTTAAATCCCACCATTACCTCCCCCCTCTCCCCTCATGCGTTGTGTAAATCTACACGGAGCTCTACACATCCGCCATATGAAGTGTCCTTATCAGTGTTTGATTATCTGTGAGGAAATGATGGAGGGTGAGTAGGGAAATGTGTGTGTGTGTGTGTGTGTGGCCACTTACATTCTGTCTGTCTCCCGTAAGATGGGCAAACTCTACCATCTCGTTCCCAAATTGGCTGAAGATTTGGACAAATTCCTGAAAAGTGCTGACTCTCTCCAGCTGCTCCAGGGTAACTAGCACCTGCACATATACATACAACCCATGTCTTTTCAAATAAAGCTGCAGCCCTGAGGAAAAACTATGAATTGTGTAAAGGTTGCTTTCATAACTCAAGAGATGTTTGTACTTTATTTAGAAATTAGCTTTATCACAGATGTCTGTCCTAAGATTCTCAACAAGAAATAAAAATGGATCCAAATGAGAGACAACTGTTTAAATTGAAAAGTGAAAGTGACATGTACACAGTGTATACTGAGCATAAACACCAATCAGGCATAACATTATAACAGGTGATTATCTCTTTATCACGGCACCTGTTAGTGGGTGGGATATATTAGGCAGCAAGTGAACATTTTGCCCTCAAAGTTGATGTGTTAGAAGCAGGAAAAATGGGCAAGCGTAAGGATGTGATTGAGTTTGACAAGGGCCAAATTGTGATGGCTAGACGACTGGGTCAGAGCATCTCCAAAACGGCAGCTCTTGTGGGGTGTTCCTGGTCTGCAGTGGTCAGTGTCTATCAAAAGTGGTCCAAGAAGGAATAGTGGTGAAACGGAGACAGGGTCATGGGTCATTGATGCACGTGGGGAGCGAAGGCTGGCCCATATGGTCTGATCAAACAGACGAGCTACTGTAGTTTAAATTGCTGGTTCTGAATACACAGTACATCGCAGTTTGTTGCGTATAGGGCTGCATAGCTAAGTTTCTAAGTTAAGGGGCTAAGTTTCTTAAACAAGACAAAGAGTCTTAAACCCTCATTCCGTGTAATTACATAGTAGTGGTCGTACATGCAGAGTCACACAAGAAGAAACTGCTTAAAGGGCAAAGAGTCCCTTAAGTGTGGAAAATAACTCTTATATGTACCAGGAAGCTCAGCGGAAGCAGTCCGAGATGCTCAAATTGGAGAAAATTGATAAGAGAAGCCTCTATTTCAGGTTAGCTAGCTAGGAGTGGGCGTTATCAGGCATGGTCAGGGACAAATTCAATTGTGTTCCTCTCTAATGGAGAGCTGTTTTGCTGCCTGGCTGTCCAAACATCACTAACTGGACATGATTAGCTCCAGATCTGAGAGCACAAACAGGCACGCACACATAGACACTGCCCACTTCCTCATCTCACCGACATGGATGTTAAGACAGGCCGCCTACTTTATCCTGTGCCGTGTCTCTTCAATTATCTCCAAAGCAGCAGGACTTTAAATATACCTCTGTGGCCATGCAGCGATAGCATCGAAGATGGGCTAGTCTGTGTGCTCAGGAAAATAAGAGTGTAATTTGCGCTTGTAAAGGCCAGTTCACAAGTACTTGGACACAGCAGACAATAATACGTACTTTGTTGCGAGAGCTTATGATCTGTTTGATAACGATGCAATCTGCAAGCACCAGGACTTTGGTAACGGAGGAGAGCAGCATGCGAGCAGCTTTCACCATGCCAGTCCTGTCACTAAACACTGTGCTGCGCACGTCACCCTCACACTGCTCCAGACCGGACACATCTGTCAGTTGGGCTATTGCAGTGCCTGCAAAAGAAAAATACAGCAGACTGTAAAAGATGCGCGCACACACACACACACACACACACACACACTTTAGCAATGTGCAAAGATGTCTATTGTTGTTAAAGCAAATTAGTGTTCTGTTCAAACTGCAGCATGGAACTCGTCCCATTATGGGCTGAATGATGCCTCAAATCATGTGGATTGTTGGTGAGTGGTGTGCTGTTACTTCAGACTTATGAAACAGAATATGCTGGTTAGGTATGTTTTGAAGCATGGCAGCTGGTTTGAGCCGGTTTAAGTTGGTCCTTACCTGGTCATTAGCTGGTCCTAAGCTAGCTCCAGCTCAGGACCAGCCTAAACCAGCTCATGACCGACTAAGGAGGACCAGCATAAACAAGCTCAAACAAGCTGCCATGCTTCAAAACATACCTAACCAGCATATGCTGGTTATTTCAACTGGGATTTCTGCCTTGAGGATGATTAAATGGATAACAAAATCTTTAACTGTATTAAATTATACTATACAGACTTATGGGTGGGCTCTACTGACTTGAGCTAGTAGTAACTACAAGGGCAACATGCAAAGCTGAATTTTCAGCAGCCGAAACTCCAGTCGTGTCACATGATCTTCAGAACTCATTGCAGGGCTCCAGACTAACTTTTTTCACTAGGAGCAAAGTGGCCCCCAACTGAAAGTTTTAGGGGCACAACCAGAAATTTTAGGGGCGCACACCATAAATCAACATGCTAACCTAATCTACTAATTTCCACTGTTACTAATAGGGATCTGTATCGTTAAGGTTTTAATGGTATTACTACTCTTACCGATACTGCTTATCGATCAGGTACTTTAACAGTATTCTTACCGGTTCTTTTTATTATACTTTATTTTATTTTTTTATATATAAAAAAAAACATTATTAAGAACATAATTAACATGGCTTAATAATTTGAAAAGTTAAATATCTATAGCAAAAGAAACCGCAAAGTTTGAACAAATGAAATGTAAAATAACACATAGTTTTCACTGTATAAATTGATAGATTAATGCTTATAAAAGCTAAAGTTATTAATTCAAGAGATGTGAATATTTTCTATTTTCCTTTTGTTCAATTCGAATTAATGGCTCAATCGTCAGCAGGTTTATTAGATGCTGCCCCTTTAAGACCTATTGAGAATGAGGAGATGTCGTCACGACACAGCGCCCCGCCCCCCTTCCGCCATTTTGGGGGTCTGCCCGCCAGGTAATGGATTCGGATAGAGACTGGAGAAGAGATATTCTGATGATTACTATGTACATAGTTTTCCAAACTCAACTGAACATGAAGTTTTAATCCACCCAAGCCGATCTGAGAAAGCAGCGGCTGGTAAACGTACGCCATTATTTCACCACAGGGTGTCAGTCATGGTCTTAACTAGTGAGCGCGATGCTGAAGTGTGAGACACTTGATCAATACGAACCTTTATTTATTTGTATTAAACATGTTGATCACTATTCTGTCATTTTTCATTGTCAGTCATTTTACTGTATGTTATAAACATGTTTATGCCCAAAACGCTTAATTAATATTCAAGGTAACTTAGTTCTAGTTGACTGTAATTTTCCTCTACTGTGTGCGCATCACTGTTTAAGATTAATTCAATATTTAACATTGTTAACGTTACATCCATTTAAGGCACGTACCGAGCATTCATTCTACTTAAGAAGGCTGGAATAAAAGCACCGGCGCACACAAACGATCATTTAAATGTTTAGTCAAATTAATTTAAAAATATAAACTCAATAGGTATAAAATATTATCAGTAAGAGAAAAACACTGCTAATGATGACGGCACTGGACTGCTGCAGGATAGTGGGGAGATATATTTATTATTCAGAATGCACAGGAAATATATTTATAGAAACATTTCAGTGCAAGGTGGTTCGGAGTTCTGCCGTGGCAGCTCGTATGGGTCAACGTTTTTGATATCAGCCAGCTTCTCTAAATACCTCAGCTTGGCGCTGGTAGTAAATTTCTCCCTGTAAGAGACCTCTTCTTCTCCATTTCTTCTAAGTTTTCTCGTAATTTCTCCGCTTAAACGCCGCGATGATAATTCCTCGAGCCGTCTTTCCTGCTCTGATCTCTGTATCGCTCTTACAATGTTACCCCTGGCAACCGATAGCGTGGGATCCCAGAATGGTGTAGGGCTCAGACTCCGCCCACGACCATGACGTATCTCCTCATTCTCAATTGAATGTAGAACTAATAATATCATATTCTCCTATTTCTCCGAACTATTTACGCCCATTTAAGATATAAACTGTTAAAATAACTACTCTCCAATCCGGTCATTTTGACACCGGCTATTTGTTGTTTATTTGATGTTTTAGACGCGCACACAAAGCCTAAAATATTAAGTGCAAGTCGGTCCATTTCGCAGCACACACACATAAGCCGCCTTGAAGTTGGAAAGAGCGTCTCTTGCGCGGATTATTGTGCATTTAATAGCTCTTTATTATCAAACACATCCCGCAGTTTAGCAACAGTAGAGACTGCAGTTTACAACAATCACTGAATCTGACGTTTAGTTTAGGTTTAGGGAGAAATGACAGCGCAAGGCTGTGAAGGGAAGGATGTCGCGCTCGACGGAACACGGTTATGAATAGTTTTACCTCATACCATCTTTTTATAATTCTTGGAAGCCAAAATCGAAAATAAAATTAGATTAATATCACAGCACATCTCTAAAGTTTAAGGAGACTACATTTTTGTTTAGTTCTTGGCCATCGTCACTCATTAAAGCTGACTGTGGTGTTGTGTTCGCTGTAGCTCCACGTGAGAGAGCTCACTCGCTTTCTCTCTCTTCTGGATTGCGAATGGCAAAAATGGATCACGGACAAATGGTTTAATATTATCTCATATAGAAACGGCTGGCAAAGATAGAATTTGCCAGACATAACGTTTATCAATTATAATTAGTAAGTGTATTTTCTTAATTTCTCCAGTACCGACAGCAGGCAAATTTACTGGTCGCACATGTGCGACAGGATGTAAAATTCAGTCGCACACTCTCAAATTTTAGTCGCAAAATGCGACCATTTAGTCGCACTCTGGAGCCCTGCATTGTAATATGCTGCTTTGTTACTCTAGCAGCATTTCTTATTATTATCAATACTGAAAACAGCTGAGCTGCTTAATATTTTTGTAGAAACCATGATACATTTTTAACAGGATCCTTTGATGAATAGAAAGTTCAAAGTTAAAACTACTATACTGAGGCAAACCAAAGCAACAGAAAACAGTTTTAGAATAAAAAGAGATATGAACCATTTTCCTTGTTTAGAGGACATCCAGAAAAGGAGGTTCTGTCAGCTTATTAATACATTTGTCCCTAAAATATAGCTAGAAAATGCCACAAAAAGTACTTGGACACTTTTGGGACACTTTAAAATTTATGAAAGCCATTGAGGTCACTGTATAGAAATCCTCACTAGCAGTGAAACTGTAACCTGTGGGAAACAAATGCATACACATACATAACATGTCTTCTCATCCCTTATAGATAAACCAACAAGCATTCATAAAACTATGACTGCTCTGAAAAAAATATGCAATTTCAATAAGCACATTAAGTCACAGACCATTTCATTATTTACAAAGCAATCCATCACACCAGGTGGTCACTTTTTAAAACATAAATAAACATCTCACTTTCCTCAGTGAGCGTTCACTAGCTCACAGCCCTGTCCAGAAACAAATGCTATACTGGCTTATTTTTGGGCAGGGTGGCATGGACGGGATGTCATGTCCCAGTTGGAACGTGCTGAAAGGATGTGATGAGGGCAGTTCCCTGCCTCGTGCCTCAATAAAGCAGTGTTATTCTGAGAGAGACGGAAAGATTGGCACGTTGAAGAGTAAAAAGGGTGAGAAATACATAGTGAGGTTTTAGACATAGAAATGAGAGTAATTTCTGAAGGAAAACAGCTCTGTTGGATGCTCAATGACACATTTGTCCACCTGAAGACACCGTGCTGATTGCATTTAACAGCTTTTCTTTGTTAAATCTCACAGTGGTTTTAACAATCAACGTGCCTTGTGCAGAACGCTGAATTGTGGGGCAAATTACTTCGCCAGTTTGTGCACACCTATCCATACTCATCTGACTGGGCACAATGCCCACATTTCCTGCTTTGTTGGTTTTCGTCTATTGTTTAGCAGCGGCCATACTGAAACATTTTTGTTTCTGGAGGGGATTGTTCACTAGCTCTGTCTTTCCTGAGCTTTGAAGCGGAGTCTTTGTGGAAGCTTATAGCTGAATCCCTTGGGCGGCACCAGAGACGTGGCGCTGTCCTGAGCGGCTGGCATTTTCAGCCAGCTCCTTTCAGAGAGTTTCCTGCTTTAAAGAGACCATGGCCTGAGGCGTTCGGCTCGCATAGAGGGTGAAACTCTGAGATCTCTGCACCGATGCCCTTTAAAGTCATTGTCTTTAGCATGCATCTGCTTCTTCTGAATGCACTTCATTATTTCAAAGTACTATAGTATCAAGACGTAGCACAAAAGCTGCTGTGTCCCTGAGCAGCAAGACAAAGAGAAAATAATGCATTCTCAGCAAAAATGTTATCTAGAGTTGTCAACCTCTACATCAGCTTCAGGTCAAGGAAACTTTCAGCAGAAGAAAGGGTTTTAAGGGTTAGTTCACCCAAAAAGGAAAATTCTGTCATTAATTACTCACACTCATGTTGTTCCTCCTAACCCATAAGACATTCGTTCATCTTCAGAAAACAAATGAAGATATTTTTAATGAAATCTGAGAGCTTTCTGTCCCTCCATTCACAGTCCACACAACTACCACTTTCAAGCCCTAGAAAGTTAGTAAAGACATCATTAATGTAATCCATGTGACTCCAGTGGTTTAACCTCAATTTTATGAAGGGACCTGAGTGCCTTGTTTGCTCAAAAAACAATTTACCACTTTATTTACAAAATATTAAATTTATTACATTACATTTATGCATTGTAAGGGAAAGCTACAATATGAGTATAAATGAACTAACGAAAACACTTCCTGAATTATACACCCACACTCATGTTAAACGACATCCTAAGATGACGGGGAGAAAAGGAAGGAAGAACCATAAAGTATGGAAGAATCTGCAAGAGCCAGCATCGTCTGTACAAGAGTAACTAAGATGACAAGATATCGACACACTTGATTTCCTTTGCAGACAAACTAGACTTCCTCTTTGGAAAGAACCCAGATTGCTTAACATGTAAACAGTTCGGTATAAATACCCCTGTATTTTTTCTGTCGGTGTGCATTCCTTTTCGATTTCTTTTGATTGATGTACCATCATTGAGAATTACTCTCTCTCTGTATTTTTATTTGCATTGCTCTGCTGTATCAATCTGACTTGTATTGCTCGGACGAGAACAAGTTACTTTTTACATCTATTGCTTGAAACTGCATACCAGGTATTTCAAACCTTTATATTGACCCACTCATTCATGATTGTCTGAGATTGGATAAGCTGAAGTATTATAACCTGTAACCTTTTATTATTTTGCTAATTACTTTTGGATCATTGTTTAACCAGTACTTTTATCTTTTGTATAAATAAATTTTCATTTTATAAAGAAAAAGTATTTTTCAGTTTTTTACCTCAGCTTATAAAGTCAATTGCATAAAGAATAGATAGAGCATTTTTATCGCATCTGACACGGCCAAGGGGTCAAGCAACCATCGTTGAGAAAAACCACCGGGTGGTGAGTATGGTCTCATTACAAGGGTTATTGACTGTTTATTGATTTTGTATTGTTCATTAAGGGACGAGATGTTCATATCACTAGATTAATGGTATGAGATAACGAGCTAGTGTAGGCTTAGACCTAATACTGACCTGACAGCACAAGACTGCTTATCTGCAATTAATATAATTGTATCTTAAGGGTTAATCAGGAACTGGGATAAATACCGGATCCCACTACATGGGGGCTATCGTCCGGGATTGTTTAATATTAATATAATTTAATATTGACAAACCTAAAAAGAATCCGAGTGAACAATAATAATTTAAATCAATAAAGCGTTTTTATTCAAATGCTCCATCAGAGTCTCAAAGCACAGAGAGGAAGCTACTAGGAAAGTAACTTCCGCATTTTTTAACTTCAGTAATATATCTCAGGGACGCCTGAGAAAAGATATTTCTGTTGTTAAAACTGGTAATAAAATCTGGAGGACAGCGCTGTGGGACCAAGAGAGTACCCAATACTAGGACCTCAAATGTAAAAGGATAATTACCAAAAGAGAGGAAACAGATACACAGCTAAGGATAATATAACTAATATCAATTTGCTCTCCCAAGATGAATTAACTAAACGACTAAAAAATGCGGGATATGAAGGAAGTGAGGAAATATTAACCACTAGAAACACTTTATACACCGCTAATGTAGAAAGTTTACGAAAACTAGTCAAAAAGGTTGGGGAATCGAGTAAAAGAAAACAAATTATAATAGATATTGAAGACAGTGAAACCACCGTTCCAATTGTTAAAGGAATTAACATACGAGTGATTAAAAACGGTGTTCCCAATACGGAAGCATTGGTCTTAGCAAACTCGCCTACCCCATCAGAATCTGACAGGGAGGGAGCGACGGGTTGAGATGCGGACCATTTAAAAGAAGGAAGTAGAATAATGCCAATGGAGGCAGGGGCGATTCCTAAAAATAGTGCTTTCCTTAAAAGATTCAGGCCTCTGATAACGGGGGGAGGATCATGGGAATTTGGAAAAAATGCGTTTAGACCGTATTAAACATCCACGGAAAGAAAAAGTAAAAGATAATTACAGAATACGGGTAGAAGGTAGATCTGATAAAAGTTCTGGTTCAGAATATAGTGAGGATGAGGAAATACCTCGTAGAAAGAAAATTATTTACAAAAAAATCTAGAAGCCAATCTCGTGAGGGGCTAAGTAGCTCTCATTAAAGAGAACATGACAGTTTGGGAGGAAGAACGTTCTTAACCTGCCCCGGTCTTGTTCTTAAAGCAGGATATTCGAACCTAACAAATATAAAGGGACCAGGCCAAAAAAGTATTAAGTATCTGATTATCATACTGAATAATACTTAAATCGATTCTGTTCAATCGAATTGAACAGGTTCAAAGGCTAAAATAGATATGTTAGCAGAACAATTAGATTGTATGCAGAAATCGTTGTGTTACATGCTGTTAGATGATAACAGAAACGACAGACAAGAACCGACTAACAACGAAATTTGGAAGTTGAGAGAATACACACATCAGGAGCTACCGCCCCGTAAGGGCAAAGCTCCCAGAAAACAATTAAAACCTGATAAAACTAGAAAGCTTATCAGGGAGAGTAGTGAAAGATACTACAGAATAGAAAAATATGAAAGGAAAATAGAGGATGAAGAAGAATCCTCAGAATCTCTGTCTGAATCTGAGTACTCAACTTCTGACAGAGAGGAGACCAGCAGCAAGAAACAGTTACTTCCTCCTAAGCCTCAAATAGATTTGTCACTAATGGCAGCCATCTCTAGGCAGGAAAAGGGAAGAGTAAACTCAGAATCAGATGAGGAAGTAAGGCCTAAACTGAGGCGTGGGCCGAAAAGACAGGCAAAAACTGACAGCGTCACTTCAATTCAGCTACTGCAGAATATGAGATTCCAGGGAGAAGGCGAAAAGAACATGGCCAAAGCTAGGATGGTAGCTGAATTGGGGGAAACGTTAAATGTCACAAAAAGACTGATTGAACAAATGATTAAGTATCATACCGGGTTGTCTCTAAGATTGGAAACATTAAAAGATCATAATTCAAAAGTAATTGGAATAAATGAGGAAGCCGAATTTAGGAAAGAAGTAGAGATAGTAAAAACCACAGGATTGTGGCCATATTTATCTGAAAAGGCTGGAAAAGGCTGGACTGAAACAAAAATGCTAGCCAGATTAAAAAAAAAAAAAAAAGATAGTTGTAGACCTACCAGGTTGCAGAGAAATTGCAAGTTGGGGGGCGGAAACTGACTGGTCAGAATTGTCTAAATTTGCAGCAAGATATGACAGAGAAACAAATAGAAGACAAAGAATGAAAGACAGTTCAGGACCAGAAAGGAACAGACCAGCGGAGAGAGCGAGAGACAAACAAAAATCTAACTTTCAAAAAGATAAATTCCGATCAAATGACCGACATAAGCTCAGGCCTAGTGAAAAAGCAAATATAGAGTGTATGGATTTAGTAAGGAAATGGGGCCTGTCACTAGAGATAGATATCTTTGGGAAGGTTTGCATTGCATATTAGGCAGCTCAAATTTAATGTGTTTGAAAGATGTTATTTTCGTTAAAGAAATGACAGAGAAGGTTCCTGAGGAGATCAGGGAAGTTAAGTGGCTTAAAACAGTCGACCTGGGGCAAGAGATAAATAGAGTTGTAAACGAGACTCTACTACCAAAAGACGAGTTAAGAAAATTACTCGAAAAATATAAAAATAACTGCGCAAAAAGTAAAAACGATTGTGGGAAGTTATCAGATAAATATGAGTATACTATAGTGGGAGGAATCCCAACACCACAGAGGCAATAGCCGCTAAATAAAGCTGCATATGCAGAAATAAAACAAACTATAGGGGAATTGCTTCATAAAAAGGTTATAAGTATACAGGAAAATTGTCCCACCAACAGCCCAATTCAAAGCATGGAAAAACCGGATGGGACCTATCGTTTAAATTTCAAAGCATTAAATAAAGTAACAGTACCTGACACCAGGTATTTAATTAATGCGAGAGACGCAACAAATGGCCTGCAAGGTGGTAAAATCCTGTCTAAAATAGACTTAGCTAATGGGTTCTGGTCAGTCCCATTGGCTAAAGAAAGCCGACCACGTACGGCCTTCACCTTTGAAGGGAAACAGATGATATTTAACCGTTTGCAAGGGTTCTGCAACCCTCCTAAGGTATTCCAGGCAATAATATCGGAAATTTTGGAAGGTTTACCTGTCACAGTGTACATTGATGATGTATTAATTGCCACGGAAACCGTAAAAGATCATATGGAAGTCCTAACGGACACCATTGGCAGATTAGCAGAAGCTGGCTTCCTGTTAAATCTGAAAAAACTAGAGTTGGGGAAGGAGAAGGTCAATTTTCTAGGGTTTGAAATTTCAGGAAATGAAAGGGGAATTGCACAATCAACCCAAGAGAAACTTAAAGAGTTAAAAAATACAGAAATAAAAAACTTGAAACAGTTGCAAAAACTGGCTAGGGAGATTAAATTTCATACGAGATTTAATTCCAGGATATAGTGCTAAAGCAAAAACAATGTATAAAGCCACAGCCGGGGATAGCTTTAAATGGGATGAAAACCTAGAAAAAATCAAATGTGACCTAATAGAAATGGCTTTAAACTCAGGGAGGATTATCCGAAGAGATCCTGATAAGAACCTGGTAGTTAAAGTTAATAACACAAATGAAGAAATGGAAGTTATCCTATATAATGAAGGTAGCTCAAAATCACCAGTGATGTTCATTTCGCATGAAAAACCGGCAAATCAAAGAAAGAATGAAAATATGTCATCAGTTGACATATTAGCGACGTTAGCAAGAAATTTACTGACAATTAAATCCTTAGCTGCAGAGAAACTGATAATAGTAGTAACTAAAGGCGAAGGTATAGATTTACTGGTAAGAGAAGCCAAAAATCTTGTGAATGAACAAAAGATGATTCACACCTTTACCTGGGTGAAATGGAAAAAAATTAATCTTTGATAAACAGATTGAATTTAGAAATGAAAAAAAAACGCCTAAAAAGGAAAAACAGACTATGATAAACCCGAAACAAATGTGTTACTTTACTGATGGTAGTTCAGAAAAAGGCCAAGAATGGTGGGGTTTCTTAGTCAAGCTAAATGGAAAAATTATCCATAGAGAGAAAGGTAGATAGTAAAAGTGGAGGATAGTAAAAGTGCTCAGGAAGCTGAAGTAACTGCAGTGGACAGAGCAATTTCACATATGAAAGATAACAATCATAAAGATTGTATACTAGTAACGGACAGTGAATATGTATATATGGGTATAGTTCAAAATTTGGACATAGGGCAACAGAATGAATTCCATAATGCAAAAGGGAAACCTTTAGCACAAAGAGAATTATGGATGAATATTAAAGACAACTATGAGATTGCTAAACCAAAAGTATTGAATAAGACAAGCCACAGTGTTCAAAAAACGGAAGCTGCAAGAGGAAAGGTCGATGAATACATTCGAGTGAGAGCAGTTACGAAAGCAAGCGAGGGGACCCTATTGCAAGAACTGCACGATAAACTGAAGCATCCTTCCACAGCGTATATTGCGAAATACTGCCAACAAATGGGTTTGTATGTGCAGAACCTGAAAACCAGCTATCACAAAATCAAGCTTAACTGTCCTGATTGTAGGAAGGTAATGACCAGTGTATATCATGATTTTGGAAAAATCAAAAACTGAAAAAGAGAATGTCGAAATAAGCCTCGATTTCGCGGGTCCCTTGAGACCTAAAACGAAGAGAAATAATGTTTATTTCTTAGTGATAGTGGACAATTGCTCAAATTTCACACAAATATACCCATGTCCACAGGCTACGAGCACAGTGGTTGTGAATAGCTTAAAGGACTGGATAAAATACAGAGGTGCGCCAGACCGTGTTCGTGGAGATAATGCACATAATTTAACAGGGCTAGAGGTTGAAAACTTTTGTGAAGAACAAGGTATCACCTTAATTAAAGCAGTTAAATAACAGCCAAATTCAAATAGAATAGCTGAGAATTGTGTGAAAAGATGTAAAAATTGGTTTATTAAAAATCAGAGTCTAGGAGACTGGGACCTACTAATTCCAGAATGCCTCCATTTTCTGAATTATAGGGTTTAAAAAACAAATCAAATTACTGAACCGACTGACACAAGCAAAAATCCGTTTAAGGTAGGCCAAAAAGTTTATATCTTATTAAAACAAAAACAGGGACGTTTTCGAAGTAAAACGGGAACTGAAGATAAGGTAGTAGAATTAACTTCAAATACGACCGTTAAACTTGAGGCAAACGGAATTTGGTCAGTTAGAGATCTTGTGGGGAGCAAAGACTAAGAAAACTATAATGAACAAACAGCGAGTGACCTCTCAGCAGGATTTTAAGTATCCGACGGAGGGCGCTGTAGTAGTTGTTAAAGATTTTAGTGAATCCTTTTTGGTGAAAACGTGGCATAGAGAGAGTCGAGAGGGCACTACCTCTATCCGACGGAGACCAACTGACTGTGTGATCTGTGGCAAACAGGAAGTTTGCAAACTCCTCTGGGCAGGACCTCGAGAAATGAGGGAAAGCCACACCTGGCTTAAAGCGCAGGTGGAAACTGTGCCAAAATGGTTCTGTAGTGAAAGAACCGTTGGCCCATGTGCAATCGGAGACATTTCAATCTGTGGAGCATGTCGGATAAAAACGCAGAATTGGATCGTTTGGCAGTACGAACTAACCACTGGGAATTGTGGTTGTAAAAACTGTGTAGATTGTAAATTAAAATTTAATCTACGAGGCCAAGAGTGTAAGTGTGTTCTAGTTGAACAAGGACAACTTAAAAGGTGTGACAAGTGTGTCATTCTTCTGAAAAAACGCTGGATGGTTGTGACCAGCCAGAAAGGAGTATGGCAAACTAGGAAAAGTGGTACCAGTTTAGGATGTTTCCAAAATGGTAAAATTATGGAAAAATGGGAAGTGAACCCATTAGCCTTAATCTCTGACAAAGAAAAGGCATTTTTATGGGACAGGCTGTTTATTTGTGGAGAACAAATACCGTTAGATTCCGACCCGTTCCGAAAAGGGGAAGTTCTGGACAAAACCTTGTCTAGAGACACTGACCTGAATCTATGGAAACAAGTGGTGAAAGAATCATTGCATGACGGGGATGGTCTTGTGAACTATAAAGAAAAGGGAGAGTACAAGGAAAAATTATTATACGATTTAATGATTGATGTAATTAAAGAAATGTCTTTCCAGGAAGAATTCCCTATTTATATGCCGAGAGAGTATAGTTTTTATGTCTGGGAAACGAACCTTACTATCCAAGCACGTCGTCAGAGGACGTTTACAGGGTCAGAAATAGTAAAGGTCAAAATAGAACCTGGACAGCACAGTATAGAGTGGGAAGTGAAAGTCTCACTAACAACTACCTCAGATTACATGGGGGTTGGAAGATCAATAGAGGGGGTTCATGTGGAACGATCAGTGATCCCTAAAACTAACTCGCTGAGCAAAGTAACCAATTGGTTCAGAAAGCAGTTAGGGAAAGTTTAGGTTGACATGTCTCTCTGTGTCTCTTTTTCTGTTTTGCAGCAACATGAGGCGAAAAGGAACGGAAACGAGACGAAAGCAGAGGACGCTGAGAGGAAAAAGGAGAACTTTAAGTCTGTTCCTGGTTGCGTCACTAATATCGTTGTTAATAAGTTTTTTCATAGTTTGCTTGGGCATATCTGTAGAAGATAAAGAAAGTAAAATAGGAGTAGCCTCGTGTTCTGAAATTGAAAGAATAGTTAGTAAAATTTGTTATAAACAAAATGTAACTTTAAAAGGCGAAATATATGGGCCAAGAATGATAAGGGAAATGTTCAAGGGATTTATTGCTAAAATAGATAAATCTTTTTGGAATTGTAAGGGTACAAAACGAATCAGTGCAACCAAAGGGCCAGTTCTTTATGGGAATAAAGTAATAAAGAATAAAACCAAGTTACAATGGAGTAGTTTAAAAGCCCATAACCAGACACATGTAAAATTGAAGGGTTTGGTTTATAATTTTTCAGATATAACTAACCTTACGTCCAGGTCGCATGTGTACAACATATGGAATAGTCCTATTGTGGAAGTATCACAAAAAGACAAATGGGATTGTTTAACTAAACAGGTCAGTACTGTGTTGCAGGAAACCTGGATGGGAAAAAGTGGCATAGAAAGAGCCATACCTATGGAAATAAAAAATGACAGCGTAATTGGAGCAAACAAAAAACGAAAAATTAGATCTACTAGTAAAATTAAAATAACTAAGAACACGTGGAATAATGCAGATTTGAGCAACCCAGTGCAGAAAAGTTATTGGCCAATAGGACTGAAGCCACATGTATTAATTTTGGGGGTGTTTAAAAATAGACCCAAACCAGCCTATGCAGAGTTAGACTGGGTGACATGTGAGAAAAAGGTTGTGCCACTTGCATTGTGTGAGAACAGAAAAGATTGCCCATATTTGACTAAAAATACGTTTTTGAGTAATAAACCTGAAAACCAGTTATGGTACAATTTAGATATACATTGTAAAACGGAATATGGTACGACTAGTGCCTGGATCTGCTATTTGGATAGTGAATCCGAATGGGATAACGATAAATTTAAAGAGTATGGCATTGAGGTCATCAAGCTGTGGCATTCTTGGATGAGTTATCAAGACGCAAACAACGAAATGGTTAAGGCCGAGTCAAAGAGAGACACATGGACGATTAACGACACATTGTGGAAAAACGGAGTAGGGGGTAGTAGACTACACCCATTGACTTTGGATTATGCGCCACGAGCAGGAATATCGTTAGAACTAGCGAATGCATCAGGGATAGTGAGTTATATTCTAACTAATATATCTGATCAACAATATAGATCCGCTATAGTGCTTTATTGTTTGGCAATTGAGGGCCCACTTCGGTGGACTCATACAAATCAAGGTATTTGGAGTAATCATAGTGATGGAATGAATAAAGGTACATTAAGATGGATTGGACTATCCAACTTCCAGTACCGAGTTTGGGATGTGTTCCCTGTAGCAATGGGATTGGATGAGATATCTAGCCAAACAGTCACTTGGAGAACGTTCCAAGAGAGCAAAAATAAGAACATATTCCCAATTTCTATATCTTATAGGAATAATAAATAAAATATAGGACTAAACAAATTAGTGTTGACCCATGGTTATTGGAGTAATAAATACTATTTACCAATGTTGAAACCTAGCGAACATCGGGGTAGCAATGGTAGGGATTATAAAGTATTGATGGCGTCATCTAATTTTAATATAAAAAGATCGAGTCCTTTTTCTAGGCATAGTCTACGGTCTGATGACTATTTAAAGGACGTGAATAAAATTACATCAAGCTCATGGAATTTTGGAGTTGGCAAGTTTCAATTTAGAAGGGATGAAGAGGAGAAATATTTGTGGTTTCCGGGTAAAGAACAGGCTTGCGACAAAAAGATGTTCGATGAATGGACTGTTAAAACCCCAGGTGACATGTTCAGCCCTAATATAACATGGATGTATAAAGGGGAACACTTATATTGTACATTTAAAGACTTGATGAAATTGGGCCAAGACAAGATTGGAAGTGAGGAACGATGGGAAGATATAAGTCAAATTACGCCAGGGGCTCCTTTAATGTTGATAGCAAAAAATCAGATAATGAAAAAATGTGCATTTTCATCTATGGTGAAAAGTCAACTTGAGCTAGGGGGAATTTTTGATTTAGTCGACGATTACCTGGAAGGCCTTTCAATGGGCCCGCATTTTATGTTTTCTGCAGACTTCTCATCTCAATTAATAAGGCCAAATACAGGGAATCTATTCACGGTTTATTGGAAAGTACAAACTAAAGCGATTCTGTGGGCTTTGGATAATGTTAAGGAGCTTGCTGTCTCCGTTTGGGACTTATTCGTAGAATCATGGTTTTACATACAAATAGTGGTAATCTGCCTGGCTGTCATCTTTATAGTGACAGTATCGACAGTTATGATAATTAAATTTTCCAAAATAGGATTGGTTTGCAATCGACTGTCGAAACTGAACGGTTCCTTAAAGGACCGGAAAGCGCTTCTCTCTGCAAGCGAGTTCGACTCTGACATTGAGGATGGAAAAGTTTGAGGACTGCGAGTTACGCAATTTTAAGAGGCCCCTCGAGGCCTTATAAGCATGGCAGGTTGACTAGTGAACTTGACACAGACTGACACTTGGAAGGTGATTGAACATAACTGAATTACAACAGCGGTCATTACGAAAAATAGATAATGGCCTATCCAAATTGCTCAAACACAAGCTCGTCCTGGCCCAGCCAAGAACAAGCGAACCGCGATATAGTGAGTATGGTTATTATAAACTTTTGGTTAATTGTGTATTGGATTTCTGGGCTGTTCTATAATCACCGCCAACAATTTTTTCTAATGTGTTTGAGCCTAGGTCTTTTTAATATTCTGGATGATTTTTCTTTAGTTCTGATTTTAGTATCACAGCTGTTGAGAAGCGCTAGATATGTAAAACTTTTTGGTCAAAGAGGCATTTTTGCGGTAATGATTTTTGCAGGCGCAATTTTTGTATACAATTTCGCTAGATGTTATATTGACATTTTTTGGCTGAAATATGTTGGAATAGTGATTGCTATCCTAACATACATTTTTCTGATCGCATTAAGCTATCAGAGAAATGATATGCTTAGACCCCTTGTGATAAAACTGGCAGTTTTGTATTTTTTAGTAATTATAATGGCTGCCAGTTCTCGGCACATTGAAGAGCCAAAATTATTCATGCTCTCAATTCTTGTGGGCATTAATGATTACAGCCGATTATTCAAATTTTTAGACAATTGTAAATTTTGGTGTTGTTGAAACACAGTTGAACACAGGAGGAGAATGACTCAGAAAAAAAAAAAAAAAATGAGTCATTGCCCTCTTTTTGAAAGGGTCGGGGATATTTTGTTTTCATTTCATTATGTTTTTTGACCAAGATGATTTTGTTTATCATTTTTTTTTTTTATGACCATGATGATTTGTTTTCATTTTATTTTTATTATAAATAAGAATGATTACTGTTATAATGTCTTCATTATTTTTTTAGTTTTCCATTGATTTTTCCAAATAATTTGGTAAATAGGAAGTTATGACATTTTTTGGAACTTGAATTGTATTAGTTTGTTATCATTCATGACGTCAGATGAAGAAGACGAATATTCTGTATTTTGATTTTTTCTTTCAAAAACAAATTTTTTGATTTTATGATCTATTGCTCAATTACTTTATTGCATTATAGACTAAAGCAGATTTGCGAGTATTTGATAGTAATTTTTTAATAGTATGTTAAAATGTTCTCTGTTTTTATTCTGGCCAAATAAAAGCAGACAACAAAGAGGATTTCACTCTTTAAGATTGATAGTGATTTCTTTTTGTTTCTGTTGATTTTTCTTTCTTTAAACATAATCTACCATCATCTAACATTGATTTGGTTTAGAGGTATTAGGTTCTTTCATTGAATGAACAATGATTAACGGAACATTATAAGTTGGTTTATTTTGTCTTCTTTTCTTACGATTAATAGAACAATGAGTTGATTTATTTTGTTTTCTTTTTGTATTGAATTAACTATCCTAGATAGTGCATGATAAAATGATTTATTATTTTATGATTTGGTGTTACATTAGGTGCCTATAATGAAAAAGACACCGAGCGGGGTAATGCAGAGAAGATGTCACGAATGTGAAAAATATTGTTATCCTTTGAGATTAATGGTTTATAAGAGAGAAATGTTGATGTATGTGAATTTTTGTACAGAATGTGTAATCAAACAGGGTTATTACATGGCTGAAATAAGATCTATTACATTTTATAAAGCGATGGCGGATTTTACTGACCCAAAGAGCACTCATCATCTCGATTATCACGCATTGAGCTTACATGAAATGGATAATTGTAGACCTAGACGAAGCTGTTGAGCTTTTGATTGGACACAGAGAAACTATTTCGAAAGGACGGTGCTGTGCGGAGATTCAAACCTATCTATGGCGGAAAATGGTTGTTCCGGGGTTTTGTACAAGGATGGCGCGTGTTAACGGCCAAATTGTCTTTGTCTATGTGCTCGATCCAACAGCTCTGCTTTGTACGTCTGTCGAGAGCCCACTGGGTTCCAAGGATGGTAGACGAAAGCATGGAGAGTGGTGCCGAGTTGGCGTTATCTCCGCAAGTGCTGATGGCAATGGATCGAGCCCCGAGGAGAAGGAACTCATTCCGATGGATGTCCGTGTCGAAGACATGGTACCGGGAGATGGTTAAGAATCTGTCCGCACAGTACGGGACTCTCGTGATTGGTTTCTTCTGGAAAGAGAGTGAGACTAGGTATCGGTTTCATGAGTGTTGTTTGGATTATGTACTTCCTACTGTCTATGTTTTTAATGTTAGATTGGATGAATTGAACGTAATATACCCTGACGAAGTTAATAGTAAAAGTATTTCCGTGAGTGCAAGAGGGGGTGTAAGGGAAAGCTACAATATGAGTATAAATGAACTAACGAAAACACTTCCTGAATTATACACCCACACTCATGTTAAACGACATCCTAAGATGACGGGGAGAAAAGGAAGGAAGAACCATAAAGTATGGAAGAATCTGCAAGAGCCAGCATCGTCTGTACAAGAGTAACTAAGATGACAAGATATCGACACACTTGATTTCCTTTGCAGACAAACTAGACTTCCTCTTTGGAAAGAACCCAGATTGCTTAACATGTAAACAGTTCGGTATAAATACCCCTGTATTTTTTCTGTCGGTGTGCATTCCTTTTCGATTTCTTTTGATTGATGTACCATCATTGAGAATTACTCTCTCTCTGTATTTTTATTTGCATTGCTCTGCTGTATCAATCTGACTTGTATTGCTCGGACGAGAACAAGTTACTTTTTACATCTATTGCTTGAAACTGCATACCAGGTATTTCAAACCTTTATATTGACCCACTCATTCATGATTGTCTGAGATTGGATAAGCTGAAGTATTATAACCTGTAACCTTTTATTATTTTGCTAATTACTTTTGGATCATTGTTTAACCAGTACTTTTATCTTTTGTATAAATAAATTTTCATTTTATAAAGAAAAAGTATTTTTCAGTTTTTTACCTCAGCTTATAAAGTCAATTGCATAAAGAATAGATAGAGCATTTTTATCGCATCTGACACGGCCAAGGGGTCAAGCAACCATCGTTGAGAAAAACCACCGGGTGGTGAGTATGGTCTCATTACAAGGGTTATTGACTGTTTATTGATTTTGTATTGTTCATTAAGGGACGAGATGTTCATATCACTAGATTAATGGTATGAGATAACGAGCTAGTGTAGGCTTAGACCTAATACTGACCTGACAGCACAAGACTGCTTATCTGCAATTAATATAATTGTATCTTAAGGGTTAATCAGGAACTGGGATAAATACCGGATCCCACTACAGCATTTAGCAGACGCTTTTATCTAAAGCGACTTACAACTTGGGGGTACAATAAGCGATTGGTCGTGAAGAGTCGAGTGAGCGCAACAAGTGCCTGAAATACTTAGTCCGTGTGCATTGCTCAGAGTAGCACAGGCTAGAGTAGGGAGGGAAAGAGGAGGAGAAAGTCAACCTTTTTTTTTTTTAAGAGGTTAAAGTGCTCATGGAAGAGATGAGTTTTTAGTTGACTTTTGAATGTTGTCAACGAATCAGCATTTCGGATGGCGGTGGGCAGATCGTTCCACCAGCTGGGAACGTTGAATGAAAATGTTCTGGAAAGGGATTTTTTGCCTCTCTGTGATGGCACTACAAGCCTTCTCTCCTTGGCTGAACGAAGGCTTCTAGTGGGGGTGTGGATTTGTAGAATCGAGTCAAAGTATGCAAACATTGCAGCTGGAGCTACTTCTCTCCGTTTATGTCTATGGCGAGTCACGGAGAGACTGTGCTCCTCCGCAGTGGTTCCTACCAGACCGGTCTGAAATAGTCCCAATATAAACACTTATTATAAGTGTACCATAATGATTCAGGTTAAGACAAAAACACGGTTTGGAAAATGGATTCATGTTGTACATTCTCATTATATCATTTTTATAAATAAACACAAAAAAAAGTTACGGACAGCAGCTTTAAATAAGCATAGCCTAACTTTTCGGAGTGAGAGCAACGGTGCAAATCTTTAGACGTTTTAAGCGTTTTTAAATCTGAAAACTGCAAAAAGCAAATAAATTGTCAGACATCCATTTAGCGCATGTTCATAGAGGAAAACTACTGAAAAACAGCGCTGGTTGTTCTGTCAATACTGTCTGTTTGTTTTAATGACTGATAAATCTCTTCAGATGATTCAGTGAGAGAACAGTCCAAACGAATTCAAGTGGATTCAGGCCTTTTTTACCCATTCATAATTTAGAACATAATTTAAGCGTCAAAATGTGCGCACTGCGCAGTTCAGTTTCACATTTTAACTTCTTGAACCTATTGCTGTTAAACTGAATATACAATTTTTTTTCTTAAATATCCACATAAACAAAAAATAGTTTGTTACTATAGCAACAGTAGACCCCCGTTAATATACCCCGGGCCTCGCACCCCCCTTGTGACAGGCTTGCACGCATCCATCGTGGTGCTCTCATGAATGCACGTTAGAGATTAATATTTTGTAAATAAAGTGGTAAAGTATGCTTTTTTTTGCACGAAACAAGCACTCACAGCGCTTGATAAAATTGAGGTCAAACCATTGGCGTCACATAGATTACTTTAATGATGTCTTTACTACATTTCTGGGGCTTGAAAGTGCCTCTCAGATTTCATTAAAAAGATCTTCATTTGTGTTCCGAAGATGAAAGTCTAACGTGTTTGGAACGACATGAGGGTGAGTAATTAATGACAGAATTTTCATTTTTGGTTGAACTAACCCTTTAACGTTCAACAACTCTTCCTTCTAAAGCAAGCTGGTTTTATTTTTGCAAAAAGTACACAGGGCCAAAAGCGTTCATAGTTGAAGAAACAGCCACACTGGAACAAATGCAGTGCACTTTAAAACCACACAGACGATGAAAGCAAATCACAGCAATGTAATCTCTACATCATTCAAAGACTCCAGGATTTAAAGAGGTGCAGACCACTGTCACATCCGTGTTTACACACAAATGTCACAGGTTTTTTCTCAAATCAGGACTTCCCCTTTTCAATGAAAGCTCCCTTTCATCACATTCAGATGATGTGCTCTCATACCTCAGCTGAACTACTTTACTTAAGCTAAAGTCCAAAAGAAAAATTTCACCAGTTTTAACATCTGATTAATTCTCCTGAGACAAGTCTACTTTTTTCCCCACCTGCCTCAATGTGTTTTGGGCTAAACTTTTGCCCGTCACACATGGGCGGCCTGTGTAATAATCAGGAGGATTAAATGCGTGGGTGAGCGTTCAAACACTGTGGGGAGTCTGATAACTAACTTGAAGCCAATCTAATTCCAGTGTTGTTGCAAGTATTTTGCCCTGGGAGGTATGGGAAGGGAGGTGGGAGAGACCACCAACTATCTGTATTTATAGATACAGAACAGAGCTCCTATTATTTCAGACCGGAGGGACAAATTTAAACCACAACACACTTTGAGTCTTTGAGATAGTTGGATTTGATTGACAAAGCGCCTGTTTAAAATATGAAGTCGTACTAAAAATTATTTGGACTTGCAAAATATCAAGTGGAATTTATTTAAATTAAATAGCAAAAAAACTTTTTAAAGCAAATCATAAAAAAATATAATAAAATAAAGATATTTTGTTAAAATGTAAGACAATCTCCAAATATCGCTACATTAATTTCTTGGGTACAAGTCTATTAAATAAGATAAAGCAGAAATAACTAATTATCAGAATCATCTAATCTTTATAAGAAACCTCCCATATCAGATTTATTTATTTTATAGCTGCAGCTGCTTGACTATGTAAACCTCTTCAAACCATCAAAACAGATCAAATCTCTTTGTGCTCGTGATGGTTATTCTAAGAGCAGCGACACTTCACCACGAACGGGAGATATGGAAACGCACATTTGTGGGGTATTTTTAGGCAAACTCTTGAGAGACAGATGGGACATAGAGAGTTTATTAGGAGAGAAACTGCAGCACTCTCCCTTTTACATACCCGAACAGATTCAGGCATCGCACAAAGAAAGGCCTAGGAAATGCTGCAATTGGTTCTCATGCATCTCAAAACAGCGGCATTCATAAGGATGTGAAAGCCCCATTTTAATCAAATTATAGGCTCTAAATAGATTACATTGTGAAAATTCATTATTAATTTCAGCTCATAATAAAACATGAAGGGTTAACTTTTCATCCCACAACTGGAATCGGATTTCAATCGGCTACATCCCACAGAATGTTGAAAATAAATTTTAATTGGATAGACTGGAATTTAATACGTCCAACACATAAAAGTTTCATAAAAGAAACATAAAAGTTTCAGGTCAGTATGTTAAAAGTTCATGAAAATAAACATAAATGTTATGACTTCCATTCATCAAAGAATCCTGATTTTTTAAATCACGGTTAACATAAAAATATTAAACAGCTAAATATTTTTAACATTGATAATAAGAAATGAATTTTGAGAACCAAATTTGCATATTATAATGATTTCTGAAAGATTATGTGGCACTAAAGACTGGAGTAAAGGCTGCTGAAAATTCATCTTTGTCATCACAGGAATGAATTACATTTAAAAAAAGAAAAGAGTTATTTTAAGCTGTAACATTATTTCACAATATCACTGTTTTACGGTATCAAATAAATGTAGCCTTGGTGAGCAGAAGAGACTTCTTTCAAAAATCATACAACCTCAAACGGTAGTGTATGCAAAACATATTATTCAAAACTGATTATTAATATGATCTAATGCTTCTTGACGTAACTCATATGTTGTGTGTATGATAACATTAGAAACGCTGTAATATGAATGTATTTTATATGTTGTAAGCCTGCTGAAATCATTCCAATGGAGGCCGACGATCACGGGTGAAGGTCGCTGCGCGTTCGGTCTTTCCAGCTGACTAAGGGATCTAATTCCAATTAATCTTTTATCTGACCCCATTTATCATAATTTCGAATTTAGGTTAGAATGCCAATTGGTTGTTTGTTCATTTTTATTTAATAGTTAGTCACACATTTAATTATTCTGTTTAACCATTTGTTGAAATTATACCCGTTTCATAAACTACTAGAGATAATTCATAATTCCAGAGTAAGTCAGAATAGATCAAAATGCAACAATTTATTAATCCATACATAACATCAAATACTCTGAAGTAGCCTAAAGAGTGAAAGATGCATACCTGACTTTCTAAAAATTACATAACGTTGAGTATCTGTAGGAGACGTCCAGCGTTATGGGCGGAATGATGTAAAGTTTGCGCCCCAAACTTTTTGTCACACCTCCTTATATGCTCAGACCAAGACAGAAATCTCTTTCAATTGGAAAAACATGTTAACAATGGGAATTTATATTTAATCACTCTCCCATATGTCAGTATTGACAGAAGACCAAATGGCCGAAGCCACACCCACCATAACTATCAAAATGTCTCTAAAAACAGTTTACTTCTGTGGTGATGAGATCTTTGTACCAGTCGCACTGAGACATTTCAAACGATATCAAACACGTTTAATACTGTATAGTGAGAATTGACATTAAACCAAAAAGATTTTGGATGAAATCCGGAGGAGAGATGTGGGGAGATCCAGGTGAAAGAAAAGGCATGTAAATTAAAATCGTTCTAAGATAATTCACTCAGTGTGACGTCGTCTCGGATGGGGGTGCTAAGGCGCTAACTGTATGAGTTAGTTCAGAATTCAGATGCAAAAAGTGTCCTTTGTCCTTTCAGGGAGTAATTTTCCTCCACCAGACATTCTGGCATTTGCTATCTTTTTTCAGTCTGACAATATGTTATTCCATTTTAATTATACTTCCTTAAATTCAAATTGGAAATGCTATTCTGCATCCTGTTGCTACATCAATTAAAAATGTAAAATCCATTCTGCATGGTTCACAAACTCTGACAGGCAGTCATGAGCTTGTTGACAAGTTACACTATGTTTAACCCAGCTGTCCATTTCCTGTTCCTCGTTGCCTAGTAACTATACCTTGGAAAGCTGCTTATATGTGTCATTGCTCTTCAAGCTGAGTAGTATCAAACAGACCTGCTCTCCGAGCCTCAAAGCAAGCCAGTCCCATCTCGTCCTTTAGGTCTTCATTCTCCACTGCAATGGCTTCACCCACTGCCACGAAGCGGCTAACTGCAACACTGACCGCCTGCCCCACTCTCTGGATGGCACGTAAAGTCTTCTCCGTCTTCTTGAGCTTGTCTTTGTGATTGATCAATGTGGTAATCTGCAATGAGACCAAAAAAAAGCACTGTTTAGCATAACCCATTATATTAATATGCTTTAGCATATAATACTGAATGAATGCACAATATTAAGGTACACTTCATATAAACCCCACAGTTTGGGGTCTGTAAGATTTATTGATTGAGTACTTATTTGATCAAAAATACAGTAAAAACAGTAATATTGTTTCATATTACAACTGCTTTCTATTTCAATATATTTGAATATATTTTATTCCTGTGATGACAAAGCTGAATTTTTCATTACTCCAGTCTTCAGTGTCACATGATCCTTCAGAAATCATTATAAAATTATCTAAATGATCACTTTTGAACAATTTAATGTATCCTGAATAAAAGTATAAAAAAATGTTTTAAATTCTACAGATCCCAAACAGTAAGGAAGAGTAAAAGAATGAAAGTGAATGGCAGTGAAAGCGAGGTAAGAACGACTCCCTCCTCCAAATCCTCTTCATCACCCTATGTTTAACGTCACTTGCTCTCACGCTTTCAGATACAATCAAAGCTATGGTCTTCTATCTGCATCAGGATTGACTTCATCAATCATTTACTCAAAGCCCTTTACAATTTCCGCTCTCAAGAGCTGAAATCCCTCACCTCCTGCTGATGGGTAATGGCAGGTGGCCTGCTAAAGGAAACGTTTAATTGGAGTACAACAGCAGGGAGCATGGACAACACAAGAGCCTGAGAATAATACTCTACAACAGGCCGCATGGAGCAAACAGGAGCCTACATGTGCCAACCATGCAGTCAACAGTAATATTACAATCAAAAAAGGATGCAAATACTAAAATCTGCCTCTGTATTTTAAACGTCCTTTGCAATATTTCGTATTTTAGCTTAGAACTGCACATAATCAGTGATAGATTTCTCCTGCTCAGCAGAGTGTATTTTAGCATGCATAGTGAATGATGAATGAATCTTGAACACATCATATTTACATTCCTCGCGAGTGAGTCATCTGGGGTTTGATGTTTGACATCATCCATCTATCTTTTCCAAATTCACTTAAAGGGGCCGCATTATAGAAAACAGGATCTGTCTCGCTGTTTTGCAGTAAAAGAGGTGGTGTAATGTACTATGTAGACAGCAGATATAAGCCTTTTTAATGAAAATAACCATGTTTAATAAAAATGTGAATTGAATGAAAATGTTTAAAGGGGTGATGAATTGACTAATCAACTTTCCCTTGAGCTTTTGATATATAAAAGGTCATAGTAATTTAAGAATATCCTGTAAGTTTCAGAGCTGAAAACTTCCTTGTTAGTCAAAGAAAAGCTTTTATTGACACCCGGCCCAGCAAACGATCGATCTCAGAATATGCCAGGCTATGACGTCAGAGTGTAGTAAAGCACCGCCTCAACAGAAGAAGAACAACGCTTGATTCTGTAGCCCCGCCTACCAACTCGTGCCACTAACATAACACAGGCCTACGTGGCGCTAAACCGGATAGAATTTCTAAACATACCGCATAAGCTTCATTTGGATTTTACTATTATGAATGCATGGATGAACTTTATTTTTAATATCCAGCTCACGTGAGGAAGACATTGTGCGTCTGTTCTTTCATTTTTTGGATTTGCAGACAGGATGAGATTAACCACACTTGTGTGAATAAAATGTTTTTTATATGTGACAGTATTGCATTGTTATAGATCGTTTGATATAATCTATTGATTATGTGTACATGTCTAACTGAACATTAGCACGCTGTCAAAGGCTGAAGAATCCTTTATTTGTGGTGTTGTTGGTTCATTGCGAATCGGGATCCGACTCGGATATGTAACGTTGTGGCGTGGGCTCGCAAAGCCCAGTGTCCCGGGGCTATGTGGTTTTCAGACGGGCTATCTTAAATAGTAAAATAACATTCCTTTCTTGATGTGTATTCACTCTCGACTTGATATTTGAAGGAAAAATACAAATCGCGGAAGTTTTGATCATGCAGTCTGCGACATACTTTTGTGTGTGTCTGTGTGTGAGATGCACAGTTAATGCTTATATCCACCGATCGGGCGGGCCAAGTAATACAAAAATAACATTCCAATCAATCGCGGGTGGATGAGAGATAAATCATTGTGTTTGTTTGATAAAGATATTTTGCGAGCCCTGTGGGACGAATCATTTCGGTTGCTGTTTCTCACAGGCTTTCAAAACAATTCCTCGTGTAGCCTACTTACAGGGGAGCTGAAGCTCATTAATTATGCAAAACTGTTATCCAATCCTAGCCGTGGGCGTTTACTTCCAAGTCTTCAGTGCATCAAGACCCAGTGTTTCTTGAGAGAGCCTCAAAACCAGGGTAGAAAAAAGCCTATTACTTATTAAATATGATGTTTTTGAATGTAAAAACCTTGCAAACGTCATCAGTTGACCTCAGACAACAGTATACCATTTTTTAAAAAGCCAGTTCATGACCCCTTTAATGAAACTAGAAAATATTTAAGAGCGTTGTTTTATTTCATTTTTTATACACATGTTCTCATATCCATATACACTATATTGCCAAAAGTTTTTGCCTTTACATGCACATGAACTTTAATGACACCCCATTCTTTCTTCGTAGGGTTTAATATGGAGTTGGCCCACATTTTGCAGCTATAACAGCTTCAACTCTTCTGGGAAGGCTTTCCACAAGGTTTAGGAGTGTGTTTATGGGAATGTTGACCATTCTTCTAGAAGCATATTTGTGAGCTCAGGCACTGATGTTGGGCGAGAAGGCCTGGCTCACAGTCTCTGCTCTAGTTCATCCAAAGGTGTTCTATGGGGTTGAGGTCAGGACTCTGTGCAGGTCAGTCAAGTTCCTCCACTCTAAACTCGCTCATCCATGTCTTTGTGGACCCTGCTTTGTGCACTGGTGCTTAGTCATGTTGGAACAGGAAGGGGCCATCCCCATACTGTTCCCACAAAATTGTGAGCATGAAATTGTCCAAAAATGTCTTGGTATGCTGAAGCATTAAAAGATCCTCTGGAACTAAGGGGTCAAGCTCAACTGAAACTAAGGGGCCAAGCCCAAACCCTGAAAAACAACCCCACACCATAATCGCCCTCCACCAAACTTTACACTTGGCAAAATGCAGTCAGGCAAATACCGTTCTCCTGGCAACTGTCAAATCCAGACTTATCCATTGGATTGCCAGACAGATAAGCGTGATTCGTCACTCCAGAGAACACGCCTCCACTGCTCTAGAGTCCAGTGGCGGCGTGCTTTACATCACTGCATCCGACGCTTTGCATTGCACTTGGTGATGTAAGGCTTGGATGCAGCTGCTCGTCCATGGAAATTCATTCCATGAAGCTCTCTACACACTGTTCTTGAGCTAATCTGAAGGCCACACGAAGTTTGGAGGTCTGTAACATTGACTCTGCAGAAAGTTGGCGAAAGCAGTGCATGCCTAGATGCTTGATTTTATACACCTGTGGCCATGGAAGTGACTGGAACACCTGAATTCAATGATTTGGAGGGGTGTCCCAACTGAGGTTCGCGATGCAGAGCGAGGTGAATATTTAAACAAGGCTTTAAAAAGTGCAGCAGCAAAAACAGCATGTTTAATTCTAAGGGTCAGGGAAATATCATGATAACGACAAGAATCAACTATCATCACATATGGACTTCAGGGAAAGTGAAAAAGTGTAAAACAGGGCCCTTTTAAACTGTGGATACTTCACACTCTGTTCATGTTGATTTGTGCCGTTATAATTTGTCATTCTGAGGGAGTTCTTTGAATCATTCCCATGCAGTCGACTGTCGACACCCACAGACAGAAGGGGAGAGTGATAAATCGAGTGGGAGGTGTTTCTACGTCATCCTGTGGTCCAGCGCTCGGCCTGTCTCTGACACATCTCCCTGAAGATGGCTTGGGTGACTGAGAGATAAAGCGCCCTGTCCCTGCCTCACCGCTCTTGCTCTGATATTAGACGGCTAAGAGCCGTCCTGCCAACAAACCGAGGGCAATCCATGAGTCATAGATGGAGAAAAATGAAACATTCCCTGAGGAGGGAAAAAAATGCAGTTGGAGGATAAGGGTGTGAGGGGGCTGTGAACAATGGTTCAACGTTGACATTACGTCAACAGTTGGAAAAGAACCACAAATAATGTTTATTCATTCTGAGTTTAAGATGCTTATCTTCGGCTTAGGCAGTATGATGGTATATATATCATGCAATGGAAAGAAAAAAGTATCAATTGGTAATGATTCTGCTATACTGATAATAATCATGCTAGATCCATTGTGCGATTAAAAACCATGCAGAAAACTAATTTGTCATCCGTCACGAATAACCTTAGCTTTTGGTTTGTGTAATATATATAGATATAGATATAGATATATATAACAACATAAAATGATGCATACCACCTACAGACTGTCATACTGTCCACCCTTAATTTTGCTGATGGAAATGTTGGCAGGCCACTGCAATGTGAGTAAATGAGTGAGGCAGTGTGTGAATGTGTGTGTGACTCCAGCATGGCCTCAGTAAAGGTAATGTTGTGGTGACACTCACATGTCCTTCAGCAGTGGCAGTGCTCCAGAGTGAGACACTGACCCGAGACCGGCTCTAGTCTTACTCACTGAGGTCAGACCATAGAAACATGAGAAAGGTCTTAAGATCTATGCACACAAGCTGTTTAAAGCATTGGCATACGTGTCTCTGAGTGAGAAGCACAGGCTGAGTGAAAGTGAGAGAGAGCTAGAGACCAACACCATGTGTATTTTTATGTGTCAGAGGGAGAGGGTGGTGGCACTCAAAACTTCCTGTTGCTGGATTAGCACATGGCCCACTCAGGCTATGTCAACAGAAAAGAGGCTGCATAACAAAAACACACTGATTCAACACTGGGACACAGCACAGCAGTCGCTTCTGTCTAAACGCTACTGGTCGAATGAGCCAGAGCCCAGAAGGCTATTTTTATCTTGTGCAAAGATAAAGCTCAAAACTCACTTGTTGAAATGCTTTTTCAGAACTCAGTTTACAGAACAAACCGTATGGGGCTTTAGATTTGTTCAACTAAAGTGAAGTCACTCCTGTGAACTGCCTTTCAAAGACATTATACAAAGTGAGCTTATAAATGACACAATGTGCTAAAGAAACCCAGAAAAGGAAGCTGTAAATCAATTCAGCGTGGTGATTTTTTTTTTTTACTAGACGACAATGTCAAGCCAGCTGAAATTATGCTAGAAAACTGATACTTTTTTATTATTATGAGCACACTGTGGTCTGTTTCAGCACTAAATACGCCATCAGTGGCCCGGCTCTCGATTGCTCCAAACAAAAAATATATTTCTCTAAGTGCCTAGCTATTGGACAAAAGCTGGAAATGCATGCACAAATCTCCCATGGTGCCTGTTAGATTGGGTTTATTAAAAAAAAAAACTGCAAAGTACAGAGATGTCTCAAAAATTAGGCTCTACGATTTTTGGTAAGAGTGAGTGCTTTTGTGTGTCTGGGCTGTAGTAAAAGAACAATATATTGGACAGGCTAACAAAAACAGTAGATATTTAACCAATTTGAGATAATTGGCATTGGCCAATAATTATCCCAGCATAATCAATTAGCAGTCTTGAGCATGTATGTAAAAATGGAATAATAGTCCAGTATATTAATATAGATTTATATTCACCGACGAGCCAAAACATTATGATTCATCAGCGTGCCACCAAACATCTCAAATATGCCAAGGCATGGACCCCTGATGGTGTCCTGTGGTCTCTGGCACTAAGACATGACCAGCAGGTCCTCAAGTCCAGTAAGTTTCAAGATGGAGTTTTCATTCCTGAGCAATGTGTCCAGTGTGGCAGGGTGCATTATCCTGCTGAAAGAGGTCACTGCCATCAGGAAATACCATTTGCCATGAAGGGGTATACCTGATTTACAACAACGTTTCGGTAGGTGGCACGTGTCAAATTTGCGGGGTTTCCCAGCAGAACATTGCACAGAGCATCACACTCTCTCCCCAGCTGTCCTCATCCCACAGTGCATCCTAGTGCCATCACCTCATCAGGTAAAGAGCACACGGTTACATGTACACGGCCATCCACATGATGCAATGGAAAACGGGACTTACTGGACCAGACAACCTTCTTCCACTGCTCCAAAGTCCAGTAAACTGGCAACCCGTTGCATTGAGCGTTGTATCTGAGGAGGAGGGGCGGGGCAAACTATATTTTTAATTTGGACTGCAGTACCCATTCCAACCACTAGCTCATTCCCACATACGGAACCTTTAAAGGTCCCATGGCATGAAATGTTCATTTTATGAGGTTTTTCAAAATTAATATGAGTTGCCTTAGCCTGAATATTGTCCCCAAGTGGATAGAAATGTTGATCGGTGTAAACCCGAGTTCTGGCTGTCTTTCTCTGCCTTTGAGAAAATGACAGGCCAGACTAGCCAATCCTGAAGTCTCCTGGTTTGACGTCCAAGCAGGAACGGTTACCTCCCTTTCCTCCGCCCAGAGAATCTGGCACGCCCATGCAAGCGCTCGAGAGATCATGGGTTGTGAACGCTGGCAGTTTCTCAGAGTTTGGATGTACAAAAAGACCGAAGTCTTTTTTCAGTTCCTTCTGATCTGTGATCAGTGATTTCTTATGTGTAGCTAATTATTTATTATTCGAGCACACGCTGCGGCTTCTCTCTCCCCCGACAGAGCGGTTTCGTGTTTTCTATCTTGTGAGTCAGTGTTTTTGTACGTCCTCGTCGCGTCTATCTGTTCTACAATGTGCATACAGTCGTTTCTGCTAAACATGAGCAGAGTAACATCTTTAGAGATAAACCTTACACACGCCGAGGCTCGGGCTGCACTGGTCGGTCGGCCTCCAACATCCCCGACCCCCAGTACTGCATCTGGCCCACAGCGGAGGCACCAAACGTGGCGCGAGATTAAGCAGAAGGGGGGTGAGCGTGAGCATATCCGGGCTAGCCAGCTATCCCCACAATAAACTGGATTACATTCGATTACTGCTGTTGTGTCTTTGTTTGCGCTGTGTACTCAATGCGCGTCACTGACGCTTTCCATATGATAGGAACATATCTAAAAATAAATGGTATTATCAACACTTACTCATAACTCGTTCATCTCGACAGCTGTAATGGTACTTTGCATGTGTAACAAAGTTGGTAATAATGATGAAGACTGACTCGGCGTGACTGGGACTCGTGTTTATTCAGAACTCTCAAATACAAACACAATAAACTCGCGCTGACTGACAGCGCTCTCATAACTCAGTAGTTACTATAAATAACTTAGTTAGCAATCGCTGAGCTCAGTCTCTGGTACATTAGTGATGTCCGGTTCGCGAACAATCTTTCTTTTGAACCGGTTCTTTTTAGTGAACTGAATCGGTTCACCAAATCGGACTGAATCGTTAAAAACGGTTCGCGTCTCCAGTCAGCGCTGATCCATAATTTACTAAAGTTACTAACTTTCTGACATGAGTGACAGCCCCTCCGACTAGAAATAGACTAATAACCTGAAGTATATGCTGTAACTAAAACAGTTCACTGAACTGAGACTGACAGAACCGATGTGAAGTGAACTCCGGTCCATCCGTCTCTCTGGCAGCAGCTCGTGCCTGCTCGTGCCTCGTAGACCTCGTTAAACCACGCCCCCTCCGCTCATATCAAATGCAAAGATGTCAGCCAATCACAACAGTGGGCGTTTTCACTGAAGTCTCACAGCAGACACGCCTCTTGTAACAGGGCCTTCAGCCACAGGGCAAACAGCAGTATAGAAAAAATGCCTTTTATTTCTAAATTATGACATTTTATGATGTAAAAATCATACTAACAATATAAGTACACCTCAGGAAACATTATAAAATAATAGAAAAATGGCATGCCATGGGACCTTTAACAATGGATTACATAAGATTAGATAGAACGTTAGATTAGTGACCTTAATTTTTTTTTAAAGATTTATTATTAGTATTTTTGCCTTTATTGAGATAGGACAGTACAGTGAAATATCAGGAAGTCAAGTGGAAGAGAGGGTGACAGAATCGGGAAAGGTCCATGAGCTTGTTGCCCAAGCTATCAGCTCTGACAATTTTAAATATTTCTTATTTCATTTCATTTTCATGTTCCTAAAACAGAGTTCTAAGAGTCAGAGCCTTAGCCTTGTGGGCAGTGTTCTGACATATCACGCAACAGTGTTTCGGGTGCCCTGAGTTCAAGCCATGGCTTGAGGTTATTTCCTGATCCTGTTCCCCCTCCTGTCACTTCCTGTCTCTACTTAACTCAACTAAAACCTTAAAATGCCCCCAAAATGTTCAGGTTATTTTCAGCTTTCCGGTCTCAGAAATGTTGTATCATATTTTTGGACTCGTTTTGAGACTTTGAGCCCCATTATATCTGTCATTAGCAATGCCACTTTCTAGATGTTGGCATGTTTTCAAAAAGTATTACTGGGGAGTCTAAAAAGCTGCACTATTACAAAAGGAGACATGAAGGACAATCATACTTTATGTATGTTGACATCAGGTGCACATGACAGCTGTTCTCAAGCACCTTATACATCTATCACATTTCATTTCTTCACAGAGACAACTCTGTTTTCTTTTGGATGTTTGCTAAGGTTTCATGTGCATCTTATCACCCTCATAAAACAAACCACTCTGGAAATCAAAACAAGATTTAGTAAGTATGAAAAGCACACGCATTGATGAATGCAGCGAGATTAAACCCTGGACTAAACCCTGGATGAATGCACAACATGAATTGTAGGTATATGCCAAACAATGGCAGATGGATTGTGGGCTAAACAAGCTTTATATTAAATTACTTTTTTAAATAGACTGTAAAATAAATACATTGAACTTAGTGCATATAAAGTTCAATAACAGTGATTTAAAAAAAATTTAATGGATCAGCCCTTGTAAGAAAAAGGTCAACCCTTGTTTAAGGGTGATGAATATAATTTAAATAAAAGACTGAAATGGCATGACATAACACAATGTTATTTCTCTTTGCCATATATTACAGTTCTGCTGCCAAAAAACATTTACTCTAAAAAACGAAATGCATTACATTTTCATCACAGTCTATCAGAGTAAAAGATGAAAGAGATCCTTTTCATTTCAAGAGCCGCACCTGTGGAGAAAGGTGGAGAAATTCATTTTTGATGAATTTCAATGATGGTCACTATTAAATGCTGACAGTATGAAAGTTTAAAAAAAAGTATTCAATCATTCCTCCTGATTTAAATTCACATCTTTAAATCTTTCAGTTGAATTATTTATTCAGGGTTTCTTTTTCACCAACCACATAATTATTGTGCAAATACCAGCACTAATATATAATTTTGCTTTTGGAAATGTATTCAGGCCTCAATGTCCTTGAGCTTTATGTGAGACTACCTGATGCAAAGTTTTAAACAAGGGAAGAGGTGAGGTCATGGTGAAACGAGCATTGCTATTGGCTAGATGAAAGTACATTAGGTTCTCAGGTTGGAATCCAATATCACAGAGACAGATAATTAAGACGAGATAGCAGAACAGGTAGCAAGTGCCAGGTCTGGAGAGGAAGCTGGAACATTGGCACT